>NC_141693.1:1437038173-1437625673 GCF_964263255.1 Lissotriton vulgaris
CCATGCCAGTAACACAATAAATGCATGCACCAAAAAAGGGACTCCACACAATATTATATGAAAATATAAGCTATATTATACATAAATCATAGACCAAACCATCATAAATCAGTGATTACATTGCCAACTGGGAAATTGTCACAGACCTCACAATGCATGCAATAAACGAAAAACTGTTATGTTGCAAAACATCATGAAAGAAAGCATTACTCTGCATATTATGCAGCTCCTGAAAGAGTATTTTTTATCCTGTCAGTGTATGGCATAAACACGACGTACATCGTCACATCAGGGCACAAAATGCCAAACATATAGCATCACCCAAGCATCCCTAAGTACAAATCACTACCATACATTATAGAGCGCAGATCTCATGTGCTCCTATCAGGCACTATATGGTAATATGGCACTCAAAATACCCTGTAGGGCCAGAAGATTTAGGCTCCTACTACCACAAATGTGGTAATTATCCCAGTGGCAAGATCAGGACCTCTGCTGAGGTTTTCCCCATCCTGCTTTCACCAGAACCAGCAAGTGCCCCCCAGGTACGTCTCGGGAAGGGGGGAACACATACATTGTGAAATTGGGCTGGGAGACCTTACTGGGCATCTTACTTGTTAAACCCAAACAGTGAGGTGCAGCAATCAGTACTGCTCCCTCACTTTCAGTGCCTCTCTGGTGCAGATGCCCTCAGTCACGCATGTAGCATACAGTAAAGTCTCCACCACATAGCTGCACACCACGCATGGGGATGATTCCTCTGGCAACTGGGCCTAGACCCCCCTGTCATCCGCCAAAGTTCTCTTGGTGCTGGTGCAGGCAAAGTCACTCTTCTACAGCACTATATCTGGCAGGGTACGGTGCGGCGCTTACAATGTGCTGGACGGCTGCCAATGAAACGCCTCAAAAGGCAAACTTTGTGGTAGGTGCCTCTTGGAAGTGGAGGTCCCTGTCAGTTACCGCCGCCACCAAATGCTGGAGGCGTGCATTCCGGACACCTCGCTTCAATGTAAGGTTAAGTAAGGACACTGTCTGAGATAGCCCTGCTCACCCCCTTAGTAGCTTGGCACGAGCAGCCAGGCTTATCTCCAAGGCACGAGTGTTCAGTATGTGCAACCACGCTCACAGTAACCCCATGATGTCATCACAAATAGACTCCACACGTGTATTGATAAAATGAGTATAATCTTTATATAAGCAATTATACGATACGAACACAGGATACAAAATCAACATATAAAAATGGGTAATATTCTTTCCGGTGGGTTGGTAGGTTCTAATCCCAACAGCCGCTTCTAACCAACAGTTAAACTCACATATAACTGTTTCCCAAAATGTTAGGCAAGTCGTATTTGCTAGAATCACAGACGTTGCAAAGGGAAATAATACTGCAGTGCGTAATAATATTCACTTATACTGTGCAAACAGAAAAAATGCCATACGTAGCACCACAGTCGTGTAATTTGCATTTAAAGGAATAATGCAATGCGTATTACCACCAGCATGCTCTGTAACAGGAAGAAACAAAGCAATGCGTCACCCTACAATCCTGTAAGGAGCAATGAAGAAATAATACACTGAGCCACGCTATACTCAGATACTGCGCACTGAAGAAATAATGCAATGCGCCACGTTACAATTAGGTAATATCCAGGGGGAAATAACGCAGTCCGTAGCACACCCAGCATACAGTTTGTCAGGCACAAATCAGGTCATGCTTCATACGGCAGTTATTTTGTTTGTTTGTTCGTTAGCAGCAATAATGCAAAGTGTAATATGAGAGTTTTACATGCTCCATTAACAGTGCCCCCACTATGGATCAAATGATGACAAAAAAAGTACTGCTTCCTACGCTGGCACCAGTACCGCCCTGTCTCGGGTCAGCAGGGGCCAGGATCCAAGCCAAAGCAACAGCTCACGCAGCAGACTGTAGCGTGAGGCTGAGAGAGTGTCAACGTTACCTGGGGGAACAATCCCACTCTCCTCCCCGACGTCAGCGACTTGGGACTTGATCCAGAACTCCATCACGGGCTCTGGCGGACTTGGCCCGGCGGCTCAGCTCTTCCGTGGCTGCCTGTCAGGGCCGCTGCTGATTGACCCCGAGGGCGCCCAATGATTTAGCCCTCACTCCGGCGGTCTCAGTCCACACCAAGACCCGCCCTCAGCACTGTCGAGACTTTACTTCACTACGGTGCACACCCTCACCAGGAACTCCTCACTAGCACTTCCGTTGCACTTCGACATGAACACCGCACGTCCGAGACTCGCCTCTTCGCTGGTGCTCACAATGATCCGGCTCTCTTCACCAACACTCCGCTTGCAACTCAACACACACCCTGTGTGCTCGAGACTCTCTTCTTCTCCCTGTGCACATGATGTCCAGGCACTTTTACCTAACACCCTGGCTGCACTACGACATGCACACTGTGCGTCAGAGCCTCGCTATTTCCATTGGTGCACACAAGGCCCCGGCGCTCCTCACTAACACCCGGGCTGCCCCACGATACGCACCCTTGCGCAGCCGAGCTTCGCCTCATCAGCACCTTGGCCTGCACCATGACACGCACTCTGCGCGTCTGAGACTTAGCTTACTTCTGCGTGCCCACTATCACAATGCACAACTTCTGAGGGTCTCAAGCGGCAAAAAGCACGTGCAGACCCCTTTGCTTGGGACTTCTTAGAAAACTTTTATGATTCTGTATTTCCAAACAGGGAGCCAGCTCCCCTCTGGCCCTTGGAGTTACAAGACACAGCACAAAGCAGAGTCTTCTTCAAGCAGGGGGACCCAGCTCCTGCAAGCACAGTTCCAACAGCTTCTTCCTTAGTTAGAACAGCAAACTACAGACCAGCCCCAGATCACTAGGAGCAAGGATTGGTCTATCTACAGCGGTCTCTTCAGTTGTTCCTTCTGTAGAAGAGGTTCCTCTTGGCCACAGAATGGGTCCAAGCCTTTTCAGTATCAATCCATTTCTGTTTCATTCCAATATTCAGGGGTTTCAGCTCTCGTAGTTATACCCTGAAGGCCTTTGAACTTTGTATGTGCTCACCTAAATCAGTTCTGGGTGTCTCCTTCCCAGTGTCACCTCTATACCTTTAATACTGGGGATCTAGATCCTTAATCACTCAGCAGGAGATGGGTCTATTGGTTTATAGCACCATCCCAGGACTTTTCACCTCCTGGGCTTCTACTCCCCCTACTCTCCAGATGCAGGACAGCCTGGTGCCATCTCAACCCCTCCCTGAGTCAAGACCTCTCCCAGCTCCTCTCACCTTTCAGTTCCAGGCAGACAATCTACAATTCTGAGACACACAGAAATTTTATTTATTTATTTATATTTAGATTTATAATGCGCAACAGCTACCTGCAGTGGGTTTCCCGGCGCAAGGGATAGACTGAAGAAGAAAAGCAAACCTCTCAACAGCACCATGAATCAGCTAAAGCGGCAGGCAGATCATTGGAAAAGTATGGTTTTCAATTTTTTCCTAAAACAGAAAAGGTTGGTTTCTGATTTCAGAGTAATAGGTAGCCGGTTCCAGTATTTGGGGCCTAGATGGGAAAAGGCCTGACCCCCCATCCTTACAAGCTTGAATCTTGGGACCACAAAATCGCAGTTGTTGTGAGAAGATCTTAATGTGCAACTAGGCTTGTAGGGTTGGACCAGACTCTGTAAGTATTTTGGGGCCGAACCCTGCTTGATTTTAAAGAGATAACACAGGGCTTTGAATTTAATACGACTGGGGATCCTCAGCCAGTGTAGATCGCGAAGAGCCTGTGATGCAGATAATCTCCTCGGGATGTTACAAAGAAGTCGAGCTGACGAATTTTGAACAACTTGAAGTTTGTTAATGGTGGCAGCGTCGGCACCGAGATAGAGGACATTACCGTAGTCCAAGCGAGATGTTACTAACGCCTGGACAACAGTTCTCCTGGTGGCATGAGGCAGCATCCATAGAATTTTCTGGAGCCATCGCAAGGTGGCAAAGCAGATGGCGGCCACCTTCGTGGACTGCTGTCTCATAGAGAGTTTGTCGTCTATGAAGAATCCAAGGCTGCGAACCACAGAGGTTGGCTGGGGAAGGGGTCCAATGTCACTGGGCCAATGTTGGGGGCCCCACAGATCTTTATGCTTCCCTAAGATGAGAATCTCGGTTTTGTCACCATTTAGTTTGAGGAGATGCCTCTGCATCCACTCAGCTATACGTGACAATCCCGTTTTCAAGATCGATACATTGTTGCACTCGCTGCTGGAAAGGGAGAAAACAATTTGGGTGTCATCGGCGTATGAAAAAATAGTCAGCCCAGCATCCTCCGCGATGGTAGCCAGGGGTCTCACATAGATGTTGAACAACAAAGGGCTGAGTATGGACCACTGCGGAATGCCGTACGCCGATGGACAAGTGGCAGATGTGGCTTTAGAGGAAAAGTCTTGGAAAGTGCGCTCACTTAAAAAGGAGGCAATCCAGGCCAATTCCGGACCGTCCACTCCCAGGGACCGAAGAGAATTCAAGAGGATGGAATGGGACACGGTATTGAATGCCGCGCTCAGATCCAAAAGGATGAGTGCAGATGTTTCCCCGCGGTCGATACCGTGTCGCAAGCTCTCCGTCACCCCGAGTAGAGCCGTCTCTGTGGAATAATGCGCACGAAAGCCAGACTGGGAGGAGTGTAAAAATCCCGAACTTTCCACAAGATGGTTTAACTGAATGTTAACATGCCTTTCCAGCACTTTTGAGAGAACAGGCAACAAGGATATAGGTCTGAAATTGGCGAGATTAAACAAATCGGCTCCTGCCTTTTTTAGGAGAGGAACAACCATTGCGTGCTTCTAATCCTGTAGCACATGAGACTCTATTAATGATGCATTTAGGAGTCTCATGAGACCCTGCCGAGGTTCCAGATCCAATTGTTTGAGAATTTTCGCAGGTACAGGATCACGAGGTGAGCCAGATCTTACGCTGCTTAGGCAGGAGAAAAACAAATTATCATCAAACAATTGCCAGTTTGTAACCTTCGCAGTAGGAAGTGGCTGTTCGATCCCTGCGACCTGTCCCGATTGATGTTCATTTGCAGTTGGGGGAGCGCTCATAGAGTCGTATATGCGCTCAACCTCGGCAATGAAAAAATTCACAATGGCGTTGCACTGGGCTTTCTCTAAAGCTGGGGGTGTCGGGATGGTGTCCGCTCCTGTCAATTTTTTGACAACGGAAAAAAGGGTGCGTGGGCAATTCTGAGCTTGCGTCACTGTGCTCACTGTGAAGGCAGCTCTCGCAGTTTTACATTGCGAGTGGTATTCCTTTAGAGCCTCTTTATAAACAGTCTTCCGAGAGACCGAGTAGGAGTGCCTCCATTTCCTTTCTAGGGCCTTGCATTTGGTTCGTAAGGCCTTCAGGTCAGCGGAAAACCAAGGTGCAGGAAGACGGTGGGACCTAGAATGTTTCAAAGTGAGCGGAAGGAGGGTGGTTACGGCATTGGTAAGCCAGTGAGAGACAGCGGTATTCAATTCCATGACTGAAGCCTCATTGTCCTCAGGGCGGGTGTCCATAAGGTGCTGGTTCAACTTAGTAATATCAAGTTTACCCCACCGATGTATTGATTCACCCTTATCGCGACCACTGTTTACCAAGTTCTTAGTGTAAGGTAAAGAGAAGTGGACTGCGGAATGGTCGGACCACTCCAGTGGGCGAGCACTCTGAGAACAATCAAAGGGAAGATTAGAAAGAATAGGGTCCAGTTGATGTCCAGCAGAGTGAGTGGATCCAGAATTAAGCAGCGGAAGGTTAAGAGCCTCCAGATCAGATAGAAAATGCTTGCTGGTGGTACAAAGTGGATCTTCTAAATGCAAATTGAGATCGCCAAGAATGGAGAAATTTGCTGCCCTAAGAAGTAGAGGAGCTATGGTCTCAGCAAGAGATGAAATCCAGGTGAGAACATTGCCAGGGGGGCGATAGACCAAGAGGCCCGATAAAGTAAATTGGGGGTTAATTACTAGTTTGAAAGGAGCGGTTTCGCTTCCGGATAGGGGAAAGGCTTCAAGCTTACAAGTGTAAGCTCAGAGCACAAAATTCATCCACTTTCTAAAACAGTGGTTTATAAACACACAGTGACAAAACCACCTTCACAAAAAGATGCATAATGAGACTGTGAGTACATACTAAACTTCACCTCGCCATTATAAACTGAAAGGAACCTAGGCTAATAAACACAACACCCAGCCTCCCACATTCTGTCCCATGGGCAGAATCGCCTTTCAGCAGTGGAAAACGAACTGGAGAGTTTTTCACTGTCAGAACATAGCACACACCTCAGTTTATGTTCTGCCTTTTACCTACACTGCACCCTGCCCAGGGGTTACCTGTACCTACCACAGGGTTGCCCAATGTGTATGTAAAAGGGGAAGCCAGACCTGACAGGTGATTGCACTTGTGTGGACTACATGCTAACTTAGCAATCTGCGCGCGGGCCCTACACTGAAGGCCGGAGTTCACTTCTCTGTGTGCCCTTGCATTACTAGCCCTTGCACACACAGTCCACATCACTAGGGACTTTTACTAGTAAGACAAACATACCAATCATGGCCAACCAATCACCATTACATTTTAAACAGGGAACTCTGGTACCAAAAAGGCCAAGTCCTCTAGTGCCCAACACAGTGGGTTGGCAGAAATCGAGAGCCCAACATGTGATGGTCAGATGAAGCCAGGGAAGCCCACAGAGCAGTGTACAAACACGTGGACCCTCACCAGTGCTCCCATGCACTACCCACAAAGTGAAGCGCTCACCAGGCACTGTGGGGAGTCAAACAGCAGTTTGTTGGCCGTACTCTCTAGTCCCAAGGCCGTTTTCAAGGCAGTCTGGAAAGTTCTCTTGAACTCCCTGAAAGCCCCTCACAAAATCATGGGGATGGGGAGGCAAGCCCACAAGCCCCTAAAGAACAATGGGGGCACCAAATGTAGGGAACAGGCAGGCAGACTAGCACACAGATCCTTGTAGCAAAGTGGCAGTCCTTCTCTCAGCCCAGCAGGTCAGCACTATAGAGCAGTTAAGCCCAGTTCCTCCTGGCAATCCTCTGGCAAGGTGCAGCATTAAGAGACAGCAGCATCTGGTTACAAGTCCCACACGGTGTCTAAAAACATAGGGTCAGAGCCCCTGTACTTATACTCAAAATGCCTTTTATCCAGGGTGTACTTCAAAAGAATCCTTAGAAGTTCACAATGCTCCCTTTCAACTCAGTCCTTGACCAGGCGAACAATAGACAGGGCACAAGCCCTTTGTGCGAGGTCAGGACATAGCCTATACAAATGAAAGTGTGTCCCTCTGAGGAAAATTAAATTTTGGTCATGATGTGTTCCCTAGCGCGTACCCCACCGACTCCATGTACCAGCTTAAAGTGCATGTAACTTCCCTCCTGTGCCAGCTATGAAGACGCAAATACATTTGCGTCCACCGCCAACCTGTCCTCTTTCAGATCCACCATGAATGGATTATATAGTCCGTTCCTAAGTATGCTATGCCACCGTCTTTTTGTAGTACACTTTTCATTTTTCCTGCTCTAGCCAGAGTAGGCCCTGAATTCCTACCATCTGAACCTCTTTTGTGGCTCCTGGCTCTGCCCAGGCTACTTCTGTACTCGTGAACTCTGTCCTACTTTCAGCGCGGCCCCTCGCGCTCAGCTCAAGCCTGCTTTCTGCCAAGACTGACTATAACCTTCGAGTTATCTGTTCCGCCCTCCGAGAATACATTCCTGCCTACTAGATCCTGTAAACATCCTCTCCAGCTGCAGAGCCAAAAGGGCCGACCTGTCTCAATGCAAGTAATTCATAGCCTCCGTTGCCATGCTTCCATGGAAGGCCCCGTGCCCTACGCTTCACATGTAGACACTTAGGCGCTCATACACGCATCCACAGTTAGCATAGAGTAGCTTCTGCCCTAGAGACCTTTTCCGCCCAGATAGTATAGTTCCTAAACATCAGATATCAGATATGATAGAAGTACAAGTTGATCTGACATGCCAGACTTCTGTCTCTTTCCGTCAGTGTAAATGTCAAGTCCCCTGCACCCCGTCAATCACACGTCATGCAGCTGCGCGCGCATCCAAGCTTTCGATTTTCTGCTGACATTGCAACATTCTGTTAGCTCCACCCCTTGGTGCCACCCACTTGCGTCACCTATCAGTGACGTTTCTAGCACACACCTCTGGTTCACGCCTAGTTTACGCCTCTTGATGATGTACTAGTACCACGTGTATACTGTTATCTTGTCTTCTCTCAGCTGTTACGCCTCTTACATTGACTCTTATGTATAAATCAAGTATATAAGCTATGTATTGATAATAAACTGGAGCGCTCTATCCCTTCTGACGCCCCTGTGGTGGTCAGAACATGATATCCTGATTCCTTTATGAGGAATAAAACCCTTAGAAACTCTAACACCACGGACTCTGTTTTCTTTCCTTCTGATTGAGTTATTATTGATTAAGTACTTACCTGCATAGAAATTAAGAGAGTAAATTAATTATTTACGTCACCTCCTACCTCTGTCACAGCCCAGTAAGACCATTCAATATGCAGATGAATGCATATGCAACCCTGTTACACCCAACACTCCCTGTGTGATGGCTATCTGGAAAGCATGCACAAAGTGTAGCTGTTACTCTTCCCTACGCGTAAATTGGAGTCAGGCTGCTAAGCACATAGAGTTATAAGCACAGAGAAATGCCCACTTTCTAAAAGTGGTACAAAAGGGGGTGGTGATGTCCCCTGTGCCTCATGGGAACAGTCCAGACTGTTCCCATGAGGCACAGGTTCAGACTGATTTGCATATGGCCATGTCTGAACTGGGGTGGCAGAGTGGGCTAAAGAACGGTGATGGATTAAACCCAGATCTGTTGACTGGGTGTGAGTGTTTGATTGGTTCAGATGCTCCGCCCATCACCACCCCTTTTTGTACCACTTTGTTCGCCATAAGTTGGCAGGGTATGCTCAGACGTGAGTCCCTTGCTCACTTTGCCACTGGATTCAAGCAAGCCGGGCTGAAGACGGCTGAAATGCCAGAAACTGGTCCTTGGAAGCTTGTTTCTGGTCCAGGGAAGGCATTGCTTGGCAGTTCGGGCTGGACTGTTCCCATGAGGCACCAGGTCAGACTAATTTGCATATGGCCATGTCTGAACTGGGGTGGCAGAGTGGGCTAAAGAAAGGTGATGGATTAAACCCTGATCTGTTGACTAGGTGTGAGTGTTTGATTGGTTCAGATGCTCCGTCCATCACCACCCCCTTTTGTACCACTTTCTAAAAGTGGCATTTCTACAATAGTAATGAAACATTCACCTACACTGCTAAGCAGGATGTATCACAACTATTCCAAAAATACCAAACATGGCAACGCTACTCCTTTCAGATCAGGAATTACCATTGAAATACCTTTAAGATAATTCCAAATGGTAACCTAAGAGAGGAATAGGCCTCACAGCAGTGAGAAACCAAATAGGCTATTTGTCACTACCAGGACATGCCTCCGAATAAAGACATGTGTGCTACATTTACCTTCACGATTTACAAAAAGGGGGGTGGTGATGAACAGAGTGTCTGAGTTAAACAGACCACTCTTACCCAGTCCAAAGATCAGGGCTTGATCCATCACCGTTATTTATCTCACTGCCCCATCCCAGCTCAGAACCTGGCTATATGCAAATCAGTCTGTCCCTGGCCCAGTGCATCATGGGAACAGGGCAGACTAAACTACCAAGCCAATTCTTCACCAGAAAGGAGACAAGCTACCGGGGACCGGTTTCTGGCATTTCAGCCTTCTTAGGCCCGGCTTGCTTGAATCCTGATGGAGCAGTGAGAAAGGGACTCATGTCTGAGTATACCCTGCCACACCTATAGTGGCCAAAAACGATTTACAAAAAGGGGGGTGGTGATGAACAGAGTGTCTGAGTTAAACAGACCACTCTTACCCAGTCCAAAGATCAGGGCTTGATCCATCACCGTTATTTATCTCACTGCCCCATCCCAGCTCAGAACCTGGCTATATGCAAATCAGTCTGTCCCTGGCCCAGTGCATCATGGGAACAGGGCAGACTAAACTACCAAGCCAATTCTTCACCAGAAAGGAGACAAGCTACCGGGGACCGGTTTCTGGCATTTCAGCCTTCTTCGGCCCGGCTTGCTTGAATCCTGATGGAGCAGTGAGAAAGGGACTCATGTCTGAGTATACCCTGCCACACCTATAGTGGCCAAAAACGATTTACAAAAAGGGGGGTGGTGATGAACAGAGTGTCTGAGTTAAACAGACCACTCTTACCCAGTCCAAAGATCAGGGCTTGATCCATCACCGTTATTTATCTCACTGCCCCATCCCAGCTCAGAACCTGGCTATATGCAAATCAGTCTGTCCCTGGCCCAGTGCATCATGGGAACAGGGCAGACTAAACTACCAAGCCAATTCTTCACCAGAAAGGAGACAAGCTACCGGGGGCCGGTTTCTGGCATTTCAGCCTTCTTCGGCCCGGCTTGCTTGAATCCTGATGGAGCAGTGAGAAAGGGACTCATGTCTGAGTATACCCTGCCACACCTATAGTGGCCAAAAACGATTTACAAAAAGGGGGGTGGTGATGAACAGAGTGTCTGAGTTAAACAGACCACTCTTACCCAGTCCAAAGATCAGGGCTTGATCCATCACCGTTATTTATCTCACTGCCCCATCCCAGCTCAGAACCTGGCTATATGCAAATCAGTCTGTCCCTGGCCCAGTGCATCATGGGAACAGGGCAGACTAAACTACCAAGCCAATTCTTCACCAGAAAGGAGACAAGCTACCGGGGACCGGTTTCTGGCATTTCAGCCTTCTTCGGCCCGGCTTGCTTGAATCCTGATGGAGCAGTGAGAAAGGGACTCATGTCTGAGTATACCCTGCCACACCTATAGTGTGTACGAAGACGGCTGTAATGCCAGAAACCGGTCCCCGGGAGCTTGTTTCCTTCCCAGTGTAAGAATTGGCTTTTGTAGTTTGGTTTGCCCTGTTCCCATCATGCACTGGGACAGGAACAGACTAATTTGCATACAGCCAGGTTCTGAAACTGGGATGGTGCAGTGAGCTAAAAAACGGTGTTGGATCTAGCCCTGATCTCTTGACTGGGTGAGAGCTTTCTGCTTAATTCAGAGACTCTGTCCCTCACCACCCCTTGTTGTAAATATTTTTGTCCACCCTAAGCGTGGAAGGGTATTCTCAGATGTGAGACCCTTGCTCATTGCACCATCAGGATTCAAGCAAACCGGGCCGAAGACGGCTGTAATGCCAGAAACCGGTCCCCGGGAGCTTGTTTCCTTCCCAGTGTAAGAATTGGCTTTTGTAGTTTGGTTTGCCCTGTTCCCATCATGCACTGGGACAGGAACAGACTAATTTGCATACAGCCAGGTTCTGAAACTGGGATGGTGCAGTGAGCTCAAAAACGGTGTTGGATCTAGCCCTGATCTCTTGACTGGGTAAGAGCTTTCTGCTTAATTCAGAGACTCTGTCCCTCACCACCCCTTGTTGTAAATATTTTTGTCCACCCTAAGCGTGGAAGGGTATTCTCAGATGTGAGACCCTTGCTCATTGCACCATCAGGATTCAAGCAAACCGGGCCGAAGACGGCTGTAATGCCAGAAACCGGTCCCCGGGAGCTTGTTTCCTTCCCAGTGTAAGAATTGGCTTTTGTAGTTTGGTTTGCCCTGTTCCCATCATGCACTGGGACAGGAACAGACTAATTTGCATACAGCCAGGTTCTGAAACTGGGATGGTGCAGTGAGCTAAAAAACGGTGTTGGATCTAGCCCTGATCTCTTGACTGGGTGAGAGCTTTCTGCTTAATTCAGAGACTCTGTCCCTCACCACCCCTTGTTGTAAATATTTTTGTCCACCCTAAGCGTGGAAGGGTATTCTCAGATGTGAGACCCTTGCTCATTGCACCATCAGGATTCAAGCAAACCGGGCCGAAGACGGCTGTAATGCCAGAAACCGGTCCCCGGGAGCTTGTTTCCTTCCCAGTGTAAGAATTGGCTTTTGTAGTTTGGTTTGCCCTGTTCCCATCATGCACTGGGACAGGAACAGACTAATTTGCATACAGCCAGGTTCTGAAACTGGGATGGTGCAGTGAGCTAAAAAACGGTGTTGGATCTAGCCCTGATCTCTTGACTGGGTGAGAGCTTTCTGCTTAATTCAGAGACTCTGTCCCTCACCACCCCTTGTTGTAAATATTTTTGTCCACCCTAAGCGTGGAAGGGTATTCTCAGATGTGAGACCCTTGCTCATTGCACCATCAGGATTCAAGCAAACCGGGCCGAAGACGGCTGTAATGCCAGAAACCGGTCCCCGGGAGCTTGTTTCCTTCTCAGTGTAAGAATTGGCTTTTGTAGTTTGGTTTGCCCTGTTCCCATCATGCACTGGGACAGGAACAGACTAATTTGCATACAGCCAGGTTCTGAAACTGGGATGGTGCAGTGAGCTAAAAAACGGTGTTGGATCTAGCCCTGATCTCTTGACTGGGTGAGAGCTTTCTGCTTAATTCAGAGACTCTGTCCCTCACCACCCCTTGTTGTAAACATTTACCTTCACAGCACCCTGCTCATAGGGTTAACTAGGGCCTACCTAGCGGAGAAGTGTGGCTCACTGATTAGAGCGGCAGACCTGGATGCAGAGGTTTGACCGGGGACCAGGGTTCAATTCCCGTTGCGGCAGGGTCTTGGGCTCAATGTCTGCAGACCTGATAATTATCGCCACGGTGCCTACTCTAATCATGGGTCCCACTCTGCAACTCTGGGCAATAGCTTGCTTAATCTCCACACCGGCCCTAATTGCTAAGGATGCCTGGCTTCACCTTGGGGTGCCCAGGAGTGGGCGCCTCACAGGAACAGGCCAGGATGGGTTCCTGAGAGGTACAGCGCGGAGACACACTGGTAAGTGTAAACATGCGCTTTATAAGCTCAGGATTATTATTACCTTAGGGGTGAACTATATATATAAGTAAAAGGGGAATTTCAGACTTTGTAAGTAACTTTAAATGCCAAGTCAATGTGACAGTGAATAGCGTACGTAGGACTGTAGTGGCAGGTCTGAGACAGCTTTGAAAGGCTACTTCTGCGTGTGGTGCAAGCACCACAGTAGTCCTACTAGTATAATTTAATTAACAGGCCCTGAGTATATATGATAGCACAGTATAGGGGACTTATGTGTAAATTAAATATGCCAAACAGGCGTCAACCAATCATGCCATGTTTAAAGGAGAGTGCAAACACAACAGGCGATGGACCGAATGTGGATCAATGTCACACACTCACCCCAGTCCAAAGATCTGGGCCCAAATCCATCGTTTTTTTGCACTCCACATCACCCTGGGTGAGACAATGGCGATATGCAAATCAGCTCTGACCCTGTGCCCCATGGGAACAGTCCAGTCCGAACTACAAAAGCCATGTCCTTCCCAGAACGGAATCAAGCATCCGAGGACAGGACCGGTTTCGAGGTAACACCTCTCATGAGCCCGGCTAGCTTGACTCCAGTGGTGTGGAGTGCCTGGGACCCACGTCTGGGCATCCCCAGCGCACTTAGGGCGGAATATGCAAACACAACAGGTGATGGACCGAATGTGGATCAATGTCACACACTCACCCCAGTCCAAAGATCTGGGCCCAAATCCATCGTTTTTTTGCACTCCACACCACCCTGGGTTAGACAATGGCGATATGCAAATCAGCTCTGACCCGTGCCCCATGGGAACAGTCCAGTCCGAACTACAAAAGCCATGTCCTTCCCAGAACGGAATCAAGCATCCGAGGACCGGACCGGTTTCGAGGTAACACCTCTCATCAGCCCGGCTAGCTTGACTCCAGTGGTGTGGAGTGCCTGGGACCCACGTCTGGGCATCCCCAGCGCACTTAGGGCGGAATATGCAAACACAACAGGTGATGGACCGAATGTGGATCAATGTCACACACTCACCCCAGTCCAAAGATCTGGGCCCAAATCCATCGTTTTTTTGCACTCCACACCACCCTGGGTTAGACAATGGCGATATGCAAATCAGCTCTGACCTTGTGCCCCATGGGAACAGTCCAGTCCGAACTACAAAAGCCATGTCCTTCCCAGAACGGAATCAAGCATCCGAGGACCGGACCGGTTTCGAGGTAACACCTCTCATCAGCCCGGCTAGCTTGACTCCAGTGGTGTGGAGTGCCTGGGACCCACGTCTGGGCATCCCCAGCACACTTAGGGCGGAATATGCAAACACAACAGGTGATGGACCGAATGTGGATCAATGTCACACACTCACCCCAGTCCAAAGATCTGGGCCCAAATCCATCGTTTTTTTGCACTCCACACCACCCTGGGTTAGACAATGGCGATATGCAAATCAGCTCTGACCCTGTGCCCCATGGGAACAGTCCAGTCCGAACTACAAAAGCCATGTCCTTCCCAGAACGGAATCAAGCATCCGAGGACCGGACCGGTTTCGAGGTAACACCTCTCATCAGCCCGGCTAGCTTGACTCCAGTGGTGTGGAGTGCCTGGGACCCACGTCTGGGCATCCCCAGCGCACTTAGGGCGGAATATGCAAACACAACAGGTCATGGACCGAATGTGGATCAATGTCACACACTCACCCCAGTCCAAAGATCTGGGCCCAAATCCATTGTTTTTTTGCACCCCACACCACCCTGGGTTAGACAATGGCGATATGTTCCCATGGGGCAACAGGGTCAGAGCTGATTTGCATATCGCCATTGTCTAACCCAGGGTGGTGTGGAGTGCAAAAAAACGATGGATTTGGGCCCAGATCTTTTGACTGGGGGAATGTGTGACATTGATCCACATTCGGTCCATCACTTGTTGTTTTTGCAATTGCCGCCCTAAGGGCGCTGGGGATGCCCAGGCGTGGGTCCCAGGCACTCCACACCACTTGGAGTCAAGCTAGCCGGGCTGATGAGAGGTGTTACCTCGAAACCGGTCCGGTCCTCAGATGCTTGATTCCGTTCTGGGAAGGACATGGCTTTTGTAGTTCGGACTGGACTGTTCCCATGGGGCAACAGGGTCAGAGCTGATTTGCATATCGCCATTGTCTAACCCAGGGTGGTGTGGAGTGCAAAATAACGATGGATTTGGGCCCAGATCTTTTGACTGGGGGAATGTGTGACATTGATCCACATTCGGTCCATCACTTGTTGTTTTTGCAATTGCCGCCCTAAGGGCGCTGGGGATGCCCAGACGTGGGTCCCAGGCACTCCACACCACTTGGAGTCAAGCTAGCCGGGCTGATGAGAGGTGTTACCTCGAAACTGGTCCGGTCCTCGGATGCTTGATTCCGTTCTGGGAAGGACATGGCTTTTGTAGTTCGGACTGGACTGTTCCCATGGGGCAACAGGGTCAGAGCTGATTTGCATATCGCCATTGTCTAACCCAGGGTGGTGTGGAGTGCAAAAAAACGATGGATTTGGGCCCAGATCTTTTGACTGGGGGAATGTGTGACATTGATCCACATTCGGTCCATCACTTGTTGTTTTTGCAATTGCCGCCCTAAGGGCGCTGGGGATGCCCAGACGTGGGTCCCAGGCACTCCACACCACTTGGAGTCAAGCTAGCCGGGCTGATGAGAGGTGTTACCTCGAAACCGGTCCGGTCCTCGGATGCTTGATTCCGTTCTGGGAAGGACATGGCTTTTGTAGTTCGGACTGGACTGTTCCCATGGGGCAACAGGGTCAGAGCTGATTTGCATATCGCCATTGTCTAACCCAGGGTGGTGTGGAGTGCAAAAAAACGATGGATTTGGGCCCAGATCTTTTGACTGGGGGAATGTGTGACATTGATCCACATTCGGTCCATCACTTGTTGTTTTTGCAATTGCCGCCCTAAGGGCGCTGGGGATGCCCAGACGTGGGTCCCAGGCACTCCACACCACTTGGAGTCAAGCTAGCCGGGCTGATGAGAGGTATTACCTCGAAACCGGTCCGGTCCTCGGATGCTTGATTCCGTTCTGGGAAGGACATGGCTTTTGTAGTTCGGACTGGACTGTTCCCATGGGGCAACAGGGTCAGAGCTGATTTGCATATCGCCATTGTCTAACCCAGGGTGGTGTGGAGTGCAAAAAAACGATGGATTTGGGCCCAGATCTTTTGACTGGGGGAATGTGTGACATTGATCCACATTCGGTCCATCACTTGTTGTTTTTGCATGTTTAAAGGAGAGAGCACATGCACTTTAGCACTGATTAGCAGTGGTAAAGTGGCAAGAGTCCTAAATCTATCTATACTAATATAATAAAGAGAGAGCCCAAACTTTTGAGGCGGGTAATCTCAGGAACTACAGCACCAATCACAACACCCAATACATCGTTGGCAAGGGCAGTTGCAGCAGAAGGACATAGGCTATGCAGACGCCCACCATATACATTTAAAAGGTAAAAAACCATGCCAGCAAAGTAGTCCCTTGTGGACGTGTCTGCGTTGTGCTGTGGGCGTGTGCTGGGGGCGTGACAAACGCTGGGGGTTGTGTGGTACATTCCGCCCTTTCATGCCATGTCTCATATCGTGTGCTGTGGGCGTGTGCTGGGGGCGTGGACATGTGCAGGGCGTGGGATTACGGAAAAAAAGCAGGCGTTGTGCCCAATATTTAATTGTTTTTTCTTCCCTGGCTCTGTACATTCCAGCTCCGGGTGTGCTAGCCCCGCGCTCCCAGTGACGTGCACCTGCTTTACTGTATGGAGGTCAGGTATGACGCTATTCCCGAGGGCTGGAAGGAGCGCAAACAGGGGCCATTCTGCAGGAAATGTAATCTCTCCTTAACTTCAGGTGACGCCTGAAGCGCAAACTGGATATTTTCCACTTCTCTTGCGCACAGGCCTCGTGCCACGCACATCCGGACACAAGGCCCCCCTCCAGGGAAATAGCAAGAAAGGGACTATCCCTCCCCCGGGAATATGTGATGATATTCCGCAAACCAACATCCCGCATACCATCACTCCGCAATTTTTATAAACCGGGTCTATTACTCCGCAAAGACATCATTTCTAAAACTTTTACAACGCAAATGACTTCATCACGCATGCCATTATAACGCAAATGCATGTGTGGTAAAGTCATATACATTGTAAAAGTACATTATTAAAATATCAAATATATGTTTGTTTATATGTGTATTTATATATATATACATATATATACAATTTTTTTTAATTTAATTAAAACATTTATTCTTTTAACTTGCATTATTTATATTATTTGTATTCACTATTTTATTTTCTTACCCTTTACACCCTAAAAACTAATCCCACCCTGCTCCCTTTAAATACCCCTGCACCCCATAATCATAACCCACCCTCACTCCTTTAAATACCCCAACACATTCTTAAACACTAACCCATCTTAACCCTATAAATATACCCTGTCCCAAAAACCCAAACCTATCCCTAAACCCTAAAAATACCCCTGTACCTCAAAACCCAAACCTAGCCCTGAACCCTATAAATACACCTGTACCCAAACCTACCCCTGAACCCTAAAGCACCCCTGTATCCCAAAACCCAAACCTAGCCCTGAACCCTTAAAATACCTCTGTACCCCAAAACCCAAACCTGTCCCTGAACCCTAAATATACCCCTGTACCCTAAAACTCAAACCTAGCCCTGGACCCTAAAAATAACCCTGTACCCCAAAACCCAAACTTACCCCTGAACCCTAAAATACCCCTGTACTCAACACCCAAACCTAGCCCTGAACCCTAAACATAGCTCTGTACCCCAAAATCCAAACCTAGCCCTGAACCCTTAAAATACCCCTGTACTTCAAAACCCAAACCTACCCCTGAACCCTAAAAATACCCCTTTACCCCAAAACCCAAACCTAGCCCTGGACCCTAAAAATGTCCCTGTACCCCAAAACCCATACCTATCCCTAAACCCTAAAACTACCCCTGTACTCCATAACCCAAAACTATATCTGAACCCTTAAAATACCCAAACACCCCAAAACATATACCTCAGCACCCCAAAACATATACCCCTATACCCATACTTACCTTATCAAAACATTAAAAGAAAACATGCTTTTACCATTCATGCATTTACAACGAATTTTGTTGTAAATGTATGCGTGGTGAAAGCATATAAAATGTAATGCCATGCGTTATAATGGCATTACGGAGCCATGGTACTTTCGTAATGAAAGTATGCGGAGTGATGGTATGCGGAAAGAAAGTTGCGGAATAATGGATGTTTACCCTCCCCCGGTAAGTACATTGATGGCACGGCGGCCCACATCTCCAGCAACATACTCATACTTTTTCACCACCCATTTGAAAAATGCACAGGTCTCTCTCGTTGATGGCCAGCACCGACATACACTTTTAGACACACCTCCCACCACAAGTTCTAGAATTGCGAACTTTAGAGCTGGGGAGCTACGTTCGAAACTCAGCATCAGCTCAACATCCTGTGATTCCAGGCAAATCGCTTTGTCTCCCCGTGCCTACCACAAATGAATGTGTTTTTCTGTAATGTAAATTGTGCTCATGCCATGTTGTCAAGTTTCCGCTATATAATATTGCAAGGAAAAATAAAGTAGGGAAACTCGAGTTCACATACCACTGAACGCGCACTCTTAAGTGCATCAGCAGTGTACTGTGAATCGGAGCGTTTCACAGGCCTGTCACAGATAAGAAATGCTATCAAAACAAAATCCTACGAAACAATATACTACTGGCCCCTCAGCAATTCATACCCGGACAACGTCGGGACGGGCTGCTAGTCTACAATAAAAAGAGAGGGACCCTTACACAAACACAAGGGAACAGGATACTTACAACAAGTAAAAAGAATTTCCCTTGCTACCTTCACAAATTAATAGAAACTTTATGAATCCACACCACACACTCTAACACCACTCACACATCACATAAAATGCAAATGGATTAATTAAGCCCATATAGTGGAGAAATGTAATCAAAAACCAAAATTATCAAAAATTATATTTATTATCAAAGAAATCGTTACAAAAATTGCCTAAAAAGATTTAAACACATCATCGAAATACAAATGTGTGTCATAACGGAATTAAGGATGATAACAGTTCATTGCTGGGTCCCATACATTACACAGTTGATAAAAAATCAAATATATAGAAGGGAAAGGGGAAAACAAGAAAGCAGATCAAATCACCTAAAACAGAGAGTAAAAAACACAACCAGACAATGGGCCTCATTTATGAGAAATGACGCATCGCTGCGTGAAAGCAGCGATGCGTCACTTCTCAGTGCGTACTCCTTGCGACATTCCTGATGCGTCATATTTAATGTATGACGCATCATGTCGCAAGGAGTTACAGATACGTCAGTATTTCTGACGTATCTGTTAGCGCAAAAGTGGCGCATTGCTGGAGTGTGTCACAAAAGTGACGCAACTCCAGCAATGCGTCCTTTCACATGGGGCAAGCCCCATGTGAAAGGGCCTGCGTCAGTCTTACGCCTGCTGTGAGGCAGGTGCAAGATTTTGACGCAACAGCGTCCTAAAAGTGACGCAGTGAAATCTCATAGATTTCACTGCGTCACTTCCACGACCCTTCCTTGCGTCAATGTGCCCCCCCCCCTTGCATACATTATACCTGGCGCAGGGGTTTACAAAGTGACGCATCTACCTAGATGCGTCACTTTGTAAATGTGGTGCAACAAGGCGCATTTTTTACGTCACAAAAAGTGACGCACCGGCGGCGTGAAAGTGACGCACAGCCTCATAAATGAGGCCCAATATACTTTGTTATTCAATATCACATATTCCTTGGGACCAATATTTTAGAACCAAGACCACGGTGCGCAGCTTTGTAAATGCGAAGTATCCATGGTGGAACATTTTTTTTGTGTGATGCAATTAAACTGACGCATCTCTGCTAAAATGCAGAGATACCTCAGTTGTTTATAAATCTGCCCCTATCTTTTATCTAGACCCATATCTATCCATAGATTATCAGATCCCCAAGGTGGCCAATGTTTGCTTCAGGCAGCTTAAGCTTCTGAGGAAAATCTTACCCTTTATAAACATGACCTGTTACATACCCGTTGTCCTGCCTGTGGTTCAGTCCGCGCGTGGCAATGATAGTTTCTGCTACTTGAGTCTTCCTAACAAGCTCATGAAGCACCTTCATAAGGTGCAGAATAAGGCAGGCGGCTCACTACAGGCTTTCGCAGGCGAGAGCATTTCTCTCACCTTGGAGCACATTTTTGGCTGCCTATAAGGAAGAGGGTCCAGTTCAAGACACTAATGATCATTAATTTGCTCATTCACCGGACGGCCCCTCAGTTTATAGCTGCTAAATTCTAATTCTAGTTATAAAACTGCTTTGTGTGCAGCTACTGTTTGTTTCTACTGGAGATCCTGTAAACCCCAACAGTCACGTTTGACGAGACATCTTTGTGGCTGCCGGTGGGAATGGAATAATCTCCCAAGCCAGCTCCTCTCCAACTCCTCGTTACTTACCTTTTTTAAGTCTTTAAAAGTCTTTCTTTTTTGCCCCTGTTTAATAATTCTACAGCACCAATAAACTTAGGTGAAAAAGTGCTCTGTAAATACCAAACTACTATAAAATCACATATGTACAGGGGTCCATTGGTTCACCCTTGTTTATTTTATATTTTTTTGTTTGTATAGTACATTCCCACCACTTGTATGGCCCTGCATTGCATTCTGAATCTGGATGTGCGTTACTGTTCTGGAATTCTCGTTGGTCAGAGTCAAAGTGCTGTTGACATTGTATCCGCTTGTGTTTCTAATTGTATATAGGTTCTTTTGGCTAGTGTCCAGCAATGTTGCCGTAGAGTGACTAATACATAGAAGAATACAATGGACAATGGCCCGCTATACCCCTTTACGGCTCTATCTGGAAGATTGAGAGCATTGCTGTGTAAGCTGATTCACATTGACAGACGCTGTTTTTGTTTTGTTCTGCTAGAGTGCCAGAGGTATCTTGCTCAGCTTTGAGGAGTTATGTTTTGAAACGTATTTGCCCATTATGCGACTTTGATCACATTCTGTCTGTATGCGATGTGGATGCATGTAATTGGAAGCACAGTGGTGTTGGCAACTGCTTAGCCAAATATGTGGCTTGGAGCTGTGTAATCACAGGATTGAGGTAATAAGAGGATCGCAGGGAGGAGTCCGAAATGAACGGGGAGGGGCGAGGGGCATGAACACAGGATAGATGGAGAAAGGGATATAGACTAAAGCAAAAGGGATGTCTGGATGTTAAGTTAAAACATGCGAAAGATGAAGGGTATAAATTAGGCCAGCTCTAATCAATACTGCCAGATATGCCCCCCTCGCCTGTTCCGTGGGCGTGTAAAATGACCTCAAGCAAATAACTAATGGGACTATACAGATGCACACACACTATTGCTGAATTCCGTTTGCCACAATAAACATATTTTGCTTTCAAAACTTCGGGAAATTCAAAAGTGAATTTTGCTTTTTTGAGCATGAGATTATTTGAGTTTTATGTAGCGGTTGCGTGTAGACGATTACGCCCAGACCTTTGGTGGGATGCACGTGAAATAGTGCCAACCCCTTCAACTATACAATATGTGCGTCAAGGGCAGGCAGAGAGCTAACTAACTCATCAATTCAGAGAGTGCAGCTTCTCATGTGCCTGTTTAAATGTCGCATTGAGTCCTTAAAGGTAATATAGCATAACAAGGTTAAAAGCACCACCCCCTCACGTCAAAAGAGATTGAACGCGCCAATTTAAGTTGGACCAGCAGTGTTATTTCTCACAGATGCGTTCATTTAAAAGCAATAAACACAGCTCCACTTTCATAAATTCTCAGTTTACTGAAACCATGGGTGGGCGCGCTAAATATCTGCTGTATATAAAGGTTTATGACAACAGCGCGACCAAGGAGCCGGCAGACAATATAAAAAGAGCGAGGCGGCAAATGCAATCAGCATAAAATAAACACGTTGAGGGATGCAAACGCGCAACCAAAGATCGTCACTTGTATTTCTCGTACACAAAAAAATACACGTGACATCCAGGGGGCCTTTCGAAGCGCATCTGCTTAATTTAAGTTTGATATCTTCAAACTAAGTCAACTACGCGATGCTTAAGGTACAAGTCATATCTGCATCAATATATCCCAGGCTGTGTTACTTATGCAACAGAAAGCAAGAACCCTTCAAAAAGAATAACAATATTTGCGATCATAGGCACCTAAAGCCAAGAACAAAAGTCACTCTAGCACCTTAGATTAAAAAATTAAAAAAATAATAAAAAACAGGTGACGAACTGATCTCGTGTTCACTGCATTGACTCTGCTCTCCCCGTTGTAAATACACATTGGCCCTGATTACAATCGACTGGGAAAGAGTGAGGTATTTAAATACTGACAGCATTTGTTTATTGGTTTGTTATAGCGCCTGTATCCAAGAAGCTTTGCATGCGGGAAAGGACAAGCTGGTACAACAAAAGGAAAACATGGTTCTGCCTAGGTCTAACAAGATTAGCCTCACTCTGCTACAGTCAGCGGATGTGTCTTCAGTAGATTTCTGAAGACAGATAGCGCAGGAGAAAACAAATAGAAATAGGGAGATTATTTCAGAGATAGTGATGGTGGAGTGGGAAGGAATGAAAGCGCGAAGAGGAACAGTGGAAGGGAGGGAGACAGAGAGAAGACATTATGAGCCTGGATGAAGAGAACGACTTGGCGTATCAAGAGAGAACAGAGAACGTATGTAAGGTAGAGCAAGTGAATGTGAAAACTCAGAAATAATGTGGAGAAAGAAAAAGATCGAAAAGGTTTGATTTTATGAATATTAAAACGATGATAGCGGGAGCGTTTGGTAACTAGGGTGTGGTATTTATCATGTTTAACAAATACTGATTTTCTGCTGGAAATAATGAGGAATTTCTCTTTTACATCCCAAGTTTCACAGATTTTCGGACATGGTTTTGCCTTCGTGAAGGTCGGCAGGTTTGCCGAAATGTATCAGGGTAGGATTGTGGCTGTAAATGTTTATTATAAATCTCTTTATCCCAAACAACTGAATGAGTCTTTGTGTTAATAAAGACCAAGAATGGCAAAAGCCCAGGTCATTATGTCACTGGGCAGGAATAGTAACTTGCCATCTCCTACCCTTCTAGTTCTGGCATTACTGCAAGCTTGACTGCTGCACCTACCTGTTGCACTAAATAGCTGGCAGTCACCTCGCACAGAGAAACAGATGCTTGAACTGTGAACGTGGTAGCACATGCTGACATATTGAGAGTGGGGCGCGGGTCTGGTCCAGTTTATCAGTGAAGGAGCAGGGAGAGACACCATCTCTTCGCTACTGTAGACACCGCTTTCACTTTCGTTCAATTATTAACACCTTTATCAATAAACTACAGCAATAGAAAGCACATTGATGAAGCATGGCGTTTCTTCTACGTGCTATTGATGTGTTTATCTCTCCCACTCCTGTTAGTATTATTGTATTGTACACTACAAAAAGTGAAGAAATGTTAAATCTAACCATTAAACGTAGTAACCCCTAGGTGCTAGTTAGAAGTATTACCAGGTCACAAAAACAGTGGTACTAATGTGTTGATAATAGAAGACTCCAAGGGTTATATTCACAAGAACATGTGATAAACCACCAAAAAATGCTAATGCAACTTCACACATTGCAGCCTATCGCAGGAAAATAACCCTGTGTCAATGTGAAATTCACAACAAGGCGGTACCATGAGATAGTCTGCCGAGACCGTGGCCAATGTCTGCGATACAACCGCCTCGACGGAGATAAAAACACAAACCTCAACGTGAAAAAACATGCGATGGGCCACAGCGCAATGAGGAAATCAGCGATAAGCAGCAAGAGACCAGCTGTACCTACGCGTAATGTGGGAAAAAGTACAAGAACAGCATACGGAAAATGCCACTAAAAACATTATCAACTGCGGAGTACCACGGATGCACCCTGACCAACTGAAGAGGACAACATGAACCCCACAATCCCCACGGAGGAACACCGAGGAATACAGTGTCAGGAAGGCCAATGAGAAGAGGAAGACAGGGTACAGTCACCAGGAAAACCCTATCATCACCACGGATGAGCCAGACCACCACCCCCAACTATACGTCACCTCCAACGTGTCATTGGCAACAAAGAGGCAAAGATGGCATACCACTTCGGACCATGTGAATACCGTTGCATGGCAGAGGAGGACAATGGAAGAGCACAAGAGGTTCTGGACTGATGTGAATGGCAAAACCAAGCAGAAACCCGCTGCCAACACTAAAGCAGCAACGCACCCCGGAGGAGGGGGGCCAGCTGAACACCGGGAGCTGAATGAGATGGAGAAGATGGTGGCCACAGTCACCAGTCGGGAGAAGGTGACAGGAGTTGGGGATCCGGACACCGTCCTACATGACCCGACACCACATCAACAAGGTGCACACCGACCAGGGAGTGGGTGGACGGGGGGATATGGGTACAATGGCACACAGGCACAATTAAGCAGAGCACACTGCACACCCACAATGACTCAGGATCATGTCCCTGATCCCACGTGAACACCTCATCACAGCAAACATGCATATAGGTCAGCCACACTGACAATGCAAAAGACACCACATGAAGAGTAGCATGGCTGCAGTCCAATCACCATGACAAGGTGCACAGCACAACACTGAGGTGGCTGAGTGCGGACCTCAACCGGAAAGGAGCAGGTCACACTTGGACACAACCACCTGTACAAACAACCCCTGATGTCAACAACACATCTGTGGACAAACCATGTCTAAGAGTCACAATTCGACAAAGAGCACAAGTTACCCAAGTCTGCAACATCTCAACACTGTGGAAGCACAGAACTGACAGGCACACTGCATGAAAGGGACCAGTTGCAGACAAATCAGAGCTGCAGAAGCGAATCACCCACCGTGCAGAATACGCACATAAGTATAAGTGCACCTCGACATTGACAACATCCCGGTACAAACAGCAGCACCTACACAACAGAACACAGGACACAACTGGTGCCGTAAATGTGCACAACATGGCAAATCACATCTGGCTAAGCAGGAAACTGTGACATGACATTGTACAAGTACAACCCGTAGCCTGCAAATATGTTTTATTCACACATGCTGTGCTTTTGGACATTTTGTACTGTCCCATGATTGCTAGGGACGGCCATAATGTCTCGTGCTTGTGGGAAGTAATTGTCAATGATGGTGTTCCTACGGGCCATTCTGCTGCAGCTGCAGTGGGATATGGGCCACCTGCTCCATCGTCCCCATCATTGTCCGGTACTTCTGGAACTGGGATTCATGGGGTATTGGTGCATACGCAGATGTTGTGCAACACACAACATGCAACGACCATCTTGCACACGATGTCTGGGCTGTACAGGAGCTTTCCACCTGTGCCATCCAGGCACCTGAAACGTGACTTCAATACGCCAAATGTGTGTTCAACGATGCCCCTGGTATGTATGTAGGCTGCACTGTCCTGCCTCTGGGCGGGTGTGTTCGGGTCTCCAAAGGGTGTCATCATCCAAGGGTAGAGTGCATGTCCTTGATCACCTGTGACAGTGCAGAGAGAAAAGAGTCAATACTTGGTTCGGCAGGATGTGATGGCAGGCCTACTAATCCAGTGACGCCTGTGCTGGCTGTGCGTGGGGTGAGTGTAAGCCAGCCTTCAGGGAGCAGCTGATGCTGGCAACAACTCCAACAGTCATCAAGCACTCAGAAAAGCAATGTAAGAACAACAAGGGGGATGACTTGAGTAGCACAGGGTTTGTGTCCCTGGATGCACAGCGGTCGACACAGGCCCACCGCCACAGGACGCTGACCTACAGGAGACTGGGGTAGGGTCATGGGGGCAGAGC
Source organism: Lissotriton vulgaris (assembly GCF_964263255.1). Classification (NCBI taxonomy): domain Eukaryota; kingdom Metazoa; phylum Chordata; class Amphibia; order Caudata; family Salamandridae; genus Lissotriton; species Lissotriton vulgaris. The sequence continues at coordinate 1,437,064,054 of NC_141693.1, forward strand.
AGGGTCTTGTATGTGCCATAGGTGCCCTTCATGGTGTGTCTCAGGGGAGAATGGGAGGTCTACCCCCAGGGCATGATGCAGAAGGCACATGCCAGCTGTGTCCAGCAACATGGCAGATATGAATGCCACAGACTCATGCCAGACACCAAGTCTGTATCTGCCCGTTGCTGATGACAACCCCCAGGCCACAGGCTCAGACACTAACGATGTTCTGCCGGAGGCTGACTGTCACTCATGGTGCACAGGGTTAGTGGTACCACGTATCACAGGCTTGCATTCAACAGGGTTAGTGGCACCACGTGTTGCAGGCTTGCATTGAACAGGGTTAGTGGCACCATGTGTTGCAGGCCTGTGACATGGAATTATGCCTCACTGATCGAAGGGAGTCTGGTGCTGACTTAGGGTAACTGCCATTCAGGGCTCAGGACACAGTTCCACATGTGGGACCTACTGGGACGAAGAGTATGCCGCTGGAGTATGTCAGTGAGAAAGGAGTAATGTGGGCCAGCATCATGGGGGGTCAGCAGTGGTCTGTGGAGGCTGCAGAGGTCACAGGACTGGGGCTTGGAGCTTGCACCAGCACGTAGTGGGCTCTCTTTGACACGCAACGGTGTCGTCAGGTGATCAGTGCGGACTTGGGGTGCTGGGGCGGGCAGGCCTGGTCTGGGTATCAGCGTCCTGGGATGCAGCAGGCGCACAGGGTCGCAGGCCCCGCTGCTCACGGCGTCGGACTCGCGGCAGACTGCAAGGTGTCGCCCTGTCAGTGACATTGACTTTTACAGGAGAGAACCACGCTCTACTCCGCAGGCTTTTTATGCACACCGCTGCGCAGCCCTGGTGTACTCAGGGCCAGCCCACTATGCCAACGCACACAGGGTGGGACACAGCGAGCGACATTTCTGCTATCTGAGCCATGGCCTGGGGTGACATGGTTTCATCCACTGTTCACTATGCTCCAGTCACCAGCAGTTGTGGTCTGCATGAACACATCTGTGGTTTGCATACCCATGTCTGTCCTGCACATCCACGCCTCACTTCTCGTTGTGTGCATTCCCATTCACGGGTCACTTGCATCCTTCGCACATTGCTGCATTCCGCATCCACACACGTTCAGTTGTTGTGTGGCTGTGGTGCCATGATAAAGCTATATTGTGTGCAGTGGTAGCCCAGCATCACCATGGAGTAGTGTTGTTGTCTCTCGTAGGTGGGCATGTTGATTGACATGTTGTATGTGGTTTGGTCCTGTGTGCATTCCCACAGTTGTGCGTTGTGTGATGTGGCTTTGAGGAGTGTGGTGTGCTGAGTTGGCACTCACCAACAAGCCGTCTAGATCCATATGAGCCCTCTTGGAAGCGCTGGTTGATGATGAACTGTCGGAAGATGTAGGAATTGTGCACACTGCCAGGGTAGTTTGCGATTACATTAGTGAACATTCCCCGGTGGTCCACTATTGCCTGCACATTGATGGAATGCGTGTGCTTTCTGTTACGGTAGTGGCATGTGTGCAGTCTATTGCCCCAATACTGCTGGGAATCCAGCTGTAGCGTAGAAGCCTTGCTTGGTCTCCTACTGTTCCTGCGCAGTGTGGGGGAACTGAAGGTACTGGTGTATCATGCTGAGGATGGCATCCCGGACAAGTGTGATGAACATTGATAGGGCTGGCTGTGCCCCTCCGACTCCGGCAGTGGTTGGTTGGAAGGTACCCGAGGCCAACAGGTGCAGCACAGCCAGCAGCTTTGTCTGCGCAGGGATGTTGGTTCTCCGCTGTGTTGGGACCGTCAACCTGTGGGCGATGTGGGTCATGATGCGGATGATGGTTGTCCTTTTGAGCCTGTAGTGGGCAATGACTTCCTCGGGCGTTGGGTCTTTGAGACTGGTGCATTTTCGGTAAGTCTGCTGTCTTACTCTGCGCTGCCTCTGTGGTGGTTCCTTGTCCTGGGGGTGGTGACAGTGGGTTTTGTGGCCCTGTTGGGGCTAGGAGCTGCATGATGAGTAGCTCCATGGTGTTGTTTGCTCTTCGGCTGTGGCTGTGTGTGGGGCTCCGTTGCCTACTACAGGTAGTCATCCGGCTTTACAACCAGCAGGAGGCAGGTGTTAAATACCTGCTGCTACCGTGCCTTATTGCGTGGTTTTGACTTGTATCGCAGATCTGGTAGTTCGTTGTGAAAGTAGTGTTGTGGTTTTTTTGTGTGTTTTTGCACAGGAATGCCTACTCTGCATCTCATTAGGGTTAGTTGGTGGTGTCCACCGTGAAGATACATTTTTCGGGCAGTTATCGCGGGAATACTGGCGATGTCTGCAGTTTGCACCAGCTTGTGAATGGGGTGTTAAATCTTTCTCCAATTGTGATGCTTTAAGGTGGAGATAAATTGGAGATAAGTCCTTGTGAATATCCCACCAAGTGTGATCACTGATTTTCACTTAGCTATAGATCTCTGCAATAGGTGCATTAAAGCATTGGACTATCATTAACTCAGATTCTGTTCTGAAAGAGAGTAATACTTTCATTGCTGGCTGGAGGTGTTGGATGTTTTTGGTCTGTGTGTTGACTTCCTAGTTAGTTCTGCAGTAAGGTAGTTCTGGGTGGCCACACCTATGGAACGGCATATACTGCCCCCAGATTCTCTTTACAGTTATTGATCGTAGCCTTTGCCTAAAGCAGTTATAATCCTTCCACCATTCATACCAATGTATAGAGTTTCAGCATAGGTCAACAATTGGAGGGCTTTCTGAGCACTTTCCTTACAGGCCAGATTTTCCTCTTGTTTCTTCATTCTGCTGTAAGACATTTGTCCAGGTTCTTTGATTTCAAATATGTATCCTTACCGTTAATATGCAAGAGGCACATCATTGTCTATCCACACCACCTCATAAAACACGAAGTTTCAGGCCAAGAGACATATGAAATGAGTTTACTAAATATGCAAAGGGGATTGCAATTTGCATTTTTCAAAAAGTAAATAAATAATACTGGGGACAGTGAATAATACTAATGAAGAAATTTGTATAATAATTGCTGAAATCAGAAGAAAAAGAATTATGCAGCTAAATATTACATGATGAATATTCAACTTGTATGCAAATCAGTAATAACTAACACTGAATATAAATAACAGAGGAATATGTAAACAAATCCAAAGATATTCATGTTCGAATGGATTGAATCATCTGTAAAATACATAAATGCCTTAGGAATTAACACTGGAGCTATGCCAGTTAAATGTATATTTATCACTTGCATGTGATATGTTAAAGTTTAGAAATGTTTTGTCATATGCAATTTTTCTGCATATGTGCAAACTCTCTTACCTTCTGCCTTATTCACCTCATACGTGAAAGTTCTTTGAAATGTTGTCCATGTAGTCCTGAGAACGAGTGAGGTCTAAGAGGGATAGCTGCAGATAGCTGAGGGAGTAGCCATACATGTGGTGTTTGCATCAATTCTTGGTGCAGGTATGCCATAGCCAGGCACACACCTTCTTTATACACTAGATAAATGCATGCAAAGAATTGTCCTGTTAGCATTTGGCTTACATCTCTGCATATGGGCCCTCACCCCTCCACCATAGGGAAGGGGAGGCAAAAGCAGAGGGTGAAGAGTATGCAGCATGGCAATGGAAAATGCAGCAGAAAGCTGCTGCCTGTCTAAGGTGTTGCTCCACAGGTGTTGGACCTTGCCCTTTTTAAAGGGTTATCGACAAAATTATTGCTTTCCTTCTGTATTTTTCTGAACCTCTTTTTGTTGACTTTAGGACTCTGGGCCTTTTAACACTGCTAATCTGTGTTAAAGTACATGTTCTCTCTCCTTTAAACATGGTATGATCGGTCTACACCTGCTTGGCACGTTTAATTTACCTGTAAGTCACTTGTACAGTGGTATCCAACATACCTAGGGCCTGTAAATGAAATTATACTGGTGGGGCTGCAACACAGATTGCACCACCAACAAAAGTAGCCTTTCAAGCCTGTCTCAGGGCCTGCATGCGCAGTTCACTGCCACAGTGACTTGCCATTTAAAGTTACTTGCCGAATCTTAAACTCCCATTTTGCTACATGTAGGTCACTCCTAAGGTAGGCCCTAGGTAGCCCTATGGGCAGGGTGCTCTGTAGGTAAAAGTAGGACATGTGCATTTATTAGGTGGCATTTGTTGGTAGTTACAAACACCCTGATTTATATTTCAATACTGTGAGTACTGCTCTTCTCATAAGTTAGCATTGGGAATCCCCTTATATGAATGATTGAATGAATTTATAGAGCGCAGCTATCACTCCGAGGAACCTCATGGCACTATGGCAGATATGAGACAGGAGAGGAAGCAGCGGTATGTTCTTCCAAATCAAATGAGTGAGAACACTAAGTTGTCCGGGGCTCCAAAAATCCAAGTTTTCAGGGATTTCTTGAAACCGGATTCTGTATGAGAGAGCCGGAGCTGGCTGGGTAGAGAGTTTCAGGTTTTAGTCCCTAGAACTGCCATTGATTTGCCCCCTCTGGAAACCAAATTGAAGCTCAGTGGTGCAAGGAGATTTTCTGATGAGGATATTAGGAGGTGCTGTGTCCCATTTGGTTTGATTCTGGCTCTATGGTACTTAGGTCCTGATGAACTGAAAGCTCTGTACGTGATCATCAAGATCTTAAAGATAATTCCTTTATTTATAGGCAGCCAGTGTACTGATTTTAAGGCTGATGAGGCTGAGGAGCCTCGAGGTAGTTTTGAAACCAGATGAGCTGCTGCATGTTGAACCATCTGTAGTCTCTTTAGGATCGACTAATTGGAACCTGCATATAGGCTGTTGCAGTAGTCTAGTCTAGACATGATCAGAGCTCCTGCAACTGCCCTTCTAGCCACACTCGGTAGCAGATCAAAAAACATTTTAAGAGACTTTATTAAACGGAAGCAGGTGCTGGCTACAGAATGAGCTTGCGGATGGAAGGAATAGTGCAGTGTCACATTTAACTCCCAAATTCCTCACTACATTCACTGTGTTTGGTGGGGGGAAATATCATCTCTTTGGCGAAAAGGTGTTGGGTTTGCCAACCAACATGATCTCAATTTTTTGGCTAATGTATTTCAGATGGTTGGATTGCATCCAGTAAATGACATCAGTAAGGCAGTGTTGGAAATTATCTTCTGCATTGGTGGAGTCTTTGTCTGTCATCTCCTTACGAGACGATGGTCTTGATGTTAAATGATGATCTAGCAACGGGGCCATGTAGATGTTGAATAATGTTGGCCTTAAGGCAGAGCCCTGTGGGACTCCAGAGAGCAGGGGTTTCTCAGCTGATTGGTAGTGGCCGAGGGTGACTATTTGTTTTCTATTAGTTACAAAGTATTTCAGACAAGCAAGGGCCGTATGGGAAATGCCATATGATTTGAATCGGTTTACCAAGATATCATGGGAGACCGTGTCAAATGCGGCCGATAGATCCAACAGAAACAACACTAAAATTCTCCTTGGACCAGGGGGAAAATGCAGAGTTTCCGTGATGTGTAGAATTGCTGATTCTGTGGAGTGCATGGGCCTAAAGCCTGACTGACTCGAATGCAGGATATTGGCCTCTTCCAGGAAGGCAATCAGTTAGGAATTCATTAATTTATAGGTAATTTTACTGAGCCAGGGTAGAAGGGAAATCAGACGAATGTTCGAGAGGATCATAGGGTCAGATAATTGCTTTTTGTGGAGGGGTTTAACTGCTGCAATTTTCCAAGTTGATGGTACTTCTGCTTCTGTAAGTGATGAGTTTATTATCTTATTGATGATTGGGTCAATGATGCCAATAATGGGGTGCAATACCTTTGGAGAACAGGGGTCGAAAGGGGAACCTGATTTACATGAGAGAATAGCTTGGTGTGCTTGTTCCAGACTGCCTTCCTTAAAGAATTTGAGAGCAGGTCTGTCGTCTTGTTCACATGTCTCACTGTCCTGACAGGGGGTTGGATCGAAGTCTTTTTGTAAATCTTGGACTTTCTGTTCAAAGAAGTGCGCAATTTGGTCTCAAAAGTTTTGTGATGGCGAGATCTCGTGTTCGAGTATTTGACAATGCTTGAAGGATTTCACAATTTTTAAAATAGTTTTCCGATCTGACACTGACTGCCTAGTTAGATTATAAAAAAGTGTTTCTTTTCTTTTTTGATTATCTGATGATAGATTTTTGAGAGCAGATTTGAAGAGTTTAAGCTCTTCTGGTTCATAACTTTTCTCCATCTTTGTTCCAGCCGTCTACTGTGCCCTTGTAGTACTTTTAGTTTTGAAGAAAACCAGGGGGCAGAGACCTTGTTGAAAGTCTTCCTGTATGGCAGGGCAGGTGTTGCAAAAATGTTGCCATGTGAGGGCATCCCAGAGTTGAAGGAGTGTTTATCTAGTGAGGGACCTCCTGTCAAAGTGGGTCTACCTCATTCTGCTTCAGTGTGTAAGTTCGGACTGGCTACCAATTTGTTCCATTTACGCATGGTTTTATGGGCATTTAGTGCGGATCCCTTGAGAGAATCTGAGCAATGACGCCCTCTATTAAACGTAATGAAATTGTGGTCAGACCATATTAACATGACCAGGGAGTCAACTTTTAACCTAGTAAAGTTTGAACAGATTCCATAAAGATTGTGCCCAGTGCAGTTTGTTGGGCCTGCTATCTGTTGGTCAAGGCCTAAAGTTTCCAGGATCTCTAAGAAGTTTTTGGCTCCTGGGCTGGCCTTTGATTCTAAGTGGAGATTAAAATCTCCAAGTAGTGTGGAGTTGGAGTAACTAACAACCAAGGTACTTAGAATGTTTCCAAGGGTATCTAAAAAGTTAAGGCTCGTACCTGTGGGGCGGTAGATCAGGGCTCCCAGAAAAGAGACAGCACTTTCTACTTTAAAGCAGAAACCAAGACTTTCCGCCCCTTTGAGCGAAGTAAATTCGAAAGTTGAACATTTGAGCATGTTGCTGGATATTGGGTTGTATGATGTTACAATGTGATCCAAAAGATCGAGGTACATCACAACGCATCTTTTACAATGCAAGTAGGGTCTATCTTGCCTAAGCATGAGATATCCCTGGGGGGATGGATTCAGCAATGTCTGGGTACACCGGTCTTTGAGCCAGGTTTCGGTAACAAAAAGGCAATCCAAATAAGAACAGAAATGAGATAAACAAGCATTGGAATTGCCAATAGGTCTCGCCTTTGGGACCTTTAAGTGGGATGGAAAAACTGGGGGGTCTCTCAAAGGGTTGTGGCTGATGTAATTAAAGGCGTGGGTTAAAACACTCAAACTAAACATTTGTACTTAGCATATTGTGTCGCCTGACTGGTATTTTGCTGCTTCTGTCCATTTATCAAGATATTTCACACAACAAGTAACATTACACCTACAACAAGCCACCACTATTGGCTTTCTCAATGGTTGTAAATTACATACGGTACATTAGCAAAAACTATGAATTCACTGTATATTATATTGAAAATGCTTCCGTTCTTGTTATTGTTCTTGTTATCCTTTGACAGCATGCTTTTGCTCAGAGTGCCGGGGTTTTGCTTCCTCTCTGCCCCTTCCTCTGGAGTGCCAGCATTTTATTTTCTGACAAGTAGGTTCGAGCCTGACGCTGGCTCAACATCCTGTGATTCAAACCATGAATATGTCCTTGTGTAATGTAACTGGTGCTCATGTAAAGAGCTCCAAGTGTGCGCTATATAAAACTGAAAAATGAGTCTCTTTGAAGTTACATCAAAAGCAGTGACAGATGATATTATTGTAGAGTTACGTTTTTGTGGGTTCTTTTGAGCATGAGGGAAAAAATAGAGAGGACCCATCTCAGCACCCGGTTTACAGGACTTTAAACGGCCGTCGGTGTCTCTGCTGTGCTCACTGAAGACCCACAGGGCTAAGTACTGTCTACACTCCGCTCTAAGATGGTGCTGACTAACTGATATAAATTTGCATTTTTTTCATTTATTACTGTATTACAGTGGCAAATTGAGGGATGATGCTGGAACAGAGTACTAATACAATACGCAAGTAAAAAAAAATTTGGGAACAAGAAACCCAGCTATTGTAATGAAAGTCTATGGGGCCAAATCTAGTGCAGTAGTGGCATATGGTGATGGAGTGTGGGGCCATGCTAAAGTAAAGGATCTACAAATAATAGAGGATAGTTTCTGAAAATCTATGTTGAGTCTTCCCAGTAGTTGTCCCAATTTTAAACTACATCAAGAGCTTGATATCCCCAAATAACTGACCAGATCAAGGTAGGCCCTATCCTTCTCTGGAACTCAGTATGGTCCAGAGATACCGTCCCCTCTCCCAACAAATAATAACTGACTGTTTTGCCTTGGAACCCACAGAGAACATTCTTTGGATAAAATATGTGAAAAATACCCTATACACTCAAGAGTCTAGGAGTTTGTTTGAGTCACTGGGAAATTGTGTATCTGTTTCAAAAAAGCTTTTAAAAACTCGTTTTATAGCCTTTTCCAGTAATGCGAGAATGAATGCACTTTATAATATACCTACTATAAGGGAATATTCGGAGGGCCGATTGCAGGGATACTCCCCTATTTGGAGTTTATTAAATCCGACGGCACAGATTTATTCAGTGGCCATTTCACCTAATTTACATCTCATGTATGCTGGGCTACCCGACTGGTATCTATTCTAGTAATGATCTCCCGTGCTACCCCTGCGACAATTCCTTGCTACAAACTGATTTGCACATTTTCTTCTTCATTTGTAAATGTTATTGTAATCACCGTAAAAGGTTTTTAATTCCTCTTTTACTTAAATTAGATTTTAGACAATGTCGCCCTGCTTTACATTTTTTACAAATTTTGTCTGATTCTTTTGTCTGTTTTAGTGTTGCTTCATTTTTAAGTGCATCTCGGAGAACAAGGAAATTGACCAATTGCTGATATGAATTGTTTGGTTTTTAGAAATTTTTATCTGTGATGTATGTCTGTAATTTTTATGATTAATACTGTATTAATCAAATGAAGTCATTTTGATTTGAATTGAATTGAATAGTGCAAACTCGACCTGAAGGTATCAGACCGCTGTACATTTGCACACAGGGGACTTTAAAAATAAAATATGTAAGTACAGAAATTTGGAAGTGATGAGCTCAAACTTGCATGCAACCACAGCAAACTGGCAGAGTGATGAAGCACGTTTAGGGCACCATGGAATGAAGACCACTAGTAAGACACAGCATTCACCCTTTCAAAATAAAAATGAGACATGAACAGCAGGGCTAAAATCTGAAAAAGACATGCATTTACTTTCTGCAATAGGGTGAACTGAAAAGAGCAATATTAATATAAAATGGTAACATGCTTGAGAGCTTGTTTGAAGACAGCACTGACAGACAAATGCAATACTTGAGGATCTGTAGCGCCTGTGACTGTAATGCAACTGATGCTCATGCAAAGCTCTCTTACCTTCAGGTCGAGTTTGCGCTATATAAAGTTCTAAAAAAATGTGTACAGGATCGCAAAGTGACTTTCTCCCATTAAACATAGGGAGCTCACTGACGACAAAAGCATGAAAGGCAGTAACGTGCAGTGAGTGGTGTAGGGACGGCGAGGGAGCTTAAGCAAAATAAAAAGTAGTACGTCAAACATTCATAATTGGTGAAAAGTGACCTGATGATCCTTGTAAATGGGTCAGTTGCCAGGGCGGAAACAAACAGGCAAAGGGCTGGACAAAGAAAAGAAAGTACGATAGAAGAGGAAGATTTAAAAGGGGCCCTACAAGGAGCCAATTACAAGCGGTGGGCGTGGCCTAACAACACAGAGTCTACACCATGTCTCGCAGAGCGCTCTACCCAAAAAGCAGCCGCTCTCCATTTCTGCCACACATTTTTCAATATTCTATACAACAAAGCCATAGTTGTTTTTTATTTATCTTATGCAACTAACAACCATTGACAAAGCCAATAGTCCTGAATTGTTGAGGTTGTAAAGTTCTTATAAAATGTTTTTTATATAAAGCAAACTAGACACAAAGATATCAGCTATTAGAGTGCTTTACATCAGCACCAATTTCGTTACAGATGGACACATTCATTTTTAGGTGTCTCCTACACAGTGCGTAAGCACTGCTAGGAGGGACCTCTTGGAATCGCTGCAGGCTTTAGTTGAAACTTGTGCATGTTTTGCACTGTTTCCTATCAGTACTTGTGCATATATGGCGTTTACCTCGCGGGAGCCAGCAGCAGCACCATCTGTTAGTAATTAACATCCTGGCTCCTGCAAGGTTAACGCTATACATGGACTTCCGGCGGCGCGCGCCACTGAAACACTTTTGAGTGGTGCCCTCAGCCTCGCTTTAACTTTGGCGGCCGCTGTGAGGCTGCAGGCTTACTTTTTACATGCAGCGATTTATTGTGTAAATTGATAATTGTATAGCGCACTACTCACCAGCAAGGGTCTCAAGGCGCTTGTAAGAATACCGCTGTGGAACCCATCCTGGCTTTCCCTGTGAGGCATCCACTCCTGTGCACCCCCAAGGTGGAGGCCAGCAATCCTTAGCATTGTGGGGGCCGTTGTGGAGATTAAGCAAGCTATTGCCCAGAGTTGCAGAGTGGGACTCCATGATTGGAATAGGCACCGAGAAGAGAATTATCAGGTCCGTGGAATTATGAGCCCAAGACCCGCTTAGGCGAGGAATTGAACCCTGGTCCCAGGCTAGACCTCTGCATCAGGGTCTGCCGCTCTATTCATTGAGCCACACTTCTCCACCATTGTGGAGGGCTCTGTGCTCATACCTGCCGTCAGTATCCACCCTGTGTGCTGCATTTTTTGTTGGCATGCTATTATGTACTGAAAGCTGTGAGTTTCATTCAGCCGGTTTTAATGTCTTTGTGCCCTTTCCCACTCCACCTCACCCCTCCCACAACAGTGCATGGCCGCCACCACCTCCGAGGTCGCTGCTTCTTGTTTTGCATTTGCCCCCGATCCACATTGCAATCTTTCCCTCAGGTGCTTTCTGCAGGTCGTATACTCTCTCACAATTTTAATTGCTTTTCCAAAGTTTCAGAATGTTTAAATATATGTTTGCTTCTATTTTATAGGGCTCCTTTTTACGCATGTGTTAGTGATGTATTTAATAACGGATGTCAAATCGAATTGATGACTCACAAGGATTTTTAGCTTGGGGTGCCTATTTAGTGTGATTTACTGCATTTTTAGCCTCGGCGCCCTGGTTTCTTGTGATAGTTTAAGCCACTTGTTGAGATAGTGGCACTATACTGTGTGTGTCCTAAAGTCGAGTACAGGGACCCTCTGGGTAGTACATGCACATAGTCTTCATGAGTCATTTTAGATAGCATCCCGTTATAGGGCAGAGATATTTCCGAATGAGAACGGTTTTACTAAAGAATTTGGTCGGTGCTTGGAAGGTATTTTTTTCCTGTCTGGAGCATTCTTGGTTTATCCCCCATATTGATCAACAAAGAACACACACCTGGAGGAACTCCATGACACATGTAGTACCTATTTTATGGATAGGGGCTACTGGTGTTATGGATTTTTTTGACCTTTTCCACTTCTTTATCTATATTTACCGTACCAGTCTTCAGCACGTTTCTTTCCGTATGAGGTATCGGCGGCGTAACTAAGGGAGTCTCCTCTACTGCTCCAATCCTCACACCAGCAGGAATGTCTTAGACATAAAAAGAACACTCCCATTAACCAGACAATGCAGTCTCAAGCATGAATAGCAGAGGAAGGCCATATATTGTTTTGCTAATCTTATCATGTGCTTTCCTTGTAATGAAAATATGCTATTTGGGAAATGAATATACTGCCATGCCATCCACTGGGTTATGCGACTTGGGGCTGTCTGCCCACAAGGGTTCGGATGCAGGCCATGTGACCAAATCTAGGCCGTGCACAGCCTGGGGATGGCTGTCTGTGTGGGGTAAGATGCAGGACCTGGCTGAAGGCCAGGTGTGTCATGGAGTTGGCAGCAACATTTGATATGACATCAATGATGATAACACTATGCATGGCAGGGGCGCACGTTATGGTTACATTAGGGCATGAGTTATATTTACTAGCGATAACTATTATTAGTGAATATCAAGGGTATTGTTCTTTTTGAATGGTATTTTTTAACTGACATTTTCACCTAACTATAATGTCCCTTTAACCTTTGTTGTTTTCAGTGACTTTCCAACGTGTTTTAATGAAAAGTAAAATATTATTATCATAATTTGGTTTTCGCCCAGCCCATGGCACTGAAACTGCAGTGCTCACTGCCATGGAAGAGCTTCGAATGCGTGCAGACAGGGGCCAAGCTGTGGCCCTGATTCTATTAGACCTGTCTGCCGCATTCGATACTGTCAATCATGGGATCCTGCTGGAGAGGCTGAGAGAGGCCAGGGTCGACGGTACGGCCCTGCTCTGGTTTCACTCCTATCTCAGTAACAGAAAACAGGCTGTATCCCTTCTTCCTTTTCCAATCGTTTTTCTCCCCTGTCCCTTACGGTGTTCCCCAGGGCTCCTCCATCAGTCCGACTCTTTTTAATGTTTACTTGAAGCCACTGGTCGTCTTAATTAAATCGCACAATATGACCACAATAAACTAAGCGGACGATACCCAGCTCCTTTTCTCTTGGGAGGGTGAAGACTCCATCTCCTTTGAAGCCTTCCATAACTGCCTAAGAGACACCGCAGGCTGGTTGCACCGGAACTCCCTCCAGTTTAACTCCTCGAAAACCGAGGTTCTGTTCTGTCCCGCGAGCCGCATATCCCGCCCTCTGCCTACTGAGTTCTGGCCCCCGGAAAACTCCAACAGCCCGCTACCTGTTACCACTGTTCGCAATTTGGGCGTCATGCTAAATCACCAACTGAGCATGGAAACGCAGGTTTCAAGAACAGTCTCCACCCGCTCAGCCCTTATGCGCTCACTGCGCAAAATCCTGCCTCTATTACCATCCTCAGCCCGTGCATTGATAGTCAGGTGCACTATCCTTAGTCGCCTTGACTATTGTAATGCTCTCCTGTTTGAATCCCCTGTGACACTGCTAGACAGACTCCAACGAGTTCAGTCGGCAGCAGCCAAACTGGCTCTTGGCTGGACCAGGAGATCCTCTGCCACCGCTGCCTTGGCCGAGCTGCACTGGCTTCCTTTGACGCAACGCATCTCCTGCAAAGCCCTTTGCCTGGTTTTCAAGGCACTACACGGTGCAGGACCTAGACCTCTTCAACGTCTGTTCTCGTGGTACATCCCCACCAGAACACTTAGGTCCGCAACCGCCTGCCTTGTGAAAATACCCAGATGCAAGAAAGCCAGGACTGGGGGAAGATCCTTCAGAGTGGCTTCGGCCAAGCTCTGGAACAGTCTGCCTGCTGAGATTCGCCAAATTCCACACCTCCTACCATTTAGGAAGCGAATCAAAACATGGCTCTTCCCCCACCCCCCTCTCTAAGCCCGCTCGCCCATAAATCACCTCCCCCGCCCAATAACCCAGGAGTAACTACCAGCGCCAGGATACCTGCCAGGTGACAGCCGCGCTTTACAAATGTTTTAAATTAAATAAATAAATACCTAACTAATAGGGCTTTTACTTACTTTAAGTATACTTCCCATGCATGGTAAAGGCATATGTGGTAAAGGCATCTGTGTGGTAAAGGCATGAACTGATAAAGGCATCTGTGTGGAAAAGGCTTGTGTGGTAAAGGATGCGTGGTAAAGGCATGCATGCTAAAGTTATGCATTCATTGATAGAGAGTATTGATGAGGTCAATATGTCTTGATATTTGTTTCAAAAGTAAGTTGGTGTTTCCTTGCTGATGGATAAATTAATGTTTGGTTGTGTAAAGATATTATATGATAAAGGAATAGGTAGATGAGAATGTGGAAGGGGTAGTTGATGGATGAGTTTCTGTGTATATCATTGGCCGGATGATGACTGAGTTTATTTGAGTAGCTAAGAGCACGAGTTAGTTGGTGGGCAGATGGAAGAGTAATAACAACAACTAGAGAGAGAGAGAAGAGGCACTCTCAGTCCCCCAGGTAATAGTTACAATCAACAGAAGAGTGCCCACACAGGGATAGTAGTGTCCAGCACAGGAAAGAAAAGAGAATCAAATCAACCTGAGCAAGAATTTCTCAGAGATTTCTTGGAAGCCCTCACTCACCACCCTGGGTGGTGACATGCTGCATCATCGGGCCCACCAGGAGAAGCCGAATGCCTCCCTGGTGTGCTGCAATGCCAGGTTACTGTGGAGCGGGATTTTTTTGTGACAAAGTGTATGAAAAAAGTGAGGTTAAAAAATACCAAACAGCTTTTCCAAACAAAAAACTTTATTCCGTGGTTAGCTGGGTATAGGTTAAAAGGTATGTGCAGGGAAATGTACCAACTAATGTGTTGGGTGTTTTCCCCTTTTATTAACAGTGGGGTCAACATGTTTCTGCCCTTTAAGTGTATTGATATTACTGGGCATTCGTCAGGACCATGTAATTGTGTACCTCGGTGGTGTAGGCGCGCTAAGGCCCACCCTAGCCAGAGGACGTGACAGTTAAAAAACAGAATTATGTGTCAAAAAAGTGCAAAAAAACAACAAACCAGAAAAAAGGGGTTCAAACAAATTTGATGAACCTGTGGTTTGTGGATTCCATCCACGGGGTCTGGTTCGAGGAGATCGTTATGTGCCTAGCGGGTGTTTGGCGTTGCGGGCGGTGTGCCATTGTCTCCACCACCCCCCTCCCGAGACCCATGAAGTGTGGATCTTTTAATACACAAACCACAGGTTCATCAAATTTGTTCGAACCCCTTTTTTCTGGTTTGTTGTTTTTTTGCACTTTTTTGACACATAATTCTGTTTTTTAACTGTCACGTCCTCTGGCTAGGGTGGGCCTTAGCGCGCCTACACCACCGAGGTACACAATTACATGGTCCTGACGAATGCCCAGTAATATCCATACACTTAAAGGGCAGAAACATGTTGACCCCACTGTAAATAAAAGGGGAAAACACCCAACACATTAGTTGGTACATTTCCCTGCACATACCTTTTAACCTATACCCAGCTAATCACGGAATAAAGTTTTTTGTTTGGAAAAGCTGTTTGGTATTTTTTAACCTCACTTTTTTCATACACTTTGTCACAAAAAAATCCCGCTCCGCAGTAACCTGGCGTTGCAGCACACCAGGGAGGCATTCGGCTTCTCCTGGTGGGCCCGATGATCAAGCATGTCACCACCCAGGGTGGTGAGTGAGGGCTTCCAAGAAATCCCTGAGAAATTCTTGCTCAGGTTGATTTGATTCTCTTTTCTTTCCTGTGCTGGACACTACTATCCCTGTGTGGGCACTCTTCTGTTGATTGTAACAGATGGAAGAGTATACATATGTGTTTATTGGAGTTTTAGCGGATGGATATGTATGTGCTTGTGCGTGTAATCATATCCCCGCACACATGGGCAGATGGATGGATTGACAGATGGATGGATAAATGGAGCATCTGCTGTCTCTAAAGATCAACAGATGAAGGAAAGCAATAACGGTTGATGAATGTATGGAGAGGTGATGAATGAATGGGCGGATTGATGGGTGAATTCTGACTGGGGAATATGGCGAGAGTGGATGGAAAGATGGATCAGGAGGCATACAGACAGACAGTTGATTGAGCAGATGAACCAATGGAGAACTGAATATGTGACCAAAGGAGAAATTACCTGTTCAATGTACAAGCTATATGTTTATTATATTTAGGGCTCCCGGATTTATGGTATTTATTTTTTGATTATTTCCGTCTGTATTTATCAGTATTTATTTTTTGACCATTTTATCTGTATTTATCCATATTTATTTTGTGTTTTGCGTACAAATGAAGGTGTAAAACTGTACATTTCCAATTTTATTTAACGGATAGATACACACTCATACTTTGATGTCTGTTGTTTTTTAGCTATTTAAGCTGCCAAATATTACATAATGATACATCCACTGGTAAATACTAGCACTATACCACACCTGTGTATTGACACATGGCGGTATTTAAAGAAATTTCCTCCTGTTTGCTAATTTCCCTTGCTGTCCATCTGCTCAGCTGTAGGCTATAATGCACGAAAGATAGCACGGAGAGTCACTTAAAAGCAGCACACATTTCTGTATTTATCCACTTTTAAAGATAAATGCAGACAAAAAACACATTGTTTTCTGTCTGTATTTATCTGTAAAAATCCATAAAAACGGTAAACAAGGAGCCTTAATTATATTGTCGCTCTGTTCACTGTGACAGGGACAACTCTAGTTGGTATTGCAGGTTCATGTAACTAGCCATTTTCTGGTTACTGTTCTTCAAACCCAAGACTAAGGGCCTTATTACCAGTACAGCGGTCCATAGGACTGCTGTACTCACGGCGGCTGTCCGACCTCCACCACAATGCGGGCCCACCCGCAGCATTACAAATGAGATGGCTGTGTCTGCCAGGGATCCAGGAACCCAAGGCTGTCGTGCAGCAGTCAGGAGCAACAATATGCTTGCATTGCCGCTGCAGCAGCGCTGAGCAAATTATAAGGGGCAATTCTACCGCCCATTTTTTGGTGGTGAGCCAGCTATGAAAAGCATGGCTAATAGGACCCCCTGCTGATCCCGGACTGGGGATGTATGCAGAGGGCACATGTTGTCCCACACTGGATTTGCACCCGCAGTTCCTGCATGTTACGTTTCCGATAGCTATCTGCATGTTAGGCTCTCTCATGAGCCTCACATACTGCTGCTGTTACACCGCCACTTCACTGCACGCCCGCCATGGATTACAATCATAATTCTTTGGGCGGGCGCACCATGGCCTTGGTGTTACTCCAGCAGATGGCATGGTTGCTGCACAGCTGGATGATCACCAAAGTCGTAGTAAGGGCAAAGACAGTAGGCCAGTGTCCATATCAACCCCATAAGCACACTGTTGCACACTTTCTGCATTGCCTGCGTATGGAAAGCATACTTTGCCTCTGTATATTCAATAAATATTGCTATGTTTGTTGTTTGTCTTAATTCCTATATATTTAAAGTAAATATATCTCTGCTGAATTGTATCAGTATAGAATATAAATCACACATTTCAAACATCAATTGACTTTGCCACCATCGATGAAGCTTATTATGGATATATACATCACTTAACGTTGTACCATTTTACATGGCCTCAGTATGTGAACCAGGGTGAATCTATGCATTGGGTGACAGTCTTAATTCCTATGTATTTAAAGTAAATATATCTCTGCTTAATTGGATCAGTATAGAATATAAATCACACATTTCTAACATCAATTGACTTTGCCACCATCGACTAAGCTTATTATGGATATATACATCACTTAACGTTGTACCATTTTACATGACCTCAGTATGTGAACCAGGGTGAATCTATGCATTGGTTGACAATCAGGGTTCAAGCCTACCTACCTTCATGTCTTTAAGCCAGATTTGGACTAGATGTTGTTTGTTGTTCTTAGGCAATAGCAGGAAATATGTTTTTCTGGGGCGGTGCTTCAGGTAGAAGCTGAACATCCAGGCCTTGATTAGTTGCAGGCAGTGTTTGAACTGGAGTTCACTTTCAAGTAGAGTTGTGTGCCATTGGTCTATTTGCTAAACATTGATGCTGTTAATGATGAGTGGAGCGCCAAGATGCTTCACACAGAAGTTGAAAATGACTGGGGACAATAAGGATACCTAAGGGCTCTGCAGGTAATGTGTATCTTCTGAGACTTAGGTGTGCCAGGATGAATGTAATCGCATGGTTTAAGTATGTAGAACCCCATAACCAGATAAGGACATTTCCCGTAAATCACCTCAAGACTGTAGAATGTGGATTAGTGTGTGTGAGACAGTCATTGGTGCTGAGGAACCTTAGATGGCTAGCAATATCAGAAGGCAGGTGTCAACTATTTTGCAGTAAGGAGGACACCATCTAGGGTTTGTAATAATAATACTTTATTTGGTTTTCAAAAACCATGAAAGTATACACACACAATAAAAAGGCACTGTAAAATTGAGACATAAAAACATCAAATGTACGATAGTAATTCATACATCCTTCGTCCTAACCCCAAAAAAGTATTTGTAAAAATAATAATTACATCCTTATCTATTACAAAATCTATACAAGACACATCTTCAATTTTATAGCAATATATTTCATCAATAGCAGCATCCTAGAAAATATGGGAGCAGCAATTTGGTAGATACAGTTCAAGGAAGATCAGTGAACATAACTCTGCATGGAAGACAGTGCAAAATACAACCAACATTCGTCTGCAAGGGGCAAGAAAATTTGCATGAACAATTTCCCAATAAAATCTCAGAGTTTTAAGATGTATATGTATAATAATAAAATCTTTAAAAAGTTGATAAAAGTTACAAAGAAACAAATTACTGACAATATAGGCAAAATGACTGCGTTGAGAAATGTGTTCCTTTTGTGCCAAATTGCGTGTAAACCTAAAAACCTACTTAAATAAAATTTTTGGAGAAGTATCACTTTTTTAAGATCCTAAAAGCTACAAGGTATCTAGTTGTTCCTATATCACGACAAATTGGGTGAATTCATTTGAAGCAGGAAATGTGGTATTCAGGCCAAAAAAACACTAAGAGACCCATTACGATGCCAGACGGAAAAGGCGGCCATCCGCTGTGCTCGCGGCAAAAATCCACACGCATGACCCTCAGCATCTCCATCGGTCAAATCATGAAGCAATGCCCGGAAAATCCTACCTAGAGGACAGAACACACAAATGACCATCCGCCATGCCCGGAAAAGTTTCAAATCTAACCGCTGCGGACGGGGAAAGCAGTTCAAGGGACTAAAAAGGCCGCTCATGCCGCGGAATGACTGCATGGTTAATTATGATGAAACTGCAGAGCTGGAGTACGGAGCATTGCGTACGATTTCCTTGCTCGTGCATAGAGTCAAATGAATGGTGGTAGGAACAAACGGAACAGCGATGCACAAAGTGTGCCTGCACTCAGTGCTGCCCACGATCACATCATACACGCCACAATGATACACCCCAAATGTCCATTGGCAATGTAAGCCATTACCAGCATGGAAGAAAAACCTGGAGGACATCACACATGTGGACACACCCACATACTACTAAATAAAACCAACCCCTTCCTGGGCCAGCATCCTTGGCACACCAGAAGCTGACAGAGAGAGAGAGGGCCCAATATACGCACACAGCACAACATCACATACAACCATCTCCACACAACACCACTCCCCACCCACACACCTGACACACTTCACATAACTACCCCCTGCACATTTCTCACCATTGCACCATGGCCACAAGGAAAATGCCCAAATTCACGGACACTGAGTTGAAACTGATGGTAGACGAGATAATAAGGGTAGAACCCCATTTGCATGGAAGCTTGGTCCAACACATCCCACTTTTGAGCAAAACCCAGATGTGGACAGTGATCCACAACAAAGTCAATGCTGTAGGGACCACCCTACGCATACTGCGTGACATCAAAAGTCAGTGTGTCGACCTCAAGGCCCGGGTCAGGCAACGGGCCCACAGAACTGGTGGTGGCCCTCACATACCACCAGTAACCTGCACTGAATGGGAGGAGAAGGTGCTTGTCATATTGCATCCCGAAAGTCTCACAGGAATTGAGGGGGGGTGGAGGCTGGTAAGTACTAACAAAATGAGCACATCCCACTGTAATGTACTGTTGTGCACAACAAGTGAGCCTCAATTGGCAGACAAAATCAAACTCATGTACATTGCACGCTGTCAACATGAATGTCTCATAAGGCTAGCCTTTCCTTCCTCTGCAACAGCTAACATGTAGGTAGCCATCTTACGCAGAAGTGGGTTGTCGGGACCTGACAGCAACACCACAACCCCCACAATGACCTCTGTCTTCCCTCCCAAACAGCAGGAAGCTATCTGACTAGTACGTCCTGCATATGTGAGCCAACTCTGTCAAACTGCATAAGTTGCAGCCATGCAGACACAGAAAATACAATTGAGAGTTCACATGAATCACAGTGTCATTAATGAAGTAACGTGTAACTGCAAAACAAAATCTCCACCCCTCACTGTCCCCCCATTTGCATGGGAGCTTGGTCCAACACACCCCACTTTTGAGCAAAACCCAGATGTGGACAGTGATCCACAACAAAGTCAATGCTGTAGGGACCACCCTACGCATACTGCGTGACATCAAAAGTCAGTGTGTCGACCTCAAGGCCCGGGTCAGGCAACGGGCCCACAGAACTGGTGGTGGCCCTCACATACCACCAGTAGCCTGCACTGAATGGGAGGAGAAGGAGCTTGTCATACTGCATCCCGAGAGTCTCACAGGAATCGTGGGGGAGATGGAGGCTGGTAAGTACTAACAAAATGAGCACATCCCACTGTAATGTACTGTTGTGCACAACAAGTGAGCCTCAATTGGCAGACAAAATCAAACTCATGTTCATTGCACGCTGTCAACATGAATGTCTCATAAGGCTAGCCTTTCCTTCGTCTGCAACAGCTAACATGTAGGTAGCCATCTTACGCAGAAGTGGGTTGTTGGGACCTGACAGCAAGACCACAACCCCCACAATGCCCTCTGTCGTCCGTCCCAAACAGCAGGAAGCTATCTGACCAGCACATCCTGCATATGTGATCCAACTCTGTCAAACTGCATAAGTTGCAGACATGCAGACACAGAAAATACAATTGAGAGTTCACACGAATCACAGTGTCATTAATGAAGTAACGTGCAACTGCAAAACAAAATCTCCGCCCCTCACTGCCCCCACCACGACTCCTACAGCAGCTGCAACAACAACGCTGACCCCTGCAGCACCAACCTTTGTGGCAGCCACCTCCACCATCACCACCACTAACTCCAACACTGTCCCTGTGCCAGTTGCAGTAAACACCCCAAGTCAGCCTTGGGATGCTGGGGACAGTGTGCTGCGGCAGCACCAGGCACCGCCACAGGTCCGTGGCAGAAGGGCATGTGGGAGGACACCTCAGGGACAGTCACAGGAGGACAATGAGACACAGGTACAGATGGACCGGGTCCTTAACAAACTGTGTGAACTCCACCTGCTGCAGCGGTCCATGGACACTCATTTAGGACAAATTGCCGAGTACATGGGCCAGCTTGTGGGTGTCCTGCGGAACATGCATGCAGCACAAATAGCTGGCCACCCACCCCGTGGCCATCCCGATGATAGTCACAACACCTCACCAGCGGCCTTAGGAAGGGGTGAGCCACATCACAGTGAATCCTCAGACACCTCTGAGCATGCAGCAGGTTCCCCCCAGGCCAAACGGCGTAGGGGGCTTCTGAAAAGTCCCAGGCAGGATCACGTGGTAAAGCACTATGCCGTACCAGTTCTCAGAGCCAACGTCGATGTCACCAGTGTCACACCAAGCATTGACTTTGTTGTAAAACCAATCCCACATTGCCACAGGGATGGGAGTGTCCTGTTGGACTGTGGAATCCCACATTGTGTGTCCCATCCGAACCATCCATTTACCATCACTTTCCACTTCAACCCTCACCTGTCACTCATTTACAAATAAACCCAAATCACACCTGCAATCCTTTGTGTCAAGAGGAATATTTTTAATAGTAAGTAGCATGTCAACTCACATTGCAATGTATCAAGAGTTGTGAATGCGACAATCCATTGACAGAGAAGAGGAACCTGGAACAACACAAGGAGAAGACAGTGATTTGACATATGATGACAGTGCAGGAAAAGCACTGCCCTAGGCAACACTGTACAAGATGCATAACAGTTAACACAGGCCAACACCATCAACTTGGATAGAAGGGGGATGCGAGCACACGACTTCACCTCCCAGCACATTTTACCCCTCAGCATCCTGGTAAATGCACTGCAGTTGAAATGCTTACTTGTCTTTCCATGGAAGTGAGTCACCACGGCTGGATGCTGGTCAGTGCTGTTAATCCCTAGACACAGGTGTGTCGCGTTATAATCCTACATCAATAGGGGTTAGATACATTGTGACCGGTGTCTGCTGAGGGAACGGCCACAATCCACTTGGGTGTCTATACCTCTCCCTGCCCAGCTCAGGTGAAACACTTCAGTCCAATGACAAGTAAGCATTATGACTGAACTGCATTTACCTGAATGCTAAGGGATGAACTGTGTTGGGAGGTGAAGCAGTGTGCTCCCATTCCCCTACTAACATCAACATGAACATGACAGAAGTAGTCACAGATTACATAGCGCAGACCAATGAAATCCTTAGAAATGTGCCCACAAGAGCCAGCATCACAACACAAGCTGTCATTTGGACGATAGTGACATTGTCACATTCACACACTCAAGTACTGTTGCACAGGGCTTTTCATGTGACATGTGCGATTCATGCATGTTGAACCACATGAACACCAGTCCATGACAACATACCCATGCTAAATCTATGTACCAACCAAAGTTATCTTCCCCTGAATGAGCACAGCTGCTGTGGTCACAGGGCAGTACAAAAGGGGGTGGTGATGGACGGAGCATTTGAATCAATCAAACACTCACACCCAGTCAACAGATCTGGGTTTAATCCATCACCGTTCTTTAGCCCACTCTGCCACCCTAGTTCATACATGGCTATATGCAAATCAGTCTGACCCTGTGCCTCATGGGAACAGTCCAGCCCGAACTGCCAAGCCATGTCTTCCCTGGACCCGGAACAAGCTTCACAGGGCAGGCATCACGTGGAAAGGAACTGTTGCACAACGTGTTCCTTGCTGTAGCAATGTTCTCCTCACTCCCCCATATCTGACTATTTTATATTCATTTGTGGCCTCACATACCCACAGTGAAAGCATACTTCAATCAGTGTACAGATTGGGTTTCTGTCTGGACAAGTAGTCACTCCCACATCAGCCCGGAAACCTTCGAATTCCAGGTGACTCGACTGTCCCGGGCAATTCAGTCACTGCTGAACACGGCACTCCCAGTTTTTTCTCAGGGAACTGACACTCAAATTATTGAAATAGTCTGACACTGAAGGCTGTTGCACACTTTATTCAAACTTGTGGGCTCTGGCCTTGTCCCTTCGTTTCGTTTCATGCAATTGCTGGAGTCTTACCGGATGTCTTTCCTCCAATTTACACACTGGATTTAGCGGTTTCAGATAATTACTTTGGCTGTACAGCTGAGCACTGGTTCTGAGATTACTCTTACACCATGTCTGCCCATCCTGTGGTCCAGGCCAAGGCCGGTCAGTTGCAACTGTACCGTGAGGCGTGCAGCTTCTCTTTTCGGATGTGTCCCGTTAGCTTTGCTATGCATCAGTTATAGGTTAACATTCCACTATGCCTATTTCACCTATTTACTCCTGTCAATGATGCCCCTATCAGTGGTCCATGGATGTCTGCCTTTCCAACACATCCCTTGCTGTCCTAGATCATGAGCTGTGAGTGAGTCCTCTGTTGGTCCATGACCAGGACTGCTTCAGTGATACATGTTTATGGGATGCCTTTCAATGTGTCTGACAGGCTGACATCTGCGCCTGTGCATTTGCGCAATGGCTCCTGTGCCATACCTACATCAAACCTCTCCCAGGTTGCCATGGGATGCTCCTTTCAACCTCGTGGTGCAAGAGCACATCTGTTCCTTCATACTGCTTGATTGTATGGCAGTCCTTTTTGCTGAAGATTATTTGGATCTTCATTTGGAACGCATTGCCTTCGAGGCTGCCTGTGCCTTCTTGAATTCGTAACTACTTAACAGCAACAGGAACTGTTGGTCATAATTCAATATCCTTTTGCCTTTTTTACGCCTACTGACAGAAATTGTCATTCACCTCTCTGACTTTTTCCATGTCTGCAATCGCTTTCACTCTGCTGACCTCTGCGGTCTGTTTTGCTTGGTACCACAGACCTGAGCAAGGGGAGGCTGTCATCTAACCGTCATGGACATTGTCGACTGGCATGAGCCTGGATTACATTATGCATCTGTAGCACACAAATCTTACATGGTGTAGTCGTTTTGCACGTACCTTAGTATATGTCTGTCACATGAGAAGTGTCCTCAGAGCTTGTACTCTATGTGGTCCTGGAGTATTGGCTGAAAAATCTGTCCGTGGTCAGAGAACATTGTCCCTTGTCATTATGTTCTAGTGTGGCCCTAGCACCCCGACTCAACAAAGTGTCAAAGCTGCTAGAGGACACAGATGCCTTTTAGATGTCATGGGAAGGCTGGCTAGTTGCCCCACACTTGGAGAGTGATCCATCCAGTGAAGAGAGCGACACAGCACATGGGATGTACATTTCACCATGTATTGGTTGTGGAATGGGGTCTGCTGACAAAGCCCAGAGACCAGGGACATCCCATTAAACTCCTTCCTGCAAGGGGTGGGGGATGTGCTCGTGGGTCTCCTTCCAGAGGGATTATTGATGTGACATCTTCGTTCATGTGATATGGGTAGTCTCCTCCTACGTATGTCAGGGTACACAAGCATGGGCTGAGTTATAGATGAGATGTGGTGTATAGCTTACCCAGTGACTCACACAACCACAGCATTGACAAGACTCATGGTCAAGTGAAATGCACAAGTGACCTGCATTCAGACGTTGTTTTTCATCACTCACTCGACATACGGACACTACGACATCCAAAGAGGTCGATGTGTAGTGCATATAGTACACTGCTACATCAAGGATGAGCTGCCCTGTGGTTAGATGGCACAGCACTTGTGTTTCCCAGCATAAGTGCTGAGTTGCATGTAGCTGCTGTCACTGCACAAGCGCAAGCTTTAGTCCAACAATATGCAACAACATTTCAGGATGAGGGCAGTGACTGTTATCTGGACAACACAACATGGATATACAGTACAGTGGACAGAGACATGTGGACATTATGGGGTCAGTCCTGTGTGATTGTGTGTGGAATTTGCATTACAGACATTGTAATGTTCTCCTGAATGCGGCACAAATGCACATGGATTTTTTATACATGCCCACATGGCTGACAATGACCAATGATGTCGATCAGAGTTATGTTTGTTTGTTCCACATGTGCACTCCTATGACGTGTGCTGGAATATTTCCAGGCAATGGTAGCTAGGCACACTGCACGCCACACCAGTACGTGTGTTGGGAGTGCTAGGGATTACAATTATGTCTTATTTGCAGACAATGGACAACTCTGATTATCTGCCTATGTCACTGGCCCTTCACAAGTCAACCCCTGGCAAAGAGACGCGAGTCAGATGTCAAGGGATATTTAAGCGATGTCCGCAGGTTGGATGTTTCATTACACAACATTGGTACAGTGCAAATGACCTTTGTCCTTTTTTATTCCTTCCCTCATTTCAGTCCATGCTGGCCATGAGGCATGACTATGTATGTAATTGCGCTCTCCTTTTATTGGACATTCCATGTGTGTGATGACTTGACTCGAAGGTCACACTCTCTCATTCCTTCACAGTGTAGTGACCAGCTGGTCACTGTTCTAGTTATTCTGATGTACCAGCCCCTCCCAGAAGCCTGACTTACCCCCCACCCCACAGCCACCAAGCACAGGCATCACTGGACATGAGACCCTGCCAAAAAAATCGG
The DNA here is from genome assembly GCF_964263255.1 of Lissotriton vulgaris. NCBI lineage: Eukaryota > Metazoa > Chordata > Amphibia > Caudata > Salamandridae > Lissotriton > Lissotriton vulgaris. The sequence goes on from NC_141693.1 coordinate 1,437,089,579, forward strand.
GCCCAACACACATGCCCTGGGCCAGTTCTCCCATACTCGTACTGTGTCTGTGTGGTGACTTTGTATGCATGGGTGCCTCGTACCCCACAACATTACACATGTTGTGCAACAATCCCGAATGAGTTGTGATGTGTGATGCAATTTACATGGCAACAATGCTAATGCAAAATGTGTTTGCATTCCCATTAGGTGGCACGCATTGGCCCCAATTGAATGTTGCATGATTGCGGTCGCAGCTTCCATGCCGCCGTGGCATGGCACACACTATGCGTATGAGCCATCAGACAATGTGAGCCTTCGGCAGCGTACATTTTTTGATATTGCAGTGTGCGCGCTCTGCAACTGCTGGGCTCGACATTGGCCCAATTTGCCTTCAGGGGCACCGAGGGTCACTCATGGGGATTGGGTGAGCTTCGCCCTTTGCATTTGGCAGGTTACCACATTCATCGTGGTGCCGCAACGCTTGCTGGCAGTTTTAGTTGTTCCGGGGTTGCACGCGTGGAGATGATTGGTATGTACATCTGCTGTTGAAGGTGGCATCTTGTTTGCCAGAGGTGTATCAGGTAGAACTGTTGGAAGGCCTATAGCACAGGATCCATGGCAGCTCTGGTGGTTTAGAGGGGTACTGTATCAGCTTTTCCTCTCCGTAGTTGTGTTTCCACCATCCATGACGTGGTGGTTTTTACGCGTCAGTGGAAAGGGCTATTTGCAACATTGTAATCTGGTTGGTGGACAGAACATGTTTTCGCATGCCGGTCTTGCTCAGTTGGCTCCGTCCGCCACGCGGAGCCTGAAAGACCATGTCAGAAGGAAAATGGCCTCTGTTGGACCATTGTAATTTTGGTGGTCGCAATGACCACACCTGGAACGGGAAAATGAATGGGCTTCCATTTGTCATCATAATCGGCCCTCATGTGTATCTCATTCTCTTCACTCAAGCCACACGCTGGACAAGTAATGGAATCGTGTTCCAGATGCCATTTATAAGTAAACAATCTTAGTGGGAGGGTTCCATAGCAGAAACATACGTACATACTCTTGGCAAGAAGAGAAGATATTAAATCTAAAAATTGCTCAAAAACAGGAAAGGTCTTAAAATCTGAACACAGATTGGTCAGGGAACCTTTTGAGCTATTTGTTATGTAGCCATTGTTAATGTAAGGCCCAATAGCATGCTTTCAAAATACTGAGGTCTGCTTTACGAACTATAGTTGGATCAACCCAATAACTTTGTAAACCCAATTTCACCAATCCTACACAAATATATTTAAGCCAGAGAAGGGACCTGGCTCCTGGAACATTTAATAATTCTTTAAGTGAATGATTATAATCTCCTAGCTCAGGAGTGGTCCAAAGTCGGACCCAATACAGTAGAATTTGTAATACAGCCAAGTCAGCAATTCTTTTCTATCCCACATCAAAATATAGTAGGGTAAAGAGTTTTCAGCTATAGATAGCGAATGAGTGTCAACACAACCCCAAATCTCAGCAACATAAAGCTCGACATCTTGGGTTTTGGCACAATACATTTCCAGCACTGGTGAAACTGTATGTGATGTTGTTTGCTTGTGAAATCTAATGATAGCATTGAAACTATACTCAATTACAAGACCACTTCTATTTAATTTGCTTTGCCACTTAAAGTTCTCCATGATTCTAACCCCTAAGTAGTCAAAAAGATGTACCCTTTATAAAATGTCACTGCTGACGTGAATATTAAAAAAAATTCTCAAACTTGCAAAGCACCATAAATTTTGTTTTATTTACATTCAATTCCAGGCCCCTAGATCTACAGAAATATAAAAATGTATCAATAAAAATTTGGAGGCCCATAGGTGTCTTAGAAATAAGAAGGAAACTGTCTGTGAATAAAAGAATTTGTACTTTTAACTGTACAGAACAGGGGAATCATTTATGCAGTGTTCCAAGATGTCCACAGCATCATTCATATATAAAGAGAACAACGTTGGTGCAAGAATGCACCCCTGGCGCATACCATGCTCAATGGGGATGCGGTCAGCCAGTTCTCCATTTGGGCCCCATTGAACTTGAGCATATTTTGCTTCATGTAGTTTGCTTATAAGAAGAATAAGATTACATGGAATCCCCATATTTGCCAAAACTCGCCATAGGTTTGAGCGTGGATTAAGGTAAAATGCAGCTCTGGTTCAACAAAAGCCATGTAGAGCATTTGGTGTTGTAATAAAACATATTTCTAATATAAAATGGTAAACTTTAAAATCTGGTCAGTTCCTCTAATCTTTGTCCTAAAACCATCCTGGAGAGGAGACATAATTTTGTTTGAGTCTGCCCAATCTTGTAGTTTCTCTAAAATTTGTTTGGCAAAATATTTTGTGGCATTATAGATTAAACTAACTGTCCTGTAATTTGTAGGGTGGCTTGTATATCCCATTTAAGATATTGTTATAATTTCAGCCCCAGGCCAAGAGTCTGGCAAATTACCCCCTGCTCCTATATTCAATAGTTAATTTAAGTAAATTGACTATACCTGAGGCTTCATTTTATATAAATCTCAAGGGATTCTGTCTGAACCCGGTGCTTTAGCTGATTTTTAGGAATACATTGCTCTATTTGTGTCTGCAAGAATAAAGACAACAGGGGCAATCTCTTTGACAGGTTTTAGAATATCCAATATTTAAAGACATTTAAGCTGCTAATAGTCCTCAGGTCATTGCAATGTTTTGCAGCATAAAGACTAGAAAAGTGAATCACGTATTTCTCGGTTGAAATATTATCATAATTTTTTGATTTCGTTTGAGCTACTGTACACAAGAAATACCTAATTTCATTTGTTGTACAACAGCTAACAAATCTTGCCAGAGTTTTTCATCCCAGTTCTGTTTCGCCTGGTTTAATAGTACCTTATAAGTGCATCTGGCCAACCTTAGTGAGCTCTTGGCTGATTAACACGATTAGTCAAACCACTTAGACTCCTTAGTCGAACATAGTTCTGCATGAGGAACATCCTTATAGAAAATCTTTTACAACTGCCCAAATAACTGGTTGCGTACATTTAAGATGGGAATTTCTACTTCATTAAGCCCCTCATATTCCACTAGGTGTACAATTTATAAATTATAAATCTGGGAATATAGTTTTTGATTTAACAGGACATTGGGCCATGTAACATAGCGGCGGTTGTTAGTTATTAAGGGGGCTGGAACCATAGTGTATGAAGTATAACTCGCTTCAAAGATTCACCCATCAGTGCTACTTCCAAAGAGTTGTGAACACTATCTAAACACGTTACCACTTTCATATTATCTAAAAGTGACCATAATCTCACATCAATAAGGACATAATCTATGACACAGGTACACGTTCTTCTCTTGAAGTTTGGTGCTCCATGCCATGAGTCCCCTGCTAAAGGTTAAAGAAGCCAGCTCGAATGCAAGGTTTTTCCTTGGTTGACCTATCAATGATGGGATACACCAGAATTCATCTTCCTCTCCAGTCTCCAGTTTTTGGAAACAATACTTGCATACAACAAGTGACCCTGGCTGACACAGTTACTAGAAAGGCTAAACCTGGCAACATGCCACAAAAGCTGTGATCATTCAACATAATGTACCTTCCATTAGAAAGCTGCCTAAAAATTGGATCCATCACTGCAGCTGGTGAACCTTGCAGGTGACAGGATAAGTTGTTTGAGGAACCATCGCAGGCGCCGTATAAGTTTATACCCTGACATAGAAGAGAACCGCTTAGTGCGTTTTCACAATTATTACCACTAAGAAACACTTCTTTCCCCCCACTCAAACATCTGTGTTTAAGGTAATTCCCAGGATGTCTTGATGTATTCTTTACCCAACCTTTCATATAGGCCTGCTGGTATATGTTTTAAGCAATGCTGAAAATGGAAAATTGTAACAGGCAGAGGGATTGTACAGTGTATTATCCATTCAATGGCTGGTTTTTCAGCAACCGTAAATGGCAATCTTTCCAGTTTTTCAATGCTCAGCACTGTATAGTGTGCTCCTTTCTGTGCCAATTTGATTTGTTTATCTGTGAGATTCGATTCAGAAAACAGTGACGTTGTGTTGAATAAACACCAAGGCACATAGCCTGAACGAAGGTTTTGTAACATCCAGCCTAATAGCATTATAGAACGCAATTGCAGCTGACCATGTTGCAACATGACCAAGTCCTGTTCCATTATGTCTATGGCAGAGGATACTATGCTGTCCAAAGAGTATATCCTGGATGACAGAGGCGTTCACCCATTGTCAACTACAGAGAGAGATTTCTCTAAATTAATACGATCAATTTCTCATACTCATTCTGCAGTCTCTGCTTGTGTAATCTTCCATGCTTCATTGTACATGGCATAGATACTGGCCTATATAAAACGTTTATGACACCGTTTTTTAGGTCCTTGTAAGAAATCCCTCAGGTCAGCGCCATCTTTAAGTAAAATTAAGTGTTGTTTCACTTCCTTCAGTGTAGACTTGTGTAGCCACTCAAGGAACAGTTTCCCTACGCTGTATGATCTTACTATCCCTGGATGCTGTATCTGAACATATCTTGGATCTGGCCTTGTGTATGTGAACCCTTGTTTCTTATTCAGGAATCTATCTTGACAGTTGTTTGTGTCTATGGACCAGATTAACCATTTTTTTCCAATCAGGATCTGTTCTGTTGTGAAGCAAAATAGTATGTACGTCGACCATCCCCTCTGAAGTGTTGTAGGTTTAGGTATGGACGGTTTGTTTAAATCTTTTACCTTGGCTAACCCAAGACAAGATGTCTGTTGAACAGTGTCATTCAAAAACATTATTTGCTGTGGGATGATGCAGGCTCTAAATAATGCTTTTAATCCCTGCACCTGCCAGTCTTTTGTGCCCCAGATAGTTTTTGTCTCAATGTTGTCTTTCCAAAAGCCAAAAACATAATGTAGACAGCTGAGCATAAAAGACCGCTGAATAAATTTGCTTTGTATTTATCAACATACTTTTTATTCCTATCCTATTAACATTTATAAAGTAAAATGATTCTGGATTTGAAACATTATACCCCGAAAAGTCTAGAAATTTGTCATAAAATGTTTTTGAGCTCCCCTTTGGTGGCGTAGGACAATGTTCCCATTGGTTATAAGTAAATACATTTCTAGGCTTTGCAGATTTATGCAAGAAATGATGACCATAGTGATTATAACAATACATTTGTACATAATCTGATGAACCTTCTAAGTATTCATGATTAGTAAATTTTGCAGACATTTCTAAGTCTGACATCATACTATTAACAGTCTCGAAGCATCAATCATCAGAAAAGGTACTAGATGAAACAAAGGCACTCAATGAAATCTTGAATTGATGTGGAATCTTCAATAGCTCCGCTGGCCCAAGAATGTCATATTCGGTTCTGTCCCAAGCTATACCACCTGGTATAGGAATGGATGTGATGTTCACTGATGACCAGTCTCTTTGTTCACGAGGAGATGATTTGTGTGGCTTGAGGAGTAAGTTGATGTTCTTACTTGCTGTGTCCTTTTTAACATATCTTCCATTTATCAGCATTCCCAAAGTAATTACAAGAGTCAACCAAAGTAGAAGAAAAAGTACACCCAACACAATCCAAAATTCAATCCATGGTGAAACAAGATAAGTATTTTCCAGTTGATGAAAAAGTCCTGTTGCTTGTTCTTTAAAAGTTCTTTTGGCTGGCGTTGTTTCAGGTTCACTGGGATCCTCGGAAACCGAATCACTGACATAATATCGAAAGACAATATAGTCCTACAAAAATATCGACACAAAAATATCGAAAGCAATAATATCGGCATCCTATACATAACTAAAAACATACAAAAATATCGGATATTAAATATCGACCTACATAAACATCGATCTCACTAATTTCGACAAGATACATATCGAAATATTTAAATATGGGCTACTAAAAAATACAAACACTAAGAAAAAAATATGTAAAGTAAAATTATCGACAACAATAATATCGTTAATTTAGGAATATCGAATATAATTATTAATATACAATAAAACGTTTTAACATTTAAAAATGCAATTAACACAAAAATACACATCTCTCATAACAAATGATAAATATAACTACATTTCCCAACTTAAATATATTAAATTAGATAGAAATTGAACTAAAACTATTTAAATAAATTATATAAAATTATCTCACCAAAAAATTAATTAGCGTATGCCTTATATAGAAAATAAATACCCAAACATATTTTCAAAAATACCAACTAACCAATAAAACCACTGCAAATATAAATTGACCAATAGCAAATTAATTACTAACTCCAAACCACTATATAAACAATTAAACACTAAACACAAACCACCTGACAAAAAAACAACGGGAGAAAATACTGTGGATAAAGTCGACTACACCTATAAGAACATCAAGATTCAACCTAGAATTCAGAGGATTAAAAGTAAGTAACTAAAATAAACTAAATGAAGCTAACTGCTAAAATGTAAAAAAAAAAATGATCCAATAACTAATGCATATCTATTTGTTATTTTCCCCTACTACTACAGAATACTCTACTGACAAAGAACAAAGTACCGAACTCAGAAAACCAAGATACAACTAACAAAGTAAGTATGTCCAAAGATTTTTATAACAACATAAAATAAGTCTAAACTAAAACTTGTAGCATAAAATGTAACTGCAACCTAAAAAATTATATCAAAACAATTACCACAAATACATGCATTATTTTTACAGATAAAGCAAATACAGAAAATACAGGCCACAACTAAACATTGGATACATTCTACTACACCTACAAGTACTTCAAAACCCAACCTAAAAACCAGTGAATAAAAAGTAAGTAAATAAAATGAACTAAATGAAACTAACTGCTAAGTTGTAAAAAAAATACCAAACATGATTCAATTACTAATGAATATCTACTTTTTATTTTCTAGCACCACTACAGAATACTCTACTGACAAAGAACAGAAAACAGAACTCAGAAAACCAAGATACAACTAACACAGTAAGTATGTCCAAAGCCTTTTATAAAAACATAAAATAAGTCTAAGCTAATACTTATAGCAAAAACTGTAACTGCAACCTAAAAAAGATATCAGAACAATTAACACAAATAAATGCATTTTTTTTCAGGTAAAGAAAACACAGAAAATACAGACCAAAACTAAACAGTAAAGAACATAAAAATCAAAGACTGAATTTCCAAACATGTCAGCATGCACAATATAAATGTTTTTAAATTTAACTTAATATACATACATCTATATTTTAAATACCTATACAATATATTTCTTATAGATTAACAAACAACAAAATGACAGAAGGAGCTGAATTTGTTACCAGCCAGAAAGGAAAACTATTACTCTGCTACATGGGTTACACTTATACCCAAGAGAAACAATTTGGGAGGAAAGTTAATTGGAAATGTAGCAAATATTACTCCAACAAATGTTATGGAAGGGCAAGAACTAGGGAAGCAACAGTCCTTTATACCAGGGAACACAACCACCCACCAAACATAACTGAAATAGAAGTTAGAACAGCATTAGAAAACATTTAAGAAGCAAGTACAGGTTCCCAACAACCAACAAGCGTAATCTTAAAAGAACAGATTCCCCAAATACCTAAAACAGCCACTACCCAAATGCCAAATATAGGGGTCGATTATGATGGCGGCCGAAAGGACGACCACCGGCCTGGAGTATGCGGAAAATGCCTTTTACAGTCCGCCAACCGTGGCTAGTCCGTCCGCCATATTAGGATGGGATTTTTTTTTTTCAAACAAGGGTTACTAGGCCACCAATTTCAGTACTGCAAATTAATACTGCAGATTCGAAATACAACGCAAAAAATCATGGTACTTTACTTTCATATTTGTATTGATTCAACTTCATTTAAAAAAACTGTTCATTACTCTTGATGCATAGTAGGAATACACATTTCATTCAGTATATTGTGCAAATCAAAATTGTATGAAAAACATTTTACAAAAACATTTTATAATAAAAAACAAAGACAAAACACTGTTGTATTTGCATCAATTAATTACACCAGTTCAAAATTTCAACAATTGCCTGCCAAAATTCAAATTCTATGTGGCACTATGACAAGCAGGCTACGTGGAAAATTATTTTTGATAAAAGTTCGCTCTCGGGGTATGTTTCAATTATGACACCCTCATTAGAGTCCCATTCAATGTTGGTCCCTCGCAGACGATTAAAGACGTGACAACGCGTTTCCAATCCCCTTCTGCATTGGGGGATTATCATCAGGGCTTTAGACCACAGTGTAATCCTTATAGCTTTTGATGGGGTTCTTTTAAAGGTCCATCTTCTGTCCTGGAGTCTTCGTACATCTATTTAGATGACTCCCCACTTGTGTTCGTGTTTCCAGACACGGTCAGCTTAGGAGGTTTTGAATTCACCTTGTATGAAATGTTCCTCTTCTACCAGATGAATTGTATCCTCATCTAAATTTAGGGCAGCATCATTTCTTTGCAGGTGTGTTCTTCTGGCATAGATTCAGTCTTCTCTCACCAAACGTGTATGCACGTTTGGTGAGAGAAGACTGAATCTATGCCAGAAGAACACAGCTCAAAGAAATGATGCTGCCCCAAATTTAGATGAGGATACAATTCATCTGGTAGAAGAGGAACCTTTCATACAAGGTGGATTCAAAGCATCCTAAGCTGACCGTGTCTGGAAACACGAACACAAGTGGGGAGTCATCGAAATAGTTGTACGAAGACTCCAGGACAGAAGATGGACCTTTAAAAGAACCCCATCAAAAGCTATAAGGATTACACTGTGGTATAAAGCCCTGATGATAATCCCCCAATGCAGAAGGGGATTGGAAACTCGTCGGCACGTCTTAAATCATTTGCGAGGGACAAACATTGAATGGGACTCTAGTGAGGGTGTCATAATTGAAACATACCCCGAGAGCGAACTTTTATAAAAAATAATTTTCCCCGCAGCCTGCCTGTCATAGTGCCACATAGAATTTTTATTTTGGCAGGCAATTGTTGAAATTTTGGACTGGTGTAATTCATTGATGCAAACACAACAGTGTTTTGTCTTTGTTTTTGATTATAATATGTTTTTGTAAAATGTTTTTCATACAATTTTGATTCGCAATATACTGAATGAAATGTGTATTCCTCCTATGCATCAAGAGTAATGAACAGTTTTTTTAAATGAAGTTGAATCAATACAAATATGAAAGTAAAGTATAATGATTTTTTGCGTTGTACTTCGAATCTGCAGTATTAATTAGCAGTACGGAAATTGGTGGCCTGGTACCCCTTGTTTGAAAAAATGTATTAGACGTCCTGCCAGGCTCCCAGAACGGACGAAACCCCTTTGGTTTAAACATATTAGGATGGGAAGCACAGTCAAATTTCCGTACGCCGCGGAAGAACATGCACCGCCGCCTAAATACACCCGACCCCGCGACGGACGTAACCAATCCAGAGACACCGCCGTACGGAATGAAGTCTCCGACCGTCCTCGAAATCACAATGGTGGAAATCACACAGCAAATCACTGCGGAGAAACCACCAGCCTGAACACAGCGGATTCACCACAGCGGAGAGGCAAAACATTGCAGAGATACCCACCACAGGCAGACTGCCATCATGGACCCAGCTCTACACGGATTTCCGCTACTCTTCGTGCTCCACCACCAGCAAGTCATGGACCGCCGACGACGACGTTGCAGGTACGCAAACACAACAACCACTGTCAGAAGGGGAGTACCTGCCGGGGCTGTGACATGGGGAGGGGGAGGGGCATGTTGGGGGTCAATAATGTATGGGAAACGGATGTATGCAGGTAAGTCAACATATAAATAAATCGAACGATTCTAACCCTACTCAAACAGAACACACACGCACCGCCAACAAACAGCCACACCATGGACAACGCAAAGGAGCATAGCAGATGACGGAAACCATGCCCACAATCAACTAGGCAGGCAGGCAGGAATGGCTAGGTCACACAGCTCACAGGCCCACATACACACACCAACACACAAGGCACACCACACATAAGGAGACCTGCTGGCCCACCCTCAGGCCATCCCCACACCTACCCCACTAACAGACAGGGGCCCATACACCACACACCACAAAAAACACCACTGCTGCACACACATAAACAACCAACACACACACGATGAGCCCTCCATGTACACTGACAAACTCAACACTGAACAACCTACTGTGTACCCACAAATCATGAGTGTGACACATGCACCAAATGAAAAACATCCACATAACCTGCATTGCATGGGAATCCACTGTTGTCCCAAAATAAGCCTCAGAGTGCCTCTTCCACCCTTACACAGTCCACAGCCACATTGTAATGACTATCCCCCCAGCCAAATGAAAGGAAACTGTACTGGGCAATGGTATTGTGAAAGTGGCAGACACAGCTTTGAAGATAGCACCAATATATCAACAATGCAAGGAGACAACCAGGAATGACACAGAGAAACCACAACACAGGAGTAACTTGCTTCATTGCACATAATAGAGGTTGACTCCTAGATTAGCCAGGAGCATGGCCACTGGATACAACAGAGCAGGTACATCTGAGGCAGCACATGAGAGGGGCTAAGTGCATCAACAGTCCATGGCACAGAACAGGTACATCTGAGGCAGCACATGAGAGGGGCAACGAGCATCAACAGTCCATGGCACAGAACAGGTACATCTGAGGCAGCACATGAGAGGGGCTAAGTGCATCAACAGTCCGTGGCACAGAACAGGTACATCTGAGGCAGCACATAAGAGGGGCTAGGTGCATCAACAGTCCATGGCACAGAACAGGTAAATCTGAGGCAGCACATGAGAGGGGCAACGACCATCCACAGTCCATTGCATAGAACAGGTACATCTGAGGCAGCACATGAGAGGGGCAACGAGCACCAACAGGCCTTGGCACAGAACAGGTACATCTGAGGCAGCACATGAGAGGGGCTAAGTGCATCAACAGTTCATGGCACAGAGCATATACATCTGAGGCAGCACATGAGATGGGCTAAGTGCATCAACAGTCCATGGCACAGAACAAGTACATCTGAGGCAGCACACAAGAGGAGAAAGAGCATCAACAGGCCTTGGTACAGAACAGAGCAGGTACATCTGAGGCAGCACCTGAAAGGGGCTAAGTGCATCAACAGGCCATGGTACAGAACAGGTACATCTGAGGCAACACAAGGACATGTGTCATGCACACCGTCCCATGGACAATAATAATGCAAGGGTGGTTACAATGGACATTCCTGACATCAATTACGATCACATTTCAGTGATGGGAACTGCACCTCACAGCACAGAATCAGGTGGACCGTGTGAGCTCGTAGCTTCGGACACAGTTGCAGGATCTGATACAGGAATGGGAGATACAGGTCCAGTACTAGTGACTGACACATGAGCCATAGACCCAGACACATTGGCAGCACCGGATACAGGAGCGTGAGACACAGCCACAGATCTAGTGACTGACACATGAGCCATAGATCCAGACACACTGGCAGCACCAGATACAGGAGTGTGAGACTCAGCCACAGATCTAGTGACTGACACATGAGCCATAGACCCAGACACACTGGCAGCATCAGATACCAGAGTGTGAGACACTGCCACAGATCTAGTGACTGACACATGAGCCATAGACCCAGACACACTGGCAGCACCAGAGACAGGAGTGTGAGACACAGCCACAGATCTAGTGACTGACACATGAGCCATAGACCCAGACACACTGCCAGGACATGTCCCTGTACAGTGACCAACAAATACCATGCCAGCATCTGAGACATGAGAGTGGCGGACACACACAGTGGCAGTACCTGAAACAGGAGAGGGCACAACGTACACAGTGCCACTATCTGACACATGAGAGTGAACTGCAGCTGACCCACTAGGACCACTGAAATTATGAGCCACAGGGCTGTATGGGCCAGGAGGCAGGGTGGCTCTGGGAGCTGTACTGGAGCGACATTGGGGTGGTCAGGTGTCACCGGTGTGTGTTTCCGTTTCTTTGGGATATGTAAGGGCACCCTGGAAATGACTGGACTGGTAAGTGGTGCGGCCTCATCAGAAACATCACCCATCAAAGGTGGATCATGTGCTGGTGGGGGTCTGCTCTCTGGGGATGTGCTGGACCCTGCTTGATGTTTGCTGTGGCCCTGCCTTCTGCCCTCTGCATCATGTGTAATGGGGGATGCAACAACAGTGTACTCCTTCCTCTGCTTCACCGGGGTGTGGATGGGAGTAGAGGTATGGGGGGACTCCACCTCTGACACATGTGGTTTACGTTCCTTCAACAACACCAGCTTCAGGGGACGCAGGGGTGATGTATGCCTGTCCTTGGAAGATGTTGTGTCCATGGAAGAAACCTTGGGCCTGGGAGGTGCCTGCTCCCTGGGAGGTGCCTTGGCTGTGGGAGACTCCTTGGCCTTAGGAGGTGTCCTGTCTTTGGAATGTGCTATATCCGTGGCTGGTTCTCTGTCCCTGGGAGTTGGCTTGTCCTTTGTAGTGTCCCTGTCCTTGGGAGTGTCCCTGTCCTTAGGAGGTGCCCTGTCCTTGGGAGGTGCCCTGTCCTTTGTAGTGTCCCTGTCCTTGGGAGTGTCCCTGTCCTTAGGAGGCGCCCTGTCCTTGGGAGGTGCCCTGTCATTGGGAGTGTCCCTGTCCTTGGGAGGTGCCCTGTCCTTTGTAGTGTCCCTGTCCTTTTTAGTGTCCCTGTCCTTGGGAGGTGCCCTGTCCTTGGGAGGTTCCCTGTCCTTGGGAGGTGCCCTGTCCTTGGTAGGTGCCCTGTCCTTGGGAGGTGCCCTGTCCTTGGGAGGTGCCCTGTCCTTTGTAGTGACCCTGTCCTTGGGAGGTGCCCTGTCTTTTGCAGTGTCCCTGTCCTTGGGAGGTGCCCTGTCCTTTGTAGTGTCCCTGTCCTTGGGAGGTGTCCTTTCCTTGGGAGTACTTTTTAAGGGGGATGCCTGTGTGCCATGTGAATCCCTGTCCCCCAACACCCCTGATCCTGTGTGTCAACTCAAGGGTAGCTGGTGTCGTGTTCTGTGAAAGATTTTCCTGTCCCAGGGGATAGTGTCTGTGGCCTTCATGCCCTGCCTTGCTGCCTGTGCCTGCTTCTAGTGCAATACTCCAAAAGTGAGGCCTGTTCTGAAAAGTCACTCTCCCCTGAGACATTACGTGGTGTGGATGTGGGAACTGAAGTAGAACCAAGTCTATGCGACTGTTGAATGGCTGCAGACACTGTGTCAGATAATGACTGTACTGTTCTGTGGAGACCAGCAACATCGCCATGCATCCCCTCCATGAATGCTACCACCTGACCCAACTTCCTATTGTGGTCCAGGAATGCATTAATCATGTTTGTCAGCCCTACACACAGCTGACGCAGCAGATCAACTGCCTCAGCACTAAGGGCAGTTTGTGTCACAGGGGCAGGAGCAGCGGTGCCTGTACCGAAGACCACTCTGCTCCACCAACTCTGGCGAGCACGAGCAGTACTTGTTGCAGTTGGTGGCAGTGTTGGCCAGTGTGCTATGTACCAACTAAAGGTGTAGATTGTACACTCCCTGTCGCCACCAACAGTGCACTCACCACCACTGTCTGAAGATGAGGACGATGGGCTCTCCACATGTGAGTCCTCAGGGACAGTTCTAGCGTCCTCTCCGGGGCTGCTCTCTCAGTCTGCATGAGTGTGATCTCTGATCCGGATGCATTGGCACCACTAAGCTCCGTCGTTTGTGGGTCAGTGCCCTCGTCCAAAGCTGAAAAAGAGACAAAAGAGGTATACCTAAGTGCCACACTCACGTACTGCAAATGACAAAATCCGAACTTCCTTGACTGCTGACAAACATGTAGCACCCATCCTGTAAACGAACCACCCCTACCAGACATCCTCATGTGAAAGAACCGGGGGTGCCCGTGAAACACGTACATCAAACAAACAGGGCAAGTGCATGCAGACCACCACACATGTGATGCCATGGGACCACAGACCTCAATGGCATGTCCTGGGACCCTGCACTACAATGCAACTGGAAAGTCCACCTGGCTGACATGGATACCAACGCTCACTCCGCTAATGGCACCAGCATTCAATTGCAGCACAACAGATACACCACGGAGGTCACTACTGTGTCCGAGCAGCAATACATGCATGCACTCACAAGTCACAAACCCATTCAGTGTGCTTATCGCTAGTTTGCTGCTGCTCCCCTCTCAACCGGGCGGACAGGTCAGGATGTGTCTTAGCTATGATACGGAGCATTAGAGGGGTCATGGTACGGCGTGCAAGCCGGCCTGATCTTGGAATCATCCCCAGTGTCATCTCTGCCACATTCTTGCTAAGCCTGGAGATGTCGTCCCACCACTTGTGGCAGTGTGTGTGTCGCCTATTGCACACTCCCACTGCCCGTACATCACGTGCTTTGGTCCTCCACATGGCCTTGCGAAGGTGCAGCTTGACCTACCATGATGGGAGACAAGAGGGGGCAAGTCAGTGAACAGTTGTCCATTCACACAGATAGGAGGTACAGGTATCTTTCAGCAGCCATGCACAGTACAACATATGTGAAGGTCCCACAGCACACCGCCAAGATTGCAGTGGCCAGGAGTCAGTGACCACCTCATGCACACCAACATGTCCTCCAGTACACTTACCACCTGTCCTGGGGCACCCTAGAGCCGTTCATAGTGGCGGAGCACACCATCCACAAGGACCTCCAGCTCCGCTGTGGTGAAGGGACGAGACCGGATCTTGCGCTGGGTGCGGGCGGTCACTCACCGTCGGGTGCGGGCGGAGGGTGATCGGCCGCACCCGGCGGTGAGTGACCGGCCATGGCCATCCATGCCAGGGTAACATCAATACACAGGGCGGTCACCCACCACCAGCACCCGGCGGTGGGTGACCGGCTGCACCAGGCGGTGGCTGACTGACCGCACCCAGCGGTCTGCGGTGGGTGCTGCAATGTGACAGAAAGGGGGTACCAACTGCCATTTCCACCGTCACATTCAAATGTATGTGTTAGCCTGCCCAGCCCCCGCGGAATGCATGCTCCGCCATTGCGATGCCAGTGAGTGATGAATTTCAAATGATGCACCATCGCAGTAGCGCGCACATGCGGTTGGCGGTGTGTGACCGTGATGGACCTTGACCATGCAGCCAATGGTACGCAGAATTGCAGTATCAAGGATCATGTTCTGTGATGGCGGAAGGCGTACACGGATGCCATGTGTATGCACACTGCATGTCTCCGCACACATGTAATGATTGTAGGTGTACATGTGTGTCAGGCCATGTCCGGAAAACGACAATACTCGTTATGTCATGTAAATGGCCCCTGTCCACGTGCCACATTAATGTCCATTTGTTGCATATGTGATCATACTAATGACCTTGCCAGTGCTTTACAAAGCACAGTGATGTGAGCCCAAGTTGCGTCAGATGTGCATGGCAATGTGGTGACATATTGGTTTTGAGGTCACACGTTTGTAATTGTACACATCTACACAGTCCATTAAGGCTGTGTACCAACATTTTGAAGCAGTCGTGAGTGTGTGTTTTGTGTGTGCAAGTAGCAATGATGGGGGTATACATGCTTTCTGTGTATACGTCTGTGTGTCGTCTGTTGTATGTCTATGCCTGTCATGTGAGGATGCACAGCATTGTTGGTGGGGTCATGGGTGCATGAAGACAAGGAGGGTGTGTTCCATGTTCGTGTTGTGAGTGCACATCCATGTGTGTCTGTGGGGTTGCTTGTCCTCACATGGGCCCTCAATCATGTGATGTTGGCTGTTCTTTCAACATGTGTGCACGTACCATTGGACATGTTTGCACACAGGATGTTGTTTGTGGGTGAACAGTGTGTGTGTATTTATCTGTAGTGCCTTATATTTCTGTCACGTCACAAATACAATCAGTGTCTGAAACATGTATTATTTGTATTGTGTTGGTCAAGACGTGATAGTGTGGCACAGCTGTGCGGTGTTGGACAATTTACATTTGCTACCATCTACTCCCACACAGGAGGGCTCCAAATGTGCATCGACCTTACACTGTGCTGGAGGACATGGTTGAAGAGGAGGTGATCCGCAAATTCCGGCTTGATCGACCGACATTGCAGGACCTTGAAGTACAATTGGCACCTCATCTGCAGCCACGCAGGCCATATCCTGGAGCAATTACACCCACAGCTAAGGTGATGGTGGCACTTCACTTCTTCGCGACAGGCACATTCCAGCACACAGTTGGTCATGCCGGGGGGATGTCCCAATCCATGTTCAGCATGGTACTGCGGGATGTGCTGGAAGCCATGATGCGTTACAAGGATGATTACATCCATTTCCCACGTCCGGCAGAGCTGGCTGCAGTGAAAGGGAACTTCTATGCCCTGGGCCAGATTCCACACGTAGTGGGTTCCATCGATGGCACACATATTAGTCTGGTTCCACCCCAGGCACGTGAACCCATCTATCGCAATCGGAAGCACTACTATTCAATCAATGTGCAAGTGGTGTGCCTCGCTTACAGCATCATTTCCCATGTGTGTGCCAGATTTCCCGGGTCCGCACATGGCACACACATCCTGTGGAGCAGCATTGTCCCCCAACTGATGGCTAATCTGCGCCAAGAAAGTGCGTGGCTTGTAGGTGAGTGTGCTGTGATGACTACTGTGTTGTATGTGTGCCATGCTGTTCCCACCAGTCCTGGTAATGATGTATGTGTCTGTCTTCCCCCCACATAGTTAACTCTGCATACCCAAATCGCCCGTGGCTGCTAAGCCCCCTACGGAATACTACTACCCCAGGTGAAATGCGCTATAATGAGGGCCATGGGAAGACACGTCAGGGGTGGAACGTGCATTTGGACTGCTGAAGTCTAGGTTTCGCTGCCTGGATAAAACCGGAAGGGACCTGCCATACTCACCCGGCAAAGTATGCAAAATCGTGGTTGCCTGCTGCATGCTCCACAACCTGGCCTTGCGCAAGGATATTGAACTGATCATGGACCCTGCAGAGCAACAGGTTGCTCCGCTTCCCATCCCACCCATGTCCAGTGATGAGGATAGTGGGGAGGAAGAAGGTGTGGACCAGAGGCGTCAGCTCATTGATCGCTACTTTCCTTGAATGTGAGTAACTATCTCTTGTGTTGCTATTCAATGCATGATGTATGTCTGCTGGTGATGGGTGTATGTGGTGTGTGAATGCTGCCTGTTCTGTTCTGTTCAGTTTGCACATGGGTGTGAGACATGGTGTACGAGCAATGCTCCCTGATGTGTGTCCTATGATCCACTTACTTTGTGATGATTGTGGTTTGTGGGATGTTGCTGTACGTTGTTGTGTGATGAGTGTGATTCAGTTTCCTGACCTGTGCTTGTTGTTCTCTGATTGTCCCTAGGTCACTCACACAGAGCCATGAACCCAAACAACATTGATCCCTGCACCTGCTGATGACAACAACTGAGACAAACCTGTGTTTAAACATGGAGATCACACAGCCTTGAGTGTTTCCGTGATTTTTATTTACAGGGTGTGGATTAGTGTTAGTACATATTTACAAATAGGTAGTGGAGGGGAAGTGTGAGTTAAAGGTCATGTCAGATGACACCACCGTGGGGACACCACATTGTGTGATGTACACCTAGTACAACAGACGTGTGACAATGCTTGGCAATGTGGGGCAAGATAGTTCACAGAGTGAATGCCAGGCTCAAGGAAGGGTGTAGTCAGTGCCGGCCCCTCTTCGTGCAGGTGGCTGGTGCTTTGTCACTGCTCTTTCCTGGATCCAGCCTCGGACGGCCCCTCCGTCTTGGAGCCTGAGTGGACCCTTCAGTGGGGGTAGGTTGTTCGGGGGACACCTCCCTGTCAGTGGCCTCAGGTGATGTTGGCGGTGGTGGTGGTGTCCTGTCCCGCTGGCCACTTGGTGGAGGGGGACGTGGTGTGGCGTGGGATAACCACTCCCTCCAAAGAGTTGTTTGCTGCCCCATGAGGTCCACCATTTGTCCCATACAGTTGTCCATGGACCGCTCAGCTGACAGGTGTCATGTGAGTCTTGGAGCGCACAATCCGCCTGTGCCTGCAACCGCTCGTACAACGCTTGCACTCTTGCAATGGCATCCAGGGTCTCGGTCCCAGGATTGTGTGGGTCTTGTCCCCGACCTCGCCTTGCACCTGCCCTCGTGTTCGTGAGCTGTGGCCTCACCAGTGTCCACTCTCCCTGCCAGCCTGTAATGTTGATGGTCCATCATCGTCAGATGGGTCAGGCAGGATGGCACTGGCAGGAGTGGTGGTGGTGGTGGTGGTAGCTGCACAGGCCACAATGGCAGTAGTTGCTGTTGTTCCACTGTCCAAGGTGGTGGAGGCAGGAATGTCCTGGGAGTCTGATGGCCCTGGGGGTGTAGTTGAAATGGCATCGTCCTCCGCACCCGAGGTTTCCAGGGGATCATCACCGGAGAGTCCAGGCTGTGAGGGGAGGCGACTGGGGCTGACGGTTGCTGGTTTTTCCTGTCAAGTCTCGGTCACCTGAGGGTCAAGAATTTAAGAATCAATGCTGTGGACATGACAGGTTTGTTGTTGTTAAATTTCAATTTTCTAGAGAATCAGGACATGGTTGTTGGTGACATCAAATTGGTGTGGTACACAGTACTGGGCATTATGGTGGTGTGGAGGTGGGGAGACAATACTTGGATATGTGTGATCCTGTCCTGCTCTTGGATGGTGCCCCTGTGAAGATGGCTACCTATATGTAAGTTTGAATAGGGAGATGCATTAGTCAGCACATGGTAGGCGGACTCCATCTTGCTCTGGGATGGGACATGGGTGCCTGTTGGGAGTTGTAGTGCTGGACCCACCCTCCCTGTAGACATGGGGGCCTGTTGGGAGTTGTAGCACTGGACCCATCCTTACCCTCTCTGTAGACATGGGGGCCTGTTGGGAGTTGTAGTACTGGACCCACCCCCATCCTCCCTGTAGACATGGGGGATTGTTGGGAGTTGTAGTGCTGGATGTAGACATGGGGGCCTATTGGGAGTTGTAGTGCTGAACCCACCCTCCCTGTAGCCATGGGGGCCTGTTGAGAGTTGTAGTGCTGGACCCACCCCCACCCTCCCTGTAGACATGGGGGCCTGTTGGGAGTTGTAGTGCTGGACCCACCCCCACCCCCACCCTCCCTGTAGACATGGGGGCCTGTTGGGAGTTGTAGTGCTGGACCCACCCCCCCCCCTGTAGACATGGGGGCCTGTTGGGAGTTGTAGTGCTGGACCCACACCCACCCTCACTGTAGACATGGGGGCCTATTGGGAGTTGTAGTGCTGGACCCACCCCCACCCCCACCCTCCCTGTAGCCATGGGGGCCTATTGGGAGTTGTCGTGCTGGACCCACCCCCACCCTCCCTGTAGCCATGGGGGCCTGTTAGGAGTTGTAGTGCTGGACCCAACCCCACATCCACCCTCCCTATAGCCATGGGGGCCTGTTGGGAGTTGTAGTGCTGGACCGCTTAGTTGCCAAGGTGGTCTGCTGCACTAGGGTACAGAAGAGATGTGGTTCGACACGGATGATTTCATCCACCATGACCTTCAACTCACTCTCTATGAACTTGGGATTTTTCTTGGGGGCCATGGTGTGTGATGTGCAAGGTGTTGGTGGTGTGGGGTGTGCAGGTGTCTTGTATGTAGGGATGGTGTTGTAGGGGTTTGTGTGGTGGGTGTGTTTGTGTGCAGGTTGTATATGTGTTTGTGTGTGTCTGTTGTGTGTGATGTGCTGCCTCTTTCTTCCAACTGTGCTGTGATGCTAAGGATTGTGGTAATGGGAGGGATTCCTTTTATACTCTGTGTGGTGGTTGTGTCCCAATGGGTTTTAGCAGTCAGGTGTTCTGTGGGTGTGGAGACTTGGGTGCTCTTGTTTGTGCTGGGGGGTCATAGGGGCGTGTAGTTGTTAGGGGTGGGTGTGTGTCCTGTTCTTTGGGTTTTCTATTTACTTCTGTCTGCCATTGTTGTTTCGGTTTGAAGGCAGGGGTGATGTTCGTTTGGTCCTTCCAAAGTCATGCTCCATTTGTCGATGCTTTTTTTCCGCGGCGGTCGAAGACTATGGTGAGTTCCGTTGGGATGGTGGGGTTATCCTAATCATGCACAGAGACCCTCCACAGGTCGGGCGGTGATTGGGACTGTTTCCGCGGTCATTGCGTCCACGGCGGACGGTGTTTCTGTGGTTCTGTCCACGTGCGGCGGTCTTTGATGTGATCCGTCCGCCGCGGTCGGTGTGTGATGACAGAAATATCCTAATTGCACCCACGGTTTTTCCGCGGTGCGGTCGGGAGTATATTTGCCGGGACGATGGTGGTCGTACCAGTTTCCGCCCGCCATCGTAATCGACGTCATAGTTTCCCTCACAAGAACAATATCACGTACCAAAAGAACAACTACCACAACCACTCCACCTCCTAGAACATATAGCGATATAAATTTAAATCCTGACCAAACTATAACTTTAACAAACAACCTTTTATCATTTACGACAACGAAAACAATGAGAAAAGACTAATAATTTTTGGCACAGCTATTAACCTCATAAAACCCCAACAAAGCCAATATTGGATGACGGATGAAACTTTTAACATCTGTCCCAAACCTTTTTTCCAATTATACACGATACATGGCCTATATCAAAACTGCAATATACCTCTACTTTATGCACTGCTACCAAATAAAACTAATTCAACATATATGGAATTATTAAACACTATCAAACAAAAAACTAATGACTATTCCCCAGAAAAAATAATACTTAATTTTGAACAAGCAATGCTTTCAAGAATTTTAAAAATATACCCCCAAACCTTTATCCAAGGCTGCTATTATCACTTTAATCAATGTCTATGGAGACATTTACAAAAGACAACCCTAAGCATAGAATATGCAACCAATTCATCGTTTGCATATCAAATAAAAAAACTAATAGCACTGGCTTACGCTCCAGAAACAGATGTGGCCGAACACTACAGCATTTTAATTGATAGCACATTTTACAAACAAAATGAAGCAAAATTAAGTGCACTCTTAGACTACTTTGAGGACACATGGGTAGGTAGGCTCCATAGATCTGGCCACAGGAGAAATTCAAAATTCTTAATACCCTGGTGGAACGTTTACCGAAGCACCTTAAATGGGGTATCTAAAACAAACAACGCTGTTGAAGGATTGCACAATGCCTTCCTCCAATCAACAGGCAGAACTAAACCAACTTTAGAAAAAATTATTAATTGCCTCCAAAAAGAACAAAGTGTTCAAGAGTTCAGAATGGAACAATCCATTACTGAACTAACTCCAAAAACATCTAAACAAACCAAGCATATGCACAAATACCTAGAGCAACACGTAAAGCTGTACCCTAGCACAAAACTACACTACTCTAAATTACTCTAACCAACAAAGCAGTACTAAAAAAATACAAACAATACAATGTAAGTCACAATCATATATTTTATCCCAAAAATAATTAATGTGTTGAATATATATTATATTTTTTTAAAATATATATACACACATTAATAATATTTGAAATAAATAAAACATAACAATATTCATAATAACATTACCCACCCACAATAAATACAATTGAAAACACTTACCAAACATATCCCAAAGGCTGTAGAATTCATTTACACCAAAACAATCCAGTTTAGAAAAACTGTGCCCCCCAAAAAAATGAAAAAATCCAACTGTGCCAAAACTGAATAATCGTTCAAAAACCATTAAAATCCCACAAAATGATAAAATATAGAACAAACGCTCCAGGAAAACCAAAAAATTTAAAGAAGTGTTAAAAATCCATTAGTTAATAAAACTAACAAACACTTCTTTAAAAAAAATGACTCCTTTCGACATCATGAACTCCTGCAACAAAAATACATAAAACATACATTCCCACCCACACAAAACAACACATAAACTCCTACTAACAGTAATACTAACATTAGATTTCACTTAATAAACTTTAAACATCGAAACACTAACTCTACAAACAAGCCTATACAAAGCTAAAAAGTACGTACATCCACCATACATAAATACAACATATCAAAACGCCTAATACAACTAACTTACTTCTAACCACACTAAATAGTACCAAATAGTACTAAAACAAACCTTACCTTCAGCGACGTGAAGTGTCTCCCAACCGCGAGCTTGTCTTCATCCAAATGACACAAAAAGACCTAAAGAGGTTAAAAATAAATGACCCAAAACTAAATAAAAAGATTTACATAACAAACATAATATTTAATGTATAAAAATATTCCTTTACAGAATAAAAAAAGAATACTTTGTAAAAATAATTATGATTTTTTACTTGTATTAAAATACTTAACAAAATCTACATATTTTGTAAAATTATAAAAATAAATATTATTAAATACATAATATTTATTATTATAATTCTTAAAATCAGGACAATTTGTACAGAATTTTTTAAAAATGTTTTTCAAAATATAGTGTTTAAAAATCTTAATATTAATAGATTTTATATTAATATTAATAGAAAATATTATGTACAACCAACATGTATGACAATATAAAAATTGTATATAATTTGTGACAATAGTGTACTTTTTTTATAATTTCAAACAATACTTACATCTACATGAAATATGTTTTTTTAATAAAAAGTACTATTTCAATAAAAATTATACATTGAAAATTAGCCATAACATATTTTATCAAATATATGACTAAATATATTTGTATTAAATAAAAATGTGATACTAATGTTTTTTGTTTATTTTTTGTCATGTTAATAAAAAAATAACAAATTAGAAACTATACACAAATTGTATGAAATGTATCTATTTATTCCCACGCCAGTCTATATTCATTTGAGGTAAGTGCTGGACACTAATTAAATATAATTTACTATTCCCACTCCAGTCTACATTAATTTGGGGTAGGTGCTGGACAATAATTAAATATAATTTAATATTCCCACTCCAGTCTACATAAATTTGGGGTAGGTGCTGGACACTAATTAAATATAATTTACTATTCCCACTCCAGTCTACATTAATTTGGCGTAAGTGTTGGACACTAATTAAAAATATTTTACTATTCCCACTCCAGTGTACATTAATTTGGGGTAGGTGCTGGACATTAATTAAATATAATTTACTATTCCCACTCCAGTCTACATTAATTTGGAGTAGGTGCTGGGCACTAATTAAATATAATTTACTATTTCCACTCCAGTCTACATTAATTTGGGGTAGGTGCTGGACACTACTTAAATATAATTTACTATTCCCACTCCAGTCTACATTAATTTGGAGTAGGTGCTGGACACTAATTAAATATAATTTACTATTTCCACTCCAGTCTACATTATTTGGGGTAGGTGCTGGACACTAATTACATATAATTTACTATTCCCACTCCAGTCTACATTAATTTGTCAAGTCAAGTCAAGTCAAATAATTTGTATAGCGCACTACATACCCAGAGGGTTTCAAGGCGCTTAGGAAGGGGAGGAGGATTATTTGTCAAATATCCACGTTTTAAGCTGCTTTCTGAACGCTAGGTGGTTCTGGGTGAGGCGAAGGTAAGCGGGGAGTGAGTTCCATGTTTTAGCAGCCAGGTATGAAAAGGATCTGCCTCCCATGGTGGTCTTGTTGATGCGAGGTACAGTGGCGAGGGCTTGGCTGGAAGAACGTAGTTGGCGGGAGGGGGTGTAGAAGGACAGTCGAGAGTTGAGGCAATCTGGTCCGATGTCGTAGAGTGATTTGTGTGCGTGGGTAAGCAGTCGGAAAGTGATCCTCTTATTGACGGGAAGCCAGTGGAGGTCTTTAAGGTGACCAGAGATGTGTTTGTTACGTGGGATGTCTAATATGAGCCTGGCTGAGGCGTTTTGTATTCGTTGGAGTTTCTTCTGGAGTTTAGCGGTGGTACCTGCGTAGAGGGTGTTTCCGTAGTCCAGTCGGCTCGTGACCAGAGTGTGGGTGACTGTTTTCCTTGTTTCGGAGGGGATCCAGCGGAAAGTTTTTCTGAGCATGCGAAGAACGTTGAAGCAGGATGAGGATACGGCGCTGACTTGTCTGTTCATTGAGAGTGAAGAATCCAGGATGACGCCAAGGTTCCGTGCGTGGTCTGTCGGGATGGGTGCTTTTCCGAGGGCTTCCGGCCACCAGGAGTCGTCCCAGGCAGAAGGGGATGTACCTAGGATGAGGACTTCTGTTTTGTCAGAGTTCAATTTCAGACGGCTTTGTTTCATCCATTCGGCGACTTTTTTCATTCCTTCGTGTAGGTTAGTTTTGGCGGTGCAGGGGTCCTTGGTGAGAGAAAGGATCAGTTGAGTGTCATCCGCGTAAGAGATGATGTTGAGGTTGTGTTGGCGGGCGATGGCCGCGAGGGGGCTCATGTATACGTTGAAGAGGGTGGGACTGAGTGAGGATCCTTGAGGTACGCCGCAGATGACTTCAGAGGCCTCGGACTTGAATGGAGGAAGGCGGACTCTTTGGGTTCTTCCGGTGAGGAACGAGGTGATCCATTCAAGTGCTTTTCCTTGGATTCCGATGTTATTGAGGCGTTGTAGAAGGGTGCTGTGGCAGACTGTGTCGAATGCTGCGGAGAGGTCGAGGAGGTTGAGGGCGACTGTGTCTCCATTGTCCAGTAGAGTTCGAATGTCATCTGTTGCTGCGATGAGGGCGGTCTCGGTGCTGTGTTTTGCTCGGAAGCCAGATTGTGAGGGGTCGAGGGATTTGTTGGCTTCGAGGAAGGCGGCGAGTTGGTTGTTGACGGCTTTCTCGATGACTTTTGCCGGGAATGGAAGGAGAGAGATGGGGCGGTAGTTTTTGAGTTCGGTGGGGTCCGCTGTTGGTTTTTTCAGAAGGGTGGTGAGTTCAGCGTGTTTCCAGTCTTCTGGGAAGGTAGCGGAGTTGAAGGAGCAGTTGATGACGTCTCGGAGGTGAGGTGCTATGACGGAGTCTGCTTTGTTGAAGATGTGGTGAGGGCATGGGTCTGTGGGGGATCCAGAGTGGATGGAATTCATCAGGCGGATGGTGTCCTCAGTGGAGATTGAGTTCCAGGCGTTAAGGGTGTTTATGGGGGGAAGATGGTCAGCAGCTGGTAGGGTGGGTTGGTTTCCGGGTTGGTTGTCAAAGCTGTTGTGGATGTCTGCAATCTTGTTGTGGAAAAAAGAGGCTAGGGAGTCGCAGAGGGTTTGAGAGGGGGTGATGTCGTTGGAATTGGCCGAGGGGTTGGAAAATTCCTTGACGATGTTGAAAAGTTCCTTGCTGTTGTGGGCGTTGTTGTCAAGTCGATCTTTGAATGCTGTTTTCTTGGCTTTACGGATCAGTTGGTGGTGAGTGCGGTTGGCGCTTTTGAAGGCGTCCTTGGTGCTGGTGGTTGGGTCTTTTTTCCAGGCCTTTTCGAGGGAGCGGCAGAGTTTCTTGGATTTCTTAAGATCATCGTTGAACCATGAGGCCTTCTTGCAGCCAGGTTTGCTTTGACGTTTTTTCAGTGGTGCTAAGGTGTCGACGGTGTTGGATAACCATAGGGTGAGGTTGGCGGCGGCTTCGTTGGCGTTAGAGGAGAGGGCTGGGGAGTTTCGAAGGAGCGAAGCGGAGATTTGGTCCGTGGTGATTTTGTTCCAGTTTCTTTGTAGGGTAGGTTGGGAGTGGTTGATGGGTTTCGGCTTGTTGTAGGTGAAGTGAACGCAGCTGTGGTCAGTCCAGAGGAGATCCGAAGTGTGGCTGAAGGAGACATGATTGCTGGAAGTGAAGATGGGGTCGAGTGTGTGACCTGCGATGTGGGTGGGGGAGGTGACTAGTTGTTTAAGTCCGAGGTTGGCGAGGTTGTCCACGAGGGTGGCGGTGTTGCGGTCGTTGATCTTCTCAAGGTGAAAGTTGAGGTCTCCCAGAAGGATGTAGTCTTTGGAGGGGAGCGCGTGTGGAGTGATGAAGTCCGTGATGTCTTCACTGAATTTAGCGCGGGGTCCTGGTGGTCTGTAGAGGAGGGTGCCTCTGAGTGTGGTTTTGGGGTCGGTGTGGATCTGGAAGTGAAGGTGTTCGGAGTTGGCGAGGTTGGCGTCAGAGCTGGTTGAGATGCGGATTGATTTCTTGTGGACGATAGCGATTCCTCCTCCTGTGTGGTCGGTGCGGTCTTTGCGAGTGATCTTGTAGTCTTCAGGGATGGCAATAGTGATGTCTGGAGCGGAGGAAGCATTCATCCATGTTTCCGTGAGGAAGGCGACGTCTGGAGAGAGGGTGTCTAGTAGGTTCCATAGGTCGATGGCGTGCCTGTGCACCGATCGGGTGTTGAGAAGGATGCATTGTAGGTGGTTGGGGTCGGGAATCTGTGGTGTAGTCGTGGCGGAGATGTTGTCGGTGCCGCTGAATTTGCAGGAGTAGCAGGAGAAAGGTCCATGGGTGTGTCCAGGAGCGGCTTGGACGCAGTTGGGGGCGCGACCGGGGTCAAGGGCTAGGAGGGTGGCGGCATCATAGCTAATGCGGGAGGGCTGGGGAGCGCGAGGGGCAGGGGGTCTGGTGCTGGGCGCGGTCCAGGCGCGGACGGGCGTAGACGGGCTTACCTTTGGCGCACCTTCGGCGCGGGTTGGGCGCGGTCGCTGCGCGTGAACGCTGCACGCGGGAACTACTGTCATATATGGAGAGTGGAGGGGGAGGGGCGAGGGCTGCTCAGCTGGGAGGCGGGGCGGGCTCCAGGGATCACAAACAACAACAAAATGGAGGCGGAGGGGGGAGCACAGCGTCGCGCTAGTCAGAGCGCGCAAAAATAGTGAAAAGCGGCACTATAATTATTTAAATAGTTAAGAGAACAACTCGGCAGGCAGGCACACAGCAGGCTAATGTAATTAGGCAGTAAACAATGGCAAAAGCGGTACAACGCTACCGAGTGCAGTGAAAGCGGCGCGATTAATTAATTAATTAACTAATACAGCAGCTCGGCAGGCAGGCACACAGCAGGTAAATGCAGTTAGATAGGAATCACTGTAAAAGCAGCACAACGATACCGAGTGTCACGAGGGGACACAGGTGAGCGACCACTCAGCCTGAGGGACAGGAGCGAGTCACGGCGCTCTGAGGTTCTGCAGCGCTAATCAGGTTTGTGGGAGGGCTGCTCAGCTGGGAGGCGGGGCGGGCTCCAGGGATCACAAACAACAACAAAATGGAGGCGGAGGGGGGAGCACAGCGTCGCGCTAGTCAGAGCGCGCAAAAATAGTGAAAAGCGGCACTATAATTATTTAAATAGTTAAGAGAACAACTCGGCAGGCAGGCACACAGCAGGCTAATGTAATTAGGCAGTAAACAATGGCAAAAGCGGTACAACGCTACCGAGTGCAGTGAAAGCGGCGCGATTAATTAATTAATTAACTAATACAGCAGCTCGGCAGGCAGGCACACAGCAGGTAAATGCAGTTAGATAGGAATCACTGTAAAAGCAGCACAACGATACCGAGTGTCACGAGGGGACACAGGGGAGCGTCCACTCAGCCTGAGGGACAGGAGCGAGTCACGGCGCTCTGAGGTTCTGCAGCGCTAATCAGGTTTGTGGGAGGGCTGCTCAGCTGGGAGGCGGGGCGGGCTCCAGGGATCACAAACAACAACAAAATGGAGGCGGAGGGGGGAGCACAGCGTCGCGCTAGTCAGAGCGCGCAAAAATAGTGAAAAGCGGCACTATAATTATTTAAATAGTTAAGAGAACAACTCGGCAGGCAGGCACACAGCAGGCTAATGTAATTAGGCAGTAAACAATGGCAAAAGCGGTACAACGCTACCGAGTGCAGTGAAAGCGGCGCGATTAATTAATTAATTAACTAATACAGCAGCTCGGCAGGCAGGCACACAGCAGGTAAATGCAGTCTACATTAATTTGGGATAGGTGCTGGACACTAATTAAATATAATTTACTATTCCCACTTCAGTCTACATTAATTTGGAGTAGGTGCTGGACATTAATTAAATATAATTTACTATTCCCACTCCAGTCTACATTAATTTGGGATAGGTGCTGGACACTAATTAAATATAATTTACTATTCCCACTCCAGTCTACATTAATTTGGAGTAGGTGCTGGACACTAATTAAATATAATTTACTATTCCCACTCCAGTGTACATTAATTTGGGGTAGGTGCTGGACACTATTTAAATATAATTTACTATTCCCACTCCAGTCTACATTAATTTGGAGTAGGTGCTGGACACTAATTAAATATAATTTACTATTCCCCACTCCAGTCTACATTAATTTGGGGTAGGTGCTGGACACAACTTAAATATAATTTACTATTCCCACTCCAGTCTACATTAATTTGGGATAGGTGCTGGACACTAATTAAATATAATGTACTATTCCCACTCCAGTCTACATTAATTTGGGGTAGGTGCTGGACACTAATTAAATATAATTTACTATTCCCACTCCATTCAACATTAATTTGGGGTAGGTGCTGGACACTAATTATATATAATTTACTATTCCCACTCCAATTTACATTATTTGGGGTAGGTTCTGGACACTAATTAAATATAATTTACTATTCCCAGTCCAGTCTACATTAATTTGGGGTAGGTGCTGGACACTAATTAAATATAATTTACTATTCTCACACCAGTCAACATTAATTTGGGGTAGGTGCTCGACACAAATAAATATAATTTAGTATTCCCACTCCAGTCTACATTAATTTGGGGTAAGTGCTGAACACTAAAAAAAATGTATTTACTATTCCGACTCCAATGTACATTAATTTGGGGTAGGTGCTGGACACTAATTAAATATAATTTACTATTCCCACTCCAGTCTACATTAATTTGGAGTAGATGCTGGACACTAATTAAATATAATTTACTATTCCCGTTCCAGTCTACATTAATTTGGGGTAGGTACTGGACACAACGTAAATATAATTTACTATTCCCACTCGAGTCTACATTAATTTGGGATAGGTGCTGGACACTAATTAAATATAATTTACTATTTCCACTCCAGTGTACATTAATTTGGGGTAGGTGCTGGACACTAATTAAATATAATTTACTATTCCCACTCCATTCAACATTATTTTGGGGTAGGTGCTGGACACTAATTAAATATAATTTACTATTCCCACTCCAATTTACATTATTTTGGGGTAGGTGCTGGACACTAATTAAATATAATTTACTATTCCCACTCCAGTCTACATTAATTTGGGGGTAGGTGCTGGACACTAATTAAATCTAATGTACTATTCCCACACCAATCAACATTAATTTGAGGTGGGTGTTGGACACTAATTAAATATAATTTACTATTCCCACTCCAGTCTACATTAATTTGGAGTAGGTGCTGGACACTAATTGAATATAATTTACTATTCCCACTCCAGTCTACATTAATTTGGGGTAGGTGCAGGGCACTGATTAAATATAATTTACTATTCCCACTCCAGTCTACATTAATTTGGGGGTAAGTGCTGGACACTAATTAAAAAAAAATTAATATTCCCACTCCAGTGTACATTAATTTGGGGTAGGTGCTGGACACTAATTAAATATAATTTACTATTCCCACTCCAGTCTACATTAATTTGGAGTAGGTACTGGACACTAATTAAATATAATTTACTATTCCCACTCCAGTCTACATTAATTTGGGGTAGGTGCTGGACACTAATTAAATATAATTTACTATTCCCACTCCAGTCTACATTAATTTGGGGTAGGGGCTGGACACTAATTAAATATAATGTACTATTCCCACACCAGTCAACATTAATTTGAGGTAGGTGCTGGACACTAATTAAATATAATTTACTATTCCCACTCCAATTTACATTATTTGGGGTAGGTGATGGACACTAATTAAATATAATTTACTATTCCCAGTCCAGTCTACATTAATTTGGGGTAGGTGCTGGACACTAATTAAATATAATTTACTATTCTCACACCAGTCAACATTAATTTGGGGTAGGTGCTGGACACAAATAAATATAATTTACTATTCCCACTCCAGTCTACATTAATTTGGGGTAAGTGCTAAACAATAAAAAAAAAATATTTACTATTCCGACTCCAGTGTACAATAATTTGGGGTAGGTGCTGGACACTAATTAAATATAATTTACTATTCCCACTCGAGTCTACATTAATTTGGAGTAGATGCTGGACACTAATTAAATATAATTTACTATTCCCGTTCCAGTCTACATTAATTTGGGGTAGGTACTGGACACAACGTAAATATAATTTACTATTCCTACTCGAGTCTACATTAATTTGGGATAGGTGCTGGACACTAATTAAATATAATTTACTATTTCCACTCCAGTGTACATTAATTTGGGGTAGGTGCTGGACACTAATTAAATATAATTTACTATTCCCACTCCATTCAACATTATTTTGGGGTAGGTGCTGGACACTAATTAAATATAATTTACTATTCCCACTCCAATTTACATTATTTTGGGGTAGGTGCTGGACACTAATTAAATATAATTTACTATTCCCACTCCAGTCTACATTAATTTGGGGGTAGGTGCTGGACACTAATTAAATCTAATGTACTATTCCCACACCAGTCAACATTAATTTGAGGTGGGTGTTGGACACTAATTAAATATAATTTACTATTCCCACTCCAGTCTACATTAATTTGGAGTAGGTGCTGGACACTAATTAAATATAATTTACTATTCCCACTCCAGTCTACATTAATTTGGGGTAGGTGCAGGGCACTGATTAAATATAATTTACTATTCCCACTCCAGTCTACATTAATTTGGGGGTAAGTGCTGGACACTAATTAAAAAAAATGTAATATTCCCACTCCAGTGTACATTAATTTGGGGTAGGTGCTGGACACTAATTAAATATAATTTACTATTCCCACTCCAGTCTACATTAATTTGGAGTAGGTACTGGACACTAATTAAATATAATTTACTATTCCCACTCCAGTCTACATTAATTTGGGGTAGGTGCTGGACACTAATTAAATATAATTTACTATTCCCACTCCAGTCTACATTAATTTGGAGTAGGTACTGGACACTAATTAAATATAATTTACTATTCCCACTCCAGTCTACATTAATTTGGGGTAGGTGCTGGACACTAATTAAATATAATTTACTATTCCCACTCCAGTCTACATTAATTTGGGGTAGGGGCTGGACACTAATTAAATATAATTTACTATTCCCACACCAGTCAACATTAATTTGAGGTAGGTGCTGGACACTAATTAAATATAATTTACTATTCCCACTCCAATTTACATTATTTGGGGTAGGTGATGGACACTAATTAAATATAATTTACTATTCCCAGTCCAGTCTACATTAATTTGGGGTAGGTGCTGGACACTAATTAAATATAATTTACTATTCTCACACCAGTCAACATTAATTTGGGGTAGGTGCTGGACACAAATAAATATAATTTACTATTCCCACTCCAGTCTACATTAATTTGGGGTAAGTGCTAAACAATAAAAAAAAAATATTTACTATTCCGACTCCAGTGTACAATAATTTGGGGTAGGTGCTGGACACTAATTAAATATAATTTACTATTCCCACTCGAGTCTACATTAATTTGGAGTAGATGCTGGACACTAATTAAATATAATTTACTATTCCCGTTCCAGTCTACATTAATTTGGGGTAGGTACTGGACACAACGTAAATATAATTTACTATTCCTACTCGAGTCTACATTAATTTGGGATAGGTGCTGGACACTAATTAAATATAATTTACTATTTCCACTCCAGTGTACATTAATTTGGGGTAGGTGCTGGACACTAATTAAATATAATTTACTATTCCCGTTCCAGTCTACATTAATTTGGGGTAGGTACTGGACACAACGTAAATATAATTTACTATTCCCACTCCAGTCTACATTATTTTGGGGGTAGGTGCTGGACACTAATTAAATCTAATGTACTATTCCCACACCAGTCAACATTAATTTGAGGTGGGTGTTGGACACTAATTAAATATAATTTACTATTCCCACTCCAGTCTACATTAATTTGGAGTAGGTGCTGGACACTAATTAAATATAATTTACTATTCCCACTCCAGTCTACATTAATTTGGGGTAGGTGCAGGGCACTGATTAAATATAATTTACTATTCCCACTCCAGTCTACATTAATTTGGGGGTAAGTGCTGGACACTAATTAAAAAAAATGTAATATTCCCACTCCAGTGTACATTAATTTGGGGTAGGTGCTGGACACTAATTAAATATAATTTACTATTCCCACTCCAGTCTACATTAATTTGGAGTAGGTACTGGACACTAATTAAATATAATTTACTATTCCCACTCCAGTCTACATTAATTTGGGGTAGGTGCTGGACACTAATTAAATATAATTTACTATTCCCACTCCAGTCTACAATAATTTGGAGTAGGTGCTGGACACTAATTAAATATAATTTACTATTCCCACACCAGTCAACATTAATTTGAGGTAGGTGCTGGATACTAATTAAATATAATGTACTATTCCCACTCCAGTGTACATTAATTTGGAGTACGTACTGGACACTAATTAAATATAATTTACTATTCCCACTCCAGTCTACATTAATTTGGGGTAGGTGCTGGACACTAATTAAATATAATTTACTATTCCCACTCCAGTCTACATTAATTTGGGGTAGGTTCTGGACACTAATTAAATATAATTTACTATTCCCACTCCAGTCTACATTAATTTGGTGTAGGTGCTGGACAAAAATAAAATATTAATAATAATACCAAATCCAAATTATAAAATAAAATTAAATAATATACTAAAATAACATCTTCCTTCTTTTTCAATACAATTTTTTTCCAAATTTTAAATAATTTTTCACATTTTTTTTAAATGTAAAAACATTTTAATTTTTACCTATAATATAGCCTTTTTTTATAACAAACACAATCCTTAATCACTATAAACACTACAACTCAATCCACATTTTTTTCTTCAAATTGAATTTTTTTAAATTATTCATTTTTTCAAAAATGTTTTAATTATTAAAAATGTCCATAAAGTATGTACTTTTTACAAATAAACAACCCTTATACACTTTAAACACGACAACTCAATCCTAAATTTTAAAAAAAAAATTCAATTTTTTTTATTATTTTAATTGTAAAAAAATTTCTAATAATGTAACTTTTTCCAAAAAAGCAACCCTTATCCACTATAAACACTCCAATTCAATCATAATTTTTTTTAATTTTTAATTTTTTCTTTTTAAATTTTTTTGAAAATGTTTAAAAATTAAATATACATTTTTAAAACATTCCCCACCCTTATCCCCTATAAACCCAGCATCCCGCTCCTAAAAAATTTACTAAAATAGTAAATACAAATATATAGATTTTTCCCAAAAAATCTATTTTTAATTAATTGAAAAAAAATACATTTTTAAAACAATCCCCACCCTTATCCCCTATAAACCCAACATCCCACTCATAAACTTATATATGATTTTTAAACAAACATAAACAAATACATTTTATAAACACATTAAAATTACAAATTTTGAATACAAACAAAAAATATTAACATAAATAAACACATATTACTAAAAACTACACATTATCAATATTTTAACACAACAATATTTAGTCATTCGATATTTTTACTTTCGATATTAAAACACACATACTACAAACAATATTTTTGCAGTCGATATTAAATATTTCGAAATATACTACCATCGATATTAAAATATCTATATTCTGTCACATCGATATTTAAATTTCGATATTATGTCTACTTACCTCAGAAAACGTATCAAAGTTAATGAAATAGCCAAATGCAGTTCTGTCAATTGTCAGGATTGCATCAGGATTTGGTGAAATTGCTGTTACCACTTGATCACTTGTTACATTTGTATAGTCACTTGCTATTTCATTGTCCACAGGCATTTCTTGATTAACTGGTATTTGGGTCTCAAGAGGTACAAGTTCCATGGGTTTGTTGCTTAGTCCTTTTTTTTGCACTGCAGATTCTTCAAAGGTGATGAGTCTCTAAGTTTGAACCTCTTGGTTTGTAGCCAGATTAGGGCGTCTGCTACATCTTTAGAGTCCACTTGGCCTACTACTTATGATCCACCACATGATGTGGTTTGACCAGGTCGATGGACACAAACCTGTTCTCCTTTTTACCAGCAATGGCCGGCAGTAAGACTGTTCTTGATCTGTGGCTGACTAGGACAGGTACTGGTTGTCTGCAAGAAGGCTCAAATTCCTTCTTGTCCGCGACCTTTTCTCTGACTAGATCCCCAATCTTTGGAATCATGACAGGTCTTGCTGGAATGGATGGTTTCTGGTGTGATGTAGTTATTGGCTTCAGGAGTATGTTACTTTGTCTGGATCTTGTTTCATTTAGGTCCTGTAAAACAGCCAACGATCTTTGATATTAAAGGGGTTTTGTTATACCACTGAAGTGTAACAATCGAGGTCCTGCACAATCATTCTAGTTCCAAACAGAATTTCATATGGAGTGATACCCCCTAGAGAACTTCTTGACAGAAGACTACATTGGACACTTATTAGATGTTTGACCCACCCGTCACCAGAGTCTAGTACCCTAGCTGGTATAGATTACTTTATGTCCCGGTTTTTTCTCTCCACTACCGAATTTCCCTTAGGATGGAATGGACTAGAATACCGCAATGCAAAGCCCATGTTGGTCATGGCCTCTTTGTAAGCTTGAGAGCTAAACGCAGGACCCTGGTCAGAATGTAGCGAGCCGACGGTGTATATGCCGATAAAGACTCACAAATCTTTTATAACAGTTTGAGCGTCAGCTGAGCACTGAGGCCACGTCCAAATTAATCTTGTCTTAATATTTGTGGGACCGCATCTGTCCATAAGGACCTCTGCATGTAGAAAGTCTAATGCTGTCAAACAATGGTGTCTGTACTGGGCTGGCTACACTGTTGTCAGGTATCTGGCTGCGTTCTCTGCTGCGATCTCTGTTGCAGTTATGGCAGTTAATTGCAAATGTGTGAATGTGCCTATTCATCCCTGGCCCCCAGTACGTCTCTTTTAATTCTAGTATAGATTTAGAGACCCTCTCCCAAATGTGCTTCGTGTATCAAAGCTACCCTACATTTCCTGTTTGGAATTACTCTATCCCCCACTCCAGGAATTCGAGCAAAAGGAACGGAGTTTGCGTCAATTATGTATGAGTATTTGTGTGGATAGTTTTGAGGTAACGCTGCACCTCTGTCTTTGCTTGAAGCATTGTTTGCTAGCATTATTTCGCCATCTATTTTCATTTTTGAATGAGTGATTGCAACTACGGAAGCCGTTTGCACAGCTGCCTTTGCGGCTTCATCAGCCAATGAATTCCCTGCAACGTGAATGCCATCACGTTGATGACTCAGTGTATGGATCACGTGAGCTTTTTGTGGTTCTTGTCGTACCTGAACTACTTGTTCCCATAGCAACTTATGCTTAATTGCGCCACCTTTTGCATCTTTGAACCTGTTTTCAATCCAGTTCTGCAAGTATTCATTCTAAGATTGAGCATAATATTACGAATCACACACTATGAGTGTGGGGAATTTGCAATCATTATTTTCAAGTGCCATCTTGAATGCTTGTAGTTCAGCTCACTGAGCTGTACAATCTCCGAGAGATTGAGTTTTAGTGACCATTGGTCGGAATTTGCCATCTCGCCAGCAACCTTTAATGATCGTGCATGCAGCACTATAAGCTTGTTTACCCCCAATTGCGGGCTGTTCTGATCCGTCTGTATAAATTATACATTCATAATTTTCTAGAGGCAGAATCTCAATAGGCAGAGGACATTCTTGTTCATACTGCAGAAATTCTTGTGTTTTAAAATAAGGGCCGAAAACGTATTCAATGTTGCAGCAAGAGAATTAACCCATTGTATCCATCTCAGATGTAAAGCTTTTGCATTCGGAATGCTTGCTTTCATCACAGCCTCTAAGGCAGGTACAGGAGTAAAAACCATTATGCGCTCACCCTGTGCGAGTGCTCTCTCTTTTGCTAGAATACCTCTGTCTGATGATATTTGAATGCCTATATCACAAAAACTACCCTACCACCTCTTGCTGATAGGCTATTCCTTATAAGTTTCATAGATGGCTTTCCTTAAAGTTTCTGGAATGCTTATAGCATCCGCGTCGGTCTCTTGGAAACCTGTATTTGTCAAAAGCTGCTGGATTTACAGCAGCTCTACCATTCTCGGTGTCGCTATCGCTATCCGGCATTTTGTTTAATGAAAATTTGCAGAGCAAGTTTCAAAGAAACAAAGATAAGGTGCACAATATTTTGGAACACTGTATCCTTCAACGTTGAAATAACCAAAAACTAATACATAGGATTTTCGTCCTACTCAGCTATGGCGGATATTTTTTCCCTTTACCCACTCCAGACGTCTATTGGAGTATTACGGAAAAAAGGGGTCTCTTAGAAAATCACGACTGAATTACTTTAGTATCTAGCATTAAATTAGTGCCTTATCAAACATTGGGCGCCATGTAGTGTAGTTCCTATATTCCCAATAGGCTCTGCGCATTGGAACAATGTTTCCTATAGATTAGACGAAGGACTGAGGTCGAATAGGTCTCTATTGAATATACTAAACTTAATAGTGAGTGCCAGCTAGCTCAGAGGTCACTAGAAACTTTCTCAAATTCACAAGAAAGGATTCGTTTCTGACAACCACATAAACATGACAACTTTGTTTCCCAAGAATAAGAAATATATCTCTAGAGTCGCGGAAACAATAGATAAGTATTTTACTTAGTCAATCGCACGCATGCTTCGTTTCAACAGAGTTTGTAGAAAAATAGAGAGACAGGCGTTTTCAATAAAAAGGTTTATTGAACAGTCTTCTTTCTCATACAAGAGAAGTGAACTGCTACAATAGTTAAGCAGACTGCAAAGTATAATGCGTACAGCGCGAATAGTATAAAATGATACTGGAAAAGCTTTGTATGGTTTCTAAGCCATATAAAAATACATACATAAATAACATCGACTAAAATACTCAACTGTTGTTTCTAAATATGCCAACCCCAATGTACCCCAATGTACCTAACCTAAGTCTAGTACTCAGGAAGAAGTAAGTATTGTGTAGCATAGGTTTATTTGTTTTTGCCAAGAATCTAACAAAGGTTTCTCTAGGTTCTAATCAGCTCCATACCTTGGTTAGAATGAAGGATGTCTGGTATCTCTGTCTCAGGACTCCATTTCCCAACCCCCTGGAAGGGGAGCTTGGAAACACCAGAGCTGGATTAACGGGGAGAGAAAGGCAGCCTCTTGATCAGTGCATCAGCTGGAGAGTCGGCTTCCTTCTGCCCTTGCTGTAGCGAGCTGCGTCGTGCAAGTAGATAGTCGAACTGCTCCGAACCACCGTACTTTGCCATAGCAAGTGAAGGTATATATTTACCTTGAAGGTGTTTAGGAATGCCATAGATTGACGTAAAGTCGGGCATAATAACGTCAGGAAAGAACCCCTAGGGAATAGTTGTTCTTTGCAAAGTACATGAGTTCTTGGACAAATCAATATTCAAGCAAGGGGAAGTTCCCTAATTGCTTTAGCTGATTTTCCAAGAAATCGTTGTGACGTTTGGTATGGGTGGAAGTAGCCATGCCTGTATTTGGTCTGCATGGGCTATGTATAAATAAGGAATTGATCTCTATGCCTATATAAAGGCAATGTGAATTGTACCTATATAAGGGCATAAATCGGGAAAATTCACTCTGAGCCTAAAACACCACACAACAGTGCCATATGCAGGGTTGGCATATAAAACATAGCTTTAGGTTTCTATGCGTACCATGAACGCAGTAGCTTAAAAACCTGCTGTCACACATATAAAGTATCCTTTTTTGACAGGTGGAAACCCTGCTTTTAACTATGAAAAGGAAACAACTAAGTACTGCATGTAAGCCAAAAGGGAGGGTGCCTGATACTTAAAAGGGGAACATGTGCAACATTTAAATTAATGTTTTGCTACAAAGACTAGCCCCCAAAAGATGTATTTTACTGAAAGTACTGTTACTACATCCTACAAAGTGTCAAAATGCACATTATAAAGTTTAATCTGCAATTTTGGTCAGTAAAGGACTAGAATAATCACTCAAAGGCTAGTTTTCAATTTTAGTAAACATCCAATTTCTATTTTTATATATAGGTGGGAAAAGTAACTGTTAGAATGTGTCTCTATATCATTATGCCAATTTGTAATATTACATGCCATTCACAGTAAAAAGTTTCAGTGAATGACTATAAAATGCAAACACAAAGAGATGATGGGCGGAGCGCTGAAACTTTTCTTACACTCACTCCTAGTCACAGATCTGTGTTAAATCCATCATCATTCTTTAGCTCACTTCGACCTTCTAGTTCAGACCCAGCAATATGCAAATCAGTCTTGGGAACAGTCCAACCCGAACTGCCAAACCAGGTCTTTCCTGGACCGTAAACAAGCATCCTGGCACCGGTTTCAGAGTAACGTCCCTCATCAGCCAGACTAGCTTGAATCCAGTGGCAAAGTGAGCAAGGGACCCACGTCTGGGCATAGCCTGCCAACTTAGAGCAAACAAAGCAAACACAAAGAGTCGATGGACAGAGCACTGAAACTTTTTAGACACTCGCCTCCAGTCATAGACCTGTGTTGTATCCATCATTATTCTTTAGCAAACTTCACTCCCTAGGGCCTGATTACGACTTGGGCAGTCCTGGAGTGGTCTGCCACACCAGCGCCTCGCTACAGGACCGCCAAAGTTGCCTGCCGCCTGGTGCCAAAAAACTAGTATTTTAGTGGTCTGGTAGGCGGGCAGCGTGACAGTCCCACAGAGGTTCAGTTTGAAGGCTCATAAGTGAGCCTTAGAAATGCATCGCCATGGGACCGTCAATGCACATTCCTGCATGGCATGGACTGAGCAGTCTATTCCGTGGAGGCACAGGGGTGCATACATACAGGGGGGCACAATGTGTGCCCCCCTGCTTGCACGTTCATACACAGGGGAAACAGGGGGCCTAGTAGTGCCCCCTTTTTCCCCCCTCTTCCAGCAATTTCATGGCAAGCTCATTGCCATGAAAAGGTTGGTCGGTTTAGAAACTCGTAATATGCATGGCAGTGCTGCAGCAGCACTGCCATGCATATTGCTTTCCCAGACCTCAGTGGCACCACAAGGGATCACGGATCCCTGGCAGTTGTGGCGGTCCCAAAGCGGTCTGACCACCATACTCGTAATACGGCAGCCGGACCGGTGGTGCGATGGTCCTCGACCACCACCGTGAGTTTGGTGGTACTAAGGCCCATCAAACTTGTAATCAGGCCCTAAAGAACTAATTTACACTTCGGCGAATATCCCATCCACCATACTGCAAGTGCATTGTATCCAATTGCTTTTGTAATATGGTGGACAGGATATCTGTCATATCTCTAAGTCAGTAAGTAAAATCTTTCACTGAGACAAACTCGCTTGTGTCCATCATTGGCAGAATGAAATCCTTCCCAAAGTGGAGAGTCTTAGTTGTCGCCACTTCAACAAGGGAAGGAAGGTGTTATGCGGTAGGGGAGGTGCTGTATAGTAACTGAGGAGCAGTGCAGGAGTAATGTTGTGAAAATCAAGAAAGGAAGAATGTGCTCTATAATAAAATTGGATAATGAACGCAGAGAGACTTTATTCTGGTGCCATTCATTTCCAAGGCTAAAAAACAATTCAGTGCAAAATAACCAGTGAGTAACCCTAATAGTCACTGGCTCGTTGTGATGGTCGACATGTTTCTGCGGTAGTTTAAAGATCACTAAGTATCTCCCGCTTCTTCAGGACCTATGGTGTTTGCTACTGCTCAAGGGTGCGATAAAAAAGGATTTCTGATACAGATATCACCTGTTCATACCTGGTGATCCTCCTAATTGTGCAGGGGATGTCCAGGAAAGACGTCATCAAGACACAGACAAGATAGATAAAAAGACACATACAAAGATAAAAACGACATTACCATGGTTAGTGTAAGTCATCTCATATTATCAACTCATGATATGGCATTCCTATATGACCAATTACCAATCACCGGACAATTTGAGTCCTCTCGCTCACCTATAGGGTAAGAGGAACGTGCCACTCCTCGCCTAGCTACAGCTAAGGAAGATAGTGCACCGCTCTATGTTGTATAAAAAGTGAGCTGTAAAGCCAATAAAACAACGCGAGTGCCAGGCATGAAAGCGCTTCATTTAGTCTAAATGAGATATCCTTGTCCATATTTGTACCATATGGTTATAATATCCCTCTTCATCATGTATCTCCAAATCTCTCTTAGGTTTGCTCGCTCGTGTTTGTTCGAATGTTATGGGTGAACAATTCTGTTCCAGCTCTAATGTGGGCGAAGCGGTCAAAGACTCCATGTGTGACTATTGTTCATACTGTCACACTAAAAACCCTTCGTGTTATGGTTCATACATAGCAAAGTGAAACTGTGTGTTTTTACCACTCCGTGTTTTTAATGCATTTCAGCCTGGACCAGAGACTATTGACACCTGAAAGACCTCCACTGGCTCCCCGTCAACAAACGGATAACATTCCGCCTCCTAACCCACTCACACAAAGCACTTTACGAACTCGGACCCGAATGCCTGAACACACGACTCTCCTCTACACCCCCTCCCGCCAGCTGTGCTCTTCCAACCAAGCCCTTGCTGCTGTACCTCGCATCAATAAAACCACCATGGGAGGAAGATCCTTCTCCTACCTGGCTGCTAAAACATGGGACTCACTTCCCATTCACCTTCGCCTCACTCAGAACCACCTAGCATTCAGAAAGCAACTTAAATCGTGGATATTCGACCAGTAATTCCCCACCCCTCTTCAAGCGCCTTGAGTCCCTCTGGGTCTGTAGCGCGCTATATAAATTCATTGACTTGACTTGACTTTCAAATGATGACAGGGCGGCAAAGGGCGAGTAACTGATGGATATCTTCCCACATAGTGCGATATCTTGTTGTGTGCTGTTCAAACAACCCTATTAGCACGCACCTAGTCATCCAGACACATCTCACTAAGACGCTTTGTTTGACCCACAGTTACTCTGTTTTGTATTTGTACTTTTGGTTAGGGGGCTGTAACTGTGTGGTTGTTAAATATTCCCTGGGACCCTCCGTCTATCAGTTTGTTGTTATTGGAATGAAGTCCTACCTGGGTCCTGGTCTAAAGCTTGCATGGATTATCAATGTCACTTAGTGCTTTTTGGTGCTATTTCTACTCACGGTGTGAGAAACATTGCTGTAGTGAAATTACGCAACATTTCCACAAAATTAGGAAGAATTACTTGAAATGCATTTTGCATTCAAAATGTTACCTGAAAGATCCATTCAGATAAATATTCAGCTTGAAATTGTGATTTTCAGTTGACTTCCGATCACTCGTGTTCAAAACACTGCAGCTCATGTTCCCGTTAGTAGTTTTGTGCTAAAAAAGTATCCAAACTGTCTTCTGTAGTAAGCAATCTAACTGAAATTTTTGTTGCTCACCTATGTTAAAGAAACAGCTGCTTTTGGCCGCCATAAGTGTGGCAGGGTATGCTCAGACGTGAGTCCCTTGCTCACTTTGCCACTGGATTCAAGCAAGCCGGGCTGAAGACGGCTGGAATGCCAGAAACCGGTCCTCGGAAGCTTGTTTCCGGTCCAGGGAAGACATGGCTTGGCAGTTCGGGCTGGACTGTTCCCATGAGGCACAGGGTCAGACTGATTTGCAAATAGCCATGTCTGAACTGGGGTGGCAGAGTGGGCTAAAGAACGGTGATGGATTAAACCCAGATCTTTTGACTGGGTGTGAGTGTTTGATTGATTCAGATGCTCCTTCCATCACCACCCCCTTTTGTACCGCTTTTGGCCACCATAAGTGTGGCAGGGTATGCTCAGACGTGAGTCCCTTGCTCACTTTGCCACTGGATTCAAGCAAGCCAGGCTGAAGACGGCTGGAATGCCAGAAACCGGTCCTCGGAAGCTTATTTCTTGTCCAGGGAAGACATGGCTTGGCAGTTCAGGCTGGACTGTTCCCATGAGGCACAGGGTCAGACTGATTTGCATATAGCCATGTCTGAACTGTGGTGGCAGAGTGGGCTAAAAAACGGTGATGGATTAAACCTAGATCTTTTGACTGGGTGTGAGTGTTTGATTGATTCAGATGCTTCATCCATCACCACCCCCTTTTGTACCGCTTTTGGCCGCCATAAGTGTGGCAGGGTATGCTCAGACGTGAGTCCGTTGCTCACTTTGCCACTGGATTCAAGCAAGCCGGGCTGAAGACGGCTGGAATGCCAGAAACCGGTCCTCGGAAGCTTGTTTCCGGTCCAGGGAAGACATGGCTTGGCAGTTCGGGCTGGACTGTTCCCATGAGGCACAGGGTCAGACTGATTTGCATATAGCCATGTCTGAACTGGGGTGGCAGCGTGGGATAAAGAACGGTGATGGATTAAACCCAGATATTTTGACTGGGTGTGAGTGTTTGATTGATTCAGATGCTCCGTCCATCACCACCCCCTTTTGTGCCGCTTTTGGCCGCCATAAGTGTGGCAGGGTATGCTCAGACGTGAGTCCCTTGCTCACTTTGCCACTGGATTCAAGCAAGCCGGGCTGAAGACGGCTGGAATGCCAGAAACCGGTCCTCGGAAGCTTGTTTCCGGTCCAGGGAAGACATGGCTTGGCAGTTCGGGCTGGACTGTTCCCATGAGGCACAGGGTCAGACTGATTTGCATACAGCCATGTCTGAACTGGGGTGTCAGAGTGGGCTAAAGA
Source organism: Lissotriton vulgaris (assembly GCF_964263255.1). Lineage (NCBI taxonomy): Eukaryota > Metazoa > Chordata > Amphibia > Caudata > Salamandridae > Lissotriton > Lissotriton vulgaris. The sequence continues at coordinate 1,437,132,391 of NC_141693.1, forward strand.
ACGGTGATGGATTAAACCCAGATCTTTTGACTGGGTGTGAGTGATTGATTCAGATGCTCCGTCCATCACCACCCCCTTTTGTACTGTGTTTAATAATACACAGCAGCTCCCATTCAGATATGTAGTTTCTCACTCAAAAATAACCTAAAAGGTCCGCTCAAAAAATATACCTAAAGTGCTGCTGCTTGAATTCAAAAATTCCCCTACCTGAACATTTTGCTCTAAAATGTCTTCCCGAAATTAATTATGATATGTAGTGTAATGGCATAAGCTCAGTAATTTTGCAAATGTCAAATTACCAAAATGATAACAATTATGCCACTGTAATGAAAATTTTGTCCAGACCTAATTTTTGCTTACAACTTTAAATAGTACATACCCCCCGGTTTCCCTTAATAGATGTTTGTCGTTTTGATGACATTCTTTTTTTTCTCTTTAAATGTATTGGATTTATCTAAATAGGTTTGGGATTTTTATTGTTTGCTGTTTTGACTTTATACATTTCTTGGTATTGCATAAATAATAATAATTATAATGTGTTGAGATCAGGTTTATTTAGTGACTCATGGGGTTCACCCTGATAAGTTAGAGTTATTCCTTGAGATGGGCAACCCTAATACTAATCTTTCTTACAGACATATAGAACCCACATTTCTTGGATCTGATGAACTTTTAAAGCTGCAGTCACAGCACGGTTACAGAAGGAGGCCATGAAGAGTGGCAGATGGTATTCAAATTGTTTGATTTGCTTGAGTTTTACAAATAGTTCCCAGGCACTAATACTAAACATGGAAACAGCGGTGGATTGACTTTAAAAAAAAAAGTAGGTCTTGAGAGCCTTCTGGAAGAAGGGCAGCAACCTGGTTTCTGCTCTTAGAGAGAAAGAAAGAGCGTTCCAGGCTTTTCAAGTGATCAATGAAAAGGGTCTGCCTCCTAGTCTCTTTTTTTTAGGTCTCGCCTACGCAGCGTGCATGCGCTGCATAGGAAAAAGTCCTTTAGAAATCGCTTTGGCTTTTCAGCCAAAAACGTGCACGCAGTGCATTGCTTTCAATGGCAATGCGTGCCCGTTTGGCGATTCCATGGCGGGAGTGAAGCTTGGCAATATATGTTTGCTCACTCCCGCAAGGGAATCGCTGTGTGTTCTCTCGCACTCCCTCCACCCCTCCCACTTGTTAGCCCAGTAGTTTCACTTTCACTGCCGTGGGGCCGCGTTTGTGTTTCAGCGCTAGTTCCCTTTAAAATGTAAATCTAATCGTCCCAGATAACCATAGGAGGTGGTGACAGCGCCGCCGTCGCAGTGCCAGCTCTGCTTGAAGAAGAAGATTAAATGGTTATCTTGTGGTTCCGTGGTTCGGGCAGAGCTTGTGCTCGTTTTTGATTGGTATATCACCAGGAGGTGGTGGATTCTTGGTTATTGCCCTTTAAACTTTTGTGTTCGGAGTAAAGTATTTTCAGGCTGAAATCTGCCTTCCTTGTTTAAATGTGCGACATGTTTTCTTACCCAGTTTGTCAAATAAGTATATACCAGGTGAAGCTGGAGTCAAGGAGTCCATGTAGAGTGAGCACGTCAATGCCACACCCTTCCATGTGTGTGAAGTGAGGGAAGAGGGCGCCAGGGACCAGGAGTGGGTACAGAGGGACATGCAGCGGTGCCTCTTGGAGAGCACAGGAGGCCCACAGTCTGTCATGGTATAATCTTCTTAGCCGGGTAAGTAAATGGGTCCCATCAAATGCACGCGGACCACTGCTCCATCAGCTCATCGGGTTTGCGCGGGCAATACATGAGGTGCTCAGGATTAAGTTCCTCCTATTCCTTTTCACTTTGCGCACTTCCCTCTTGGCATTAGATCATGAGTAATAATGCAAACAAACATCAGACGTCAAAGAAAAAAATCAAACATGGCAACCACGAAAAAAGCATAAAAATACATACCATTTGAAAGAAAGTTGAATGACACAGCCCTAAGCATGCAAAACAATGCGGAAGTGGCCAAGAGGAGAGAAAATGATGACATTATAATGGGTAATTCCATTACTTTGAATCCATTATTCCTTGTTGCAGTAATAACACCGTGAAGGTGATTCCACCTTCTCAGACTGTCAATCCCTTGTCCAATCACCGCATCTGAAAGCAAAATGATGCGCCCTGAGAAGTGTACCTGGCTCTCCCATCTAGAAGACATTGTGTAATGCAGTCAAGCCCTACCCTCGCCGATTTCTAGGCTAATCCTTAACAGGGACTTTGACTTCTTGTCTTCTACCCTTCATCAGTGCTCCAAATCAGCTTTGTCTCCATTTGCTAGAATGTGTGCTCTCAAACCCGGTAATATTTATCATTTTATTGAATAATTAATAGTTTTTTTATCCTGGGCAGCCGGTAAAATTATGTTAACAGGGAGGGGCGCACAACTGTAAAAAGATGGAAGACCATTTGTTTTGGAGGCCTACAGTAGGTTGTTGAATTCAGCTTTGAAGTGACACAAGCATAACACGCAGCACCTAGCAGGGAACTTGTTTCAGGGGTCGGGTCAGCTGAGAAGGAAAGTATGTAGGGTCTGCTAGAACGATGAAACTCGGAGCAGGACAGCACACGGTTAGGGCATCAAGCCTTGTAACATTACGCCGCACCATTGCCCTTCCATTTTGTTGGTAGCAGCTATTGCTGTTTGCTGCATTTTATTTGTTGTGATGGCCAATGTTGCATATTATCTCCCATATACACTTTTGTTCCACCCAGCACCTCTTTAGTTTGCTTTCAGTGCCTGAACTTCCTGTAAAACTAGCTGTGTATTTAAATCTATGGGCAGATTTACCAGGCCGCAATGGGGTTTTGCTCACCCTAGCACAACAGTCATGTTTTCAGGAATTGCACAAAGAAGGCACAAGTATGTAAATCTTACAGCTATTGCTGTATATTAAGCCTTTTGAGCATTTGACTCTGATAAAAGATATAGGGGCATATTACCAAGCAATAGCGATAATTATCGCTATTGCTTGGTTAGAGACAAAAATTTACTGCAGAGCTGCAGCGATTTTTACCGCAAATAAACCTTGGCATTACCAAGGTTTATCGCAAATGCGATAAAAATCGCCGCAATGCATGAATATCGCTGAAAAGTCAGCGATATTCATGCATTACCAAGCTAATGCTCTTAGCCATGTTATCCACCTCCCATTGGATAACATGGCTAAGAACTGCTCAGGGCAGGTGTTAGCTTTTGGAGATATTCGCGCTTAGCGCGAATATCTCCAAAAGTTGGTAATAGGAGATAGCGATGTTAGCGACTGTTTTCAGTCGCTAATATCTTGGCACGCCCACTTTGCATGTCATTAGTGATAAATATCACTGTCATGCAAAGTGGGGCCCAAGATGGTCGCTATCTCCTACTAGCTGTGGCTAACTGGTGTTAGCGGCAGCTAGGTAATAGGGAGATAATTTTATCTCTGCTTTTTGGCTTTTAAAGCCAAAAAAGCGGAGATAAACCCCCTTGATAATATTCCCCATAGTTATTCATTGTGGGTTTAAGTGCGCTGTGCCTGACCTGATGCTCAGTCTGACCTACGCACATGCAAAGCACTTGACTCGTGATGTTAGTTTATTTACTCACCATATTATTAGCCTTTTTTTTTTACTTCACATATCTGATCGAAATATACCTATTTGTTAAAGGCAAAACTGATTTGTCCTAATTTTGGAGGGATTTTTATCTAAATCTTTTTATTGGCTTTTATGATCATGGAGTTCTTAAATGCCTCCTTCCACAAGGAAACCTAACACAAAAGCACAGTAATCCATTACACTTATGAGCATCCTAATTCAAACCATTGAGGGTCCACAGTGTCATGAAAAAAAAACGCGCTTCACAGTGGCTTCATGACATGATGACAAAGAGAACAGGCCTCTAAAAGAGGTCTGCAGGGGCCAGTTATATGATCTTCAGCATATCCACATGGGATCTGTTTACATCCAATGATTCAAAATCGAACTAATTTGCATAACCAATGGTTATCCAGTAATCTGCCATGGGTCCAGCCCTCGCGGATTAAGGCACCACTTATGATCAGAAACGTGTGCGAGCCGTAATCGAGGAGAGAGGGTGTCGCCTTGCGGTTAGAGCTGTCGACCTCGAAGCTGACAAACTGGGTTCGAGTCTCGGCAACAGCGCTCAACATCCTGTGATTCTGGGCAAATCACATAACCTCCCCGTGCCAAACAAAAATGAATGTGTACGTCTGTAATGAAACTGGTGCTCATGTAACTTGGTTAATGGCTTGCTTTCTGTCTGTAAAATGAAAGATAAACCATTCAACCTATCTATACAAAGTGATAATGTAACATATTTTTCAGCGCATTTTTTTAACATGCCATTGCCTTCTCCTTATATTAGACCTACAAAGAAGAAGATTGGGTGTATCTGAGAAATGGATGTAGCCTTTGTGTCTCATCCTTGCTTAAACACATTATCCAACTGCCCTTAGGGTTTTTAAAACTGGCACTTCAAGAAGTGTCGTGTTTGCCCAATTCAAATATCTGTTCTTGGCATAGATAGCCAGAAATAGACTTTTAAGATCCTCACCGAAGAAGCGCTTATGTGCATCTTAATCTTCCCTTGATTTGGCTTTGAGCTGTCATTTAAATAAAATATTGCTATTATGGTGTTTTATCTCATATGCACTTTACCTGTTTTGCACTGGCACATTTTAATGCTTCCATGTGTCAAGTGCCCTCCATGCATTGCCTGTTTATGTTGTCTACGAATGTATTTGTTGCTGCTTGGATACCTCACTTAAAACGGCATTGGCCAACCCACAAACCACAGAACTCCCAAAGTAGTTGTTCATTACCCCAGTTGTCATTCAGATGATCCAGTGTAGGTATGGGCCTAGACTACATCAGCCATCCAAGCCTAACCCACTACGGTTGGAATCTATGGATATGATTTATTGTTGTCTGTTCACTACAAGCATTTGCAGCATAATTCTGCTTGTCTTAGAATCTCGTATGCACACCCTTTTTATAATGCATTTTACATCTTACTTACATTGCGTCTTAATGTTTGTGATCTGTTTGTTATAAATTATTTCACTTTTATGGTCAACTGACCGACGTAGAGTAAAAATAAATATGTCTCGATTCCAACTGAGGGCCTCTCCGCATGGTGGATATTTGCATGCCCCTGTCTGTGAGCTGTCTACCTTGCTAAAACGCCTGCCCAGTAATTCGCCCCATGGTACTTTTGCACTAAGGTGCTGAAAGGTCTTTTTTTCTCTGCTTTAACCACCCATTCACTGTGAGAGAGCAATATTTGTGATAAGGAAGGGGAGCATAGCTCCAGTTTCATGTGCGTGGTTATTAGTATGGATGTCCTTATACATTAGACTGGCCATTTTGAAGATTGTGCTACTGTTTTGGGGGACCCAGTGCAAGGACATCTTGATAACATTGGTAAGCACTGTGCCTTATTTTCCATTTCTATGTTACCCCAATCCTGCCTTCTGTTTCATTTCAGCCGTCTATTATTTCTAATGCCATACCTCTCAGTCCAATGTGCTCATTCACTTCCCCCAAAAAACGTTCTTGATTCTTTCTAACAATATTAGAATCCTTTTTTGCCTGATTTATTGTAGCGTAAGGGTAACGCAGAGTATTGCAAATACATTTTTGTGTCCAATATTATTCATTTTCAACGTAAGCAGCACAGGTATGAATCAAGCAGTATATTAGACTGTACATTGATGAAATACAAACGATCCTCAATAGTTAACATAGGGACAAACCAAACAAAGTAAAAAGAAAGAACATTATCAAAATGATATAATTAAGCTATTATACCTCAAACTGTTCAATAAAGTGCTCTAAACTCCTTCTGCCCACACTTTACCAACCACCCCTACAATTTACCCCGCACCTTCTTCCTCCTTTGCTTCTCCAGGAACCCTGAAACATCTACCATTTTCCACGCCCTTCCTATTTAAATCGTTCCATACGCAGTACCTCTCTACTTTTAACCCATTGTGAGCTGCTGATTTCTGTTCGTTTTTCTGTCTTCTTCATTTGCTGTCCAAATTCAAGGAGCGAGCAGTCCTGCTCTGATGGGTTTTGCAAATTACAGACAAGCCTATTGGTCATGGGCGTAGCAAGATTCTGGACCTTCTCCCAGCTCTTCATTTCTCAATTTCAAAGTGTTTCCTAAAGGTCTACATCACAACCATCTCAAACAGATGGAAAGATTCATGAATCTAGTTGACACTGATGGAAAGCCATCTGCACGCAGATCTTCTCAATTCCTTACACACCTGCATTAGTCAGTCCTTGTGCAGTATTTTTCCTTGCTGGACCACTAATCTCTCGGCCATGTCCATCTTGCCTTTCTGTTACATACATGGAAGCGATCTAGAAGGGAGTGAACAAATAACTCAGTCCATAAAAGTTCCTTTACCCTTTATGGTGGACACGACCTACTCAGCCTGCCATTTGAGTCTCATTTTAAGAAGCACTTTTCTTCTTGGCAGAACAGTCTAGATTATAGATGTTCTTGTACTATACAATATAACCTTAGTAATCCTGCTGTTGATGTTGGCTGGTCCCGCACTTGCTTGATTTCATGTTCCTTTATTGAAGGGTTTCGGCTTCTTGCCACTGTGATGGTCTTCTATTCATGGAGAGAGTTATCATTTATGATTTTGCACCAACTTCTGACATATAAGGATCTATACTCAGAATTCGAATTAAAGTCTTTATATGATTGTAATTTAAGACTGATCTAAAAAAGCTTTTAACATAACAGGATTTGAAGTACGTTTTGCACGGATGTAAATGTGATATTTGGGAAGGACTCTTTTCATGAACCAGCTACAGCTAATATAAGGCACAGAGAATGCCTCCTAAAAAAAATTAAACAAGCATTGGCATGGTCAATAGGTCTCGCCTTTGGGACCTTTTAACTGTTTAGCCAAGTAACCGTTGATGTTGTTGCACTAAGGATATTGTGCTGCATAACTGAATATGTATAAGGTTAGACCTATTGGCTATGCCAATGCTTGTTTATTGTAACTTAGGGACTTTGACCAGTAGCGCAGATACAATTGAAGCGATCTGCTTGATGTATAGTTATGAAAAAGCTGCACCATATAATAATTTGCATGTTTTTCAGAAAGTATTGCTTTATGGAAATAGCAGAGCCTTCTGAAAATGCATTTCTTTACCACTGTACGTAAGTGGATAGCCTTCAAATTTTGCAACATTATGCTCTTTTTCTGAGATATTTAGAATTAGCCTGCCCCCTGCATTCTGAATACCCTAAAGCCTTTTCTGAGCATATTTTAGAAGTTCCAGGTATACGAATTCTTGGATGAGCTGCTTTTTGTGTTCATCGGGGATAAGTGGCAGTATCTTTTCCACTGTTTGCAAGCAGATGCAGCAGGTGGAAAAGAATTTAGAGACCTGAGCATTGAAAGATAATTTGTTGTACAAAATTAACCCCAAATTGTGCGCTTTTTCAATAGGTGAGGGAAGGATTTCCAAAAAGATGGGCACCAAGTGTCTGACCAGGCAGACGGATTTCCAAAGGCAACTACCTCTATCTTGTCTGTGTTTAAACGGCAAGAGTTGGTGTTGATCCAGGCTGCCATATTGGTAAGATCATGATTCAGAAAAGGGGGTGGTGATGAACAGAGTGTCTGAATGAAGCAGACCACTCTTACCCAGTCCAAAGATCAGGGCTTGATCCATCACCATTTTTTAGCTCACTGCACCATCCCAGCTCAGAACTTGGCTATATGCAAATTAGTCTGACCCTGGCCCAGTGCATCATGGGAACAGGGCAGACCAAACTACCAAGCCAATTCTTATACTGGGAAGGAAACAAGCTTCCGGGGACCGGTTTCTGGCATTTCAGCCGTCTTCGGCCCGGCTTGCTTGAATCCTGATGGTGCAATGAGAAAGGGACTCACATCTGAGTATACCCTTCCACGCTTTTGGTGGACAAAAATGATTCAGAAAAGGGGGTGGTGATGAACAGAGTGTCTGAATGAAGCAGACCACTCTTACCCAGTCCAAAGATCAGGGCTTGATCCATCACCGTTTTTTAGCTCACTGCACCATCCCAGCTCAGAACTTGGCTATATGCAAATTTACACAGGAAACCAGGACCTCAGTGTATAGTGGTGTACCAACCTATCACCTCAGTGCCCAAAATCCCCAAAACCGACTAGCTATAGTGTCTCATTCGTTCTCCAACTAATAGTGAAGCTACCACTGATTAAACAACCCAGAACACAACAGTCTCAACTCTCTCAGGAATCGCGGTAGCAAGACAACTCTTTCGCTCACTCACTCATTCTTGTCCACAATAAGAGTAATCATAGTCACAGTATAGTTTAAAATGTTTACTTTAACTACCGTGCTCTATGGTTCCTTACAGGTGCCATAACTAGCAGCAAAATGCATAAACACAATATTGTCAGCATTGTTACAATTCCATAGAATACAAACGGGGATGTCATTTCATGTCATTACAGTGGAAAAGGGCTTTAGTACCAAACCACCCTCCTCGTGATAAGAAATAGTTTATTATAAAAAAGAAGACCTCTGGGCTTTGTCAGCAGACCGCATACCTCAAGGCTTAGATGAAAGGTTTACATCTCAGGACAAGCACAGCTCTTTTCTCTGGCAAGGTCTTTCTCCAAGTGTCTGAATAACATGCATCACTGAAATATTAAAGCATACCACTTTCAGTAGTGCAGGTGTATGTCATGTTATGCCTAGGTGCGAGGGACTGCCCAGAACTGAATATCAAGGGGCATTGTTTATCGACCTTGAACGTCGTGTGCAGACTAAACCCCAGAGCACAGCAGAGAACACGAAAAGCAGACAGTTCCCATGTGAAAGACACAAACAGAGTCTTGCAAAATAAAGGCATGTAGTGTTGTGCGCAAAAGCAGCCTCATGGCAGCGAAGCTCATGCTATTTTAGCAATGTCGTCAATGAACCCACCATTCATACTACAGACCAAGAGGGGACACCTGATTAAGCAGAATCGACATATGTACCTCCATGACAGATAACTAGGTAGGGGTCAGGGTAATATCGTGGGTGGAGAAAAAGAATGGCTTGTTGTTGGTCTAAAATGTGTGGGGGAAGTATGTTGTTATATGTTTATCAACGCCTCAAAATCCCTACCACTATGCTTCTGTTACTTCTTATCAAACTTTCCACCTGGGAGGGAGGGGGGAGGTTCAAAAAGGAGAACGTTTTGTTAAGATCTAAACACAAGTATCAGCATTAAGTACATGATAAGTCTGATTTCTGATGCTGCAAATTCTATAAAAACAGTTTTAAAAGACATCCAAAATAATTGTTTGAGAATGTAAAAGATAGAAATCTGAATTATTGGGCCATGAAACAAAGCACTCCAACAAAAATGGTTCTGAAAGTAAAACCTGCAACCATTACATTTAAACCTTAAAAAAAAGCATGCAAAAGCCAATTGTGACAAAAGAAAGACATTCTGGGGCCAATTCACAAAGATCCTCTGCAGTCGTGATGGGAGCCCCACACTCGTGGAGGGGGGCCAGCTCTAGTAAGGTGCAGGCCTTCTTCACAAGTCTAGAGGCCCTTTGTGATGTAGGCCCTCAATGCACTGGTTACACTGAAACGGTAAATGCCATTCATTTTGCAAATCTCCATTATACCGCTGAAGTAAAAAGGTTTCTCAGCAATAGTAATCCATGAATTTGTTTTTTCTGTGAAATGATATACAACCCGTTCAGGACTATGACTATGCGGAAGCACTTTGGAATCAGAAAAATAATGGGAGAGGATCCAATGCTCTCTTCTCGTAAAGATCCTTAAGTATCAGAAAGAATGCAGCCTTTTTCTCTGAAAGTCATATCCAAGGAGCTCCTAGAATCTGGTAGAAAGCAGAAAAGTTTGACCTGACATCCTTCCTAGACTACCTGAAAACAAAGAAGAGCGTGAAGTGGGTTTCTACTATGCTGCTAGGTATTGGTGACTGTGTTCTTCATAGGCAACTTTAGACTAACCTCAGCATTCTTAGGAGTGCTGTTGTTTTTCTAGTGAACTTGACATCTGCTTCTCAGGAAAACTTTCCTCTTCTTTGTGAGGAAGATACCTATTGATGTCTTTGTGATTTGCTGAAAGATAAGTGCATCTAGCCTTTGAACAGATGATGCTTCCTAACATCAATGCAAGGGTATGGGAATCATGTAAAAGAAGGTGGTGGTGGGCAGCCACTGAGAGTCCCTCGTTTTATCTGGGATTTTTCATCCTCTGTGAACGGCATCGAGTACTTGATGATGAAATAGTAACTCACCTGACAGGAATGTTAACAATGCCACAATAGAGGGTCTGCATATGTAAAAGGACCATAAGGAGCTGAGAAAACCATGTTTTCATAGATATGACCCAGACCTCGCAGGGAAAAGACATCAGCAGTGATCCCTCTACACAGAAATCAATGTCCATCTCCTCCGTTGACTACAGACGTTTATAAAATTCCGTGGTCAGACTCATCCTTGACCTTCTAAGATGAACCCACATCACCCCCTACCTCAGAGAAGTCCATTGGCTCGCCATACAGAAAAGATGCCAATTCAAACTTCTGACTCACTCATTCAAGCCCTTGCAGAGCTGCCCACCTAAATGAACCACCACCTGAATTTTCACCAGCCCACCAGACACCTCTGCTCTGCCTCCGTCTCACTAGCCTACACCCCCCACATCTGACGCAGAGGGAGTGGAGGACTCGCCTTCTCCTACCTAGCAGCAAAAGACATGGAACAAACTATTTCTGCATCTTCGGACCTCCCCATCTGGTCCGTAGTTCGATAGTCGGTTACAGATCTGGCTCATCGGCTGATCACCCCTAGACCCTGCTGGATACCCTCACAGGTGAAAAGACGTGCTCTACAAATCGACCTATTGATTGATTGATTGGCCTCCAGGCAGAAGATTGATTTCTGATACACTTCAGGGAAGATTTTTATATCACTTTACAAGTTAGCCCAGTCATACACAGATTGTCTCTCACTATTCCCCACATCATGACGAGACCCCTCATGGAGGGCCATTCCTTTTAAAGATGCATTTGTTTTAACTACAATCTGCATTGGCGGTCTTTTCAACTGCTGCTGAAGCCTGATGGATGCTTTTTTATTTGGCTAAGGAAATCTGGAAAGGATTAGGGAAAAGAAGATTCAAAACGTTATTGCTTCATGGAGTGCTTCCCCCTCGTGCACACATAGCATGCTGAATTACAAGGCAAGAGCACTCAAGTACGCAAAATAAAGATAAAATAGACAGTATGCTCAAGAATTACCTGCAATTATTTACCTTTTGGATGCTGGGTGAAATAAATGTTTCTAAATCCCTGTCAACTCCCCATAAAAGCCAGAAACACATCTAAATATTTCTACTTTGGGGTGCTGAACAAGCATGCATATCATGCTGCCACTTCTCACCAATTAAATGTAGCAGGGGCAGATAATCTCCAAAACTCTCTCTGATTGCAGAAATAAAACAACTCCAGAGGAGGTACAGGAAGGCAATGCACAAAGTGTAATAAACCCACCAGTGAACTTCATTAGCCAAGAGGCAGCATTCATGATCTTCCAAACAACCGTTTGCCAGATGCTGAATATGTTGTAGCTTCTCATTTTCCATGTAATCTTGAATCTATTTTTCATTTTCTGGAGTTCCACCTGGAAGCAAGCATCCTGGCTGCAATCATGTCCAATTCTGGTCATCCACACAAATGGAATAGCTCTAATCTGTGATTGGGGATGTGAACTGGTGGCATGGAGAATTGCATTGCATGCAGTATGTTTTCTATATAGTTCGGCACCAACATTCTTCCTATCAACATATAAAGTGTTGTATTGATAGTTTATATTTTTTGTACAGTAGTGATGAGTGATAAGGATATTAAAAATGTTACCATTTAAATTCTGTATGAATTGGCATAGTGTGTCAACATTTCCGACCAGAATAGCAGAACATCGTCTATATATCGAGCACACATTAGAATGTGTTCCGTAAATTCAGGAGGGCACAAAGTCAGGATGTGTGTCTTCTCTTAGATGTCCCTATACATATTGGCATATGATGGGGAAAATTTGGCCCCCAGACCTATTATTTTTCAGGTATGATGTTGCTTGCAGATGTTGTTACTGGTGGCGCTTGGACCTTGCTCTGGTTTACAATTGATCCATATATATGGATTCCATGCCTATAATCTAATAACAGAAGATTACTATGTTAGTATTTCTATTTTTTGGTCACACCCTCTTTATCTACTTTTTCAATAGTTTATTTTTTCGGCTATAACTATATATTGTTGCTTTTTAGTTACTGGTTTTAGGCTTATGCAATGGGGTGTGTGCGTTTTCTATTTTGACTTGGCCTTGTTATGTTACATGGACTATACGTATTAGGTCCTCCTTTCATCTTGTAGCATAACACTTATCTTTAAGTTCAGGTACTTTTCCACATTATGTGGCATCGTTCAAACATCTGTGTTACATTTTTCCTATAGGAGTTTTTCCTTCAGAGACGCATTTGCCAATTTGGTCAGCTTACGCGTCTTAATATTGTTTTGGGCTGCTGAATTGAAACTGCCAACTAACACGGTTTTACATTTCTCTGACAAGACTATATAGGTATTGTGGACAATTTCGGCTAATCCCCTATAAATGTATTGGTTTTTCCTGCATGGGATATCCTTCTTGGATTTTGGTGCACACACGCCTAGCTCTTTATGTTCCTTGTGCATCATGGGTGTGATTCTTTTCACTTATGTTGCGTAAACCCCAGTCATGCATTCTACTCTTTCACATGTGATGCCTCATCTCTGTTGTACATGTCTATGCTGCTTGTCTATCAACACTTTTCTATTGTAATCCTTCTCTCCTTTTTGGGCGGGGTGCCTCTCATCCGTATATATATTTTGCTTCTATCAATTTTGAATGTATTGCTCATTGATTTGTACATATTGTTCGCAGCCTTGAAAAAGTCCAAAGGACGAAACACATGTCAGCTTCTTCTGTTGTCTTTATGGATCAAGATTTGTAAATATTTAAAGAATAAAACTATATATGAAAGAGTAAAAAAAGAAGATTGGATATGGATCATACATACTTGTACTAATTGTTCTCTACTTACAGACTACTATTTTGTGATTTCTTAATCATTTGTGTATAGTTTAGGCCTAGAGGTTTGCTCTAGACGGTTGTGCACCCCGGGTGGCGGGGTAGCTAGCACCATAATAGCATCATCAGCTCAGACTAATATATTGTAAACTCTCACTAAATCCCAGATTGTAGTATACAGATGTGCAAATTGCTTGGTTGGCAGAGCCACCAAATGTGTTTGTTGTGCCAATCTCTAAAACTATCTCCGATTGCAGTAACAAAACAACTCCATAGGAGATACAAGATGGCAATGCATAAAATGTGATAAAGTACCAGTAAACTTCCTTAGCGAAGAGTCAGCATTGATGATCTTCCAAACAACTGTTTGCCAAATGCCGAATATGTTGTAGCTTCTCATTTTGCCTCCTAAAAAAGATCATAAATCCAGTGATGACACCCTATTTCTCAACAAGACCAGTAAGTGGAGAGCATTAAGAGACCAAATGACAGAGGTTCAAGCCTACGTTAGGAACAGGAAGTACCAGAAGAATGATTGGAATATGAGCCCGTTTAGGGTGACTGTTAGGCATGTCAGGGTGCTCTCTCTCAAGCATTTTGCCTATTTATCTCAAATTGTTGCTGGATTTTTGATTTTAGTTGGACTTAGAACTCAGTGATAAAGTGCTTGTGCTCCCTCCCCTAAAGATGGTTTGATTGGCAGATACCTAATGAACAAATCTAATTTATTTTTAAGCCCCTTGTGGAATGGTATGCAATATACCCAGGCCCTCTAAATTAAATGCTAACAGTGGGCCTGCAGCACTTATTGTGCCACCCACCTACATTGCTCTCTAAAACTTGTCCCAGGCTTTCCATTGCAGCCTAAATGCAGCGTTACACTGCCATGTCGACTGTGCATTCAAACTTCCTTCCCAAGCCCTAACCTTCTCCTTTTATTACATATATGTCACCCCTAAGGTAGGCCAGAGGCAGTTCATAAGGCAGGTTGCTATGTAATTAAAAGGTTGGACTGTACTTTTAAGTTCTACATGCTCTGGTAGGGAAAAACTCTCAAATTATTTTTTTCACTACTGTGAGGGCTATCCCTTCCAAAGTATAACACTGAGGATTCCTTATTATAGCAATACGCTGAAATTCCAAATTGAGAGGAGAGGAGATAGATATGTCATTCTCCGTACCTATGAAATTGTAACGATAACCCAGCTTTAATGGCAAAGTCAGATTTTTTTTCACAGTTTTGAAGATGCCACTTTTAGAAAGTTGGCATTTTCCTGCCCATAGCCCTTTGTGCCTGTGGGTCACATGACTGGGTGTAGCTGACAGTTAGATTTGGTGAATTCCTCCCAGACAATCACACAATAGAGGGATTAGGTGTGCCTAAATTGGCCATCTGCTAGCAGGATGAGGGGCACAGCTGAGCACAGTCCCACTTACACTTGAATAGCCTGTGCTCTGCCTTCACACAAAGAGCCTAACGACCCTGTATTATCCCTGCAGCCATCTAGCAGTCAGGGCAGGGTAGTCAGGAAATACCAAGCACCTCAAAGAACCCTTCCAGAGTCTTCTCCCACTTTCCAGAAAAAAAGGTAGCAGGGTGTGAAAATAGAACCTCCAGACCCAATCTTCAGTTCACTACTGTACCTATGGAAGGACTCTCAGAGGACTGCCTGCTGTTGTGACCTGCTATGTACTCTGGCAGACTGCTGCTGTACCTGGAAGGACTCTTTTGCTGCCTGAAGTCTGGCACGATCCCTCAGAGGCCAGCCCTGCCTTTGAGCCCTGCATCTCCACCTGCACCCAAGACTACCAGAAGTGACTCCAAGGGCTAGTTTCCTGTCCTCCTGTTTGGAGCCACAAGGACATAACAGGCTACCTTCATCTTTCAACCTGTGCCTGGACAGGGAATGCGTGAGTCCTGATCCCCTAAGAGTTGTCCCATCAATCCTGGACCCATAGTTGTGGTGCTAGTGATGTCCAGATGGCCATTTTCCAAAACTGATGACTTAGACACAATTTGGCCAAAAGTGCGCTGAGACCCTGGAGGAGACCAGGACAACCCTGGTTTCCTAGCCGTCCGAGGTGCATTACCAGTTGGCTTGACCTCATAACTTCTCCCGCAACATTCTTCTCTGCAGCAGCAAATCCTTTTAAAAGCCGTCCTTCTTCAAAAGGGTGTTTGACCTCATGGACTCTCTTCGCTGCAGCCCTCTGTTTCGTCCCGCTGGAGTTTTTCGACTTCTGTTTCTGTGAATAAGTCCACAGATATCTTCACTGTGGCTTCGTCCCACGGTCGTTTGACGATGGCGCTCCCTTATTGAATACGTCCTGCAGCTTTGCCCCACTGAACTTTACCTTCTCAGACATTTTTCTTATGAAATGTTTCTAAGTCCGAAGGTAAGAACTGACCGGGGCAAATCCACTTCTTTTCCCGAACTGCGATCCATCTTGATCGATCTTAACTTTTGACTTTGACTTGGCCACATGTGATTAGATGTCTGCGGTTGGCACTTTGATCTTTTAGGCACTAGATTTCACTCAACACTTTCAAAATTCATAACTCCGGTTCTACGGCTAGGATTTTTGTTATTTTGGTGTCAAATCATTTTTTTTTATTTACTCTACTTTTCTAAATTCGTTTGTGATTTTTCTTGTTTTGTGTTTTCATATTATTACTGTTTGTGTACTGCATAAATACTTGACACACGTTGCCTCTAAGTTAAGCCTGCCTGTTTTTTGGTGCTAAGCTATCCAGGGTTAAGCTCAGGTTAAGTTAGTGAGTTATTTTTGTTCACCCTGCAAGGGACTGTGGTTGTTGCTTGACTAGGGCTCACACCCCAGTCAACCAACAACTCAATTTCTCACAGTGCCTAGTGGAGGGTGGATGGTCTTGCATTCACAGCTTTTTCCTATAGTTTTCCTGCTTTGAGGTGGCATATACTACGCAAATATTTAATTGGACGAGGATGGTGGAAGTAGAAGAAATTGATCTACCAAGTATTTATTTTTTGTTGTCAATATCAAAGCTTGAAAAAGTGCTCTAGAGGAGATTGTAGCAAAGTGCCTTTTCAAGAAATGTGCTGCGCTTTACTCAGTCCATTCTTGTATCTCCTTCCATCACCAGAAACGTAAGATTACCTTTTAACCAGCTGATAGTGTTTCCTCCTGACACGTTTGTTTCTTTTTACCTTCCATCTCAGTTCCTCTATTTTCTGAAGTTTATTAAAATAATTGGACTGCAGAGAGTGTGTCTTTAATATGTAATTGCTGCTTAATGTAATATTTGTGTAAGCAGTTTTTTCTTGGAATACTGAATGTTGGTGCAACATTCATTTACAACTCGATTATATACATTACGTATCTGTAAATTAGCCCACAGCAACATTTGTTTTACATAAATAGCATGTATTGTTCTTAGCATCCCATATTATGCCATTCTGTATATTAAGCTATAAAATGATGCTAATTTGTTAGGCCTTTGAGGGAGATAATTGTCGAAACTGTGTGAGAACGGCTATGAATTAAGAGCCCTAAACAAAATGTAGATATCTGTATGATGTTATTGTAGGTTAAGACTGGATGAGGCAACTCTTCCGCAGGGAGAGCGCAACCCCATTAACGTTCACCCCTTTTAAAAACGGTAGCTCTCAAACCGTCAGGTTGTGATCTTAACTTTGTTAATTTAAAAAATGTAAAAAAACAACCTATTTTCAGAGACGACCTAAAAACTATATACAAATGCCCTGCCTCTGTTAAAAATGCACTGAGTACTCCTCTAGCCTCCTTTCTCCTATTCCGTGAACTCATACACTTAGTAATCGTCACAAAAAAACAAATCCCAGTTGTTTCATGGCACTTCGCTCTTCCGAGGCAGGCTATATTTGACCTCGTTTTGCTCTCCATTATCATTTCTCACCAGCTCTCATATTCGTTAAACTCTCTATGCAGTGTTCCACTGCCCAGACCTCACTAAACCGCTGTCAAACCTTGCTGCACTGGAAATATCAGGATCACTCGTTTAGAGTGCATCCTCCCACTATACTCTTTGTGCAGACTAGAACACGTTTTATAAACGTTGTCATTGCAACCTTCTTCAGTCTCCTAGTGTCCCCAGGAAAACAATCTCCTGCCTCACCGCCATCTCCAGCTTGGCTCGCTGACTGCCATAAACAAAACTCTCTTCAAACCTCTGTCTTTAGTACTCACAGTGGTTTAGGACATCTCTTCCACGTATTTTTTTGTATATGATTACCCACTACATGCCGACACTTTTTACTTGGCCAATGCAATTTCCACCTGACTAATCAAATTCTCTGGGGCCTGAGTCACCGTGTCCATATTCTGTTCCTTCATTTTCCTAGGCCCCGTGCACTGCAGTCTCTCCACGCCAACTGAAGAACTACTTCCTTTCTCAACTTAAATGGGACCACCCTCAAAGTCCATGTTTTCCTACATAAACTTGAAATCAGCTGACACCCCCTTACATACTCTGTTGCTTCCAAGTTCACATACACTTACCTTAGCCTGCCACTTCGACTTCCCAAAATGGCTGTAATACATAATATGGATCATGTGTCACAAATGTAATATATAACATAACATAACATGTGTATTTGTGTAAAGGACACTTTCACCGCAAAGGGTATCTTGTAGCTGAATAACAGATTTTGGGTGAAAAAAATTGCACAAAATAGACTCTGACATAAACAGCAGCAACTTGCTTTTTGTTCGCATTGTTCCTGTGCTCTGATGAAAAGAGTTTTACCCAAATGAGAATTCAGCTAACCAATGTGGCATAATGGTATATTCGAGGGCATTCCCACAGAAAGTGAAATACGAAAATGCCAGTCTGTCAGACATTATGGGCATCGTTACGATGTGAGTCGGAAAGCCTCCGACTGGCAGTCGGATTCCCCTAGACCGAGGGGCCGATGACAATCTTATTAGGAAGTCCTCCAGACGGGTTCCGGAACAAGCAAATGCGATTCGGAGCCTATGTTTCGAACCGAATCTTCCCCGGTACGAAACAACCAAGTACGATGCGAAGATTTTGTCAGCGTCGACCGAATCATTTCTGACCCGATGCAGTCAGTCCGACTTGTTTGCAACCGGATCGTGCATTCGGACAGCCGTATCAACTATGTGTCAGCAAGACAGAACAACTGTGGGAATCGGACTTCGGGGGGCTGTAGCAGGTCCCCCCTTCACCCCAGGCCCTCCAAATCATTCCTGTGGGTGTACCCATGGATCCCCCCTTTCCATGCATGCTCACTGTGGCGGGCACCATGGGCTGCCCACTGTTGTGATGCGGGTACAGGAAACACAAGCACACACGTATTTGTTACGTAAGCCAAAAGACGCTGAGTTACACCCCTGGGTCCACTTTATATCAGCTTCCCCACCCCTTCCTCATCACAACCAACGTACTGTCTTGAAAAGAGTCCACACAGAAAACACCCCTCAAACACTGTCACCGGTGGAACAATCCACATACATAACATTCCTCCTTTACCAGAAATGAAAACAAATACAGGAACAACTAACGTGCACATAAAAACATTAATAGAAAAACAAGGAAAATGGCACGAGAAAGAGAGAAAAAGAAAAAAGAACAAGAAAAGAGAGGAAGAGAAAACGACAAAGAAAAAAGAGAAAGAAAAGAAAAAATAGAGAGACCATCTAAGTGTACTCTTATTCAAATAAGCACTAAGTCCTTCAGACAAGTTGACCTCATGGACGTGATCGAAGATGGTACCTCTCAGTTCTGTGACGACTAACATGCTCCGAAACATCACCACGCTGGCTCACTAGTGGACATGGGCCGGCAATAGGATCACATTGGGGACCTGACTGTTGGAGAACAAACAGACGTCTCTGCAGCTACATAATGTCCTACGACATAAGTGGCAGGAGAAAGACATCCACCCCTGAGAGCTTCCAGACAGACATTGCCAACATCTAGTCCAGCATCATAATACATGGTTCCCAGGGATACGCCCACCAGAACGAGGCCACGCCCACTTTTCTATTTAACTCGAGCGGACTACGAGCTCGTGGTTAATCCTATCACTCCTGAGGCACTGTCGGGAGCATAGCGCTGATCTTTCTAAATTGTTTTTAAAATTGTAAAACTGTGTGTTTTTTAAAGCCTTTTGCCACTTGTTACCTGATTCTGGGGCTCCCACTGGCTTCACTGCTTCCCGTGCAGCCGAGCAAAGCGCTGCCGTGGAAGCAGGCTTCTTCCCCGCCAGCCGCCATTCAGTAAGGCTCACCCCTGGCCACGCCCACCAGAACGAGGCCACGCCCACTTTTCTATTTAACTCGAGCTGACTACGAGCTCGTGGTTAATCCTATCACTCCTGCGGCACAGCCAGGAGCATAGCGCTGATCTTTCTAAATTGTTTTAAAAATTGTAAAACTGTGTGTTTTTTAAAGCCTTTTGCCACTTGTTACCTGATTCTGGGGCTCCCACTGGCTTCACTGCTTTCCGTGCAGCCGAGCAAAGCGATGCCGTGGAAACAGGCTTCTTCCCCGCCTGCCGCCATTCAGTAAGGCTCACCCCTGGCCACGCCCACCAGAAGGAGGCCACGCCCTGTCTTCCCCCTAAAGCATGTGCATCCCCCGTACGCGCAGCGGACGGGCGCAGCGGGCGTGCCAAAGGCGCGCCTAAGGCAAGCCCGTCTGCGCCCGTCCGCGGCCGACTGGGGCTAGGGGCATGTCACTCTGCCCAAATCATCACTTACACTCCCTCCCAACTCCGCAGTCTTCATGGCCCGTGGCCTCTACCCGCCTCCATTTGCTCTCGGATATCTTCACTTGATCTGTCCCCTGTCTCTTTATTTTCCCGTCCTCTCGTCCCCCCCACTCCCCTTCATTTCCCCAGAGAGGATGTCAGCCTAGTTTCACTCAGGACTCTCTCGGCCTATTATCTTAACACTCGGTCAGCTGTGGCCCACTCACACAAACTATCGGTGTTGCTGGACCTTTACGCACCTGATCTCCTCTTTTTAACAAAGACTTGGTTTACTGATGATTCTCTCCCTGCCCTATTGGCCACTCTCCCTGCTCCATACTATGCTCTACGAGCAGACCGTTCTGCTGGTAGGACTGCGGGTGGCGTAGCGGTCATTACCCGGGCTGACCTCCCTTTCCAACTTCTATCTTTGCCAGATATCGCCACAACAGAGTACCTTGCCATTCGTACTACATCTACCACTCCCCCTCCTACTTGTATTCTCACTTACCGGCCCCCTCAGTCACCTTTACTCTTTCTCTCTGATTTTCAGGAGGTACTGGCCACACTTACGGTCAATAACTCTTCCATTTTATTATTGGGAGACTTTAATTTCTGGCCTTCAGATCCAGCGGAATGTCCATCCTCAAGAGAGTTTTCAGATACACTTCAATCTCTCAATTTTGTGTCACATGTTCATTCTCCCACTCACGTCAAAGGACATATCTTAGATCAGATTTGTTCCTTGAACTGTCCGGTATACTCCCTGTCCATCTTACCCTGCACCTGGTCTGATCATCATTTGATTTCGTTTACCCTTCCCATTAACCCTACTGTTAGGCCCCCGCTCCCAAAGAATGTTTGGGTCCGCTCATGGAGCCGAGTGGATCCAGAGAATTTATCCACATTGTTAACCTCTTCCTACCCTACCCTACAAGGCCTACCCACTCTTTCTCAGGCCGCTGCTATTGAACACTGGCTCTCCTCAGGCTGCGACTCCATTGCCCCGCTGAAGCGGGTGACATCAAAGCGGGAGAAGGATGCCAACTTGTGGTTTAACGAGAATCTTAAAACCATCAAACTAGCGGTACGCCGAGCTGAGCGTGCCTGGAGGAGGAAGTATTGTCCGTTACTCAGATCTGAGTTTACCACTCTCCTGGCTCAATACAAGAAGGACATTTTGGCGGCAAACACGGCCTATTTCTCCTCTAAGATTCTTGCAGCTGAGAATCAATCGAGGGAAATTTTCTCGATTGTCCACAATTTAGCATTCTCCGAAAGGACATCTCTTAAGCCCTCCCCTTCCCAGGACCTTTGTCACTCCTTAAACAAGTTCTTTATTGAGAAGATTGCTATTATTAAAGCCAATATTCCCTCACCTTCCCTGACTTTTGTTGACCCTCAGTGTCCTCCTCCTCCTAAGGGACAACTTGATGCCTTTCCCCTCCTGACTAAGGAATCCTTGACCTCGATAATTCCCCTTGTTAAATCTGGCTCCCCATTGGACACTTGCCCCGCGCACATCCTTCGCCACATTTATACAACTTGTTCAGATCCCCCTCTTCTCTTCCTTAACAGTTCTCTTTCCCAGGGGGTTGTAGCCAATCCACTGAAAACAGCTGTTATTGTTCCCATCTTAAAGAAGCCTGGCGCAGACCCGTCGGTCCCTGCCAATTATCGCCCCATCTCCCTCGTACCATTTTTGGCTAAGGTGCTCGAACGCCATGTTACCAAGTCTTTGAGCACGTTTGTGGAGGAGTATGGGGTTCTGGCTCCCCCCCAGGCCGGCTTCCGCCCCGCACACTCTACGGAGTCTGTAGTACTCTCGGTCCTTGACAACCTCAGGGAGGGAATGGATACCAACCAGGCCCAGGCTTTGGTCCTCCTCGATCTCTCAGCCGCCTTTGACTCGGTTGACCATACCATCTTACTTTCTCGTGTCGGGGCGGCGGGTATCGGGGGTACCGCCCTGGTATGGTTATCCTCCTTCCTGAGGGACCGCACCCAGGCGGTTTGCCAGGGTGACTTTTCTGCGGACTTCCGGAAAGTTCAGTGCGGGGTCCCCCAAGGTTCCTCCCTTTCACGTCTTTTGTTTAACCTCTATATTGCCCCCCTTATTTTTTCGTTGCAGCAAATGGAGGTCAGCGTATACAACTATGCGGATGACCTCCAACTCGTTTTCAATCTGTCTTCTTCCTCTGCTTCTATTTCAAACTTTCAGCCTATTATGACTTTTATCCGGGACTGGATGAACTACAACCACCTGAAACTCAACACAGATAAGACCGAGCTGGTGTTGACGGGTGGTTGCTCCAGTCCCTGGTCCCCACTTTTTTGGCCCCCTTCCCTAGGTTCTCCCCCGGTTCCTTCTACCTCAGTTAAAACTTTAGGTATCAAACTTAATTCTCAGCTTACTCTTCACTCCCAGGTTAGTTCTGTGGTGTCCTCTTGTTTTCTGTCGCTACGCACCATTCGCAAGGTATCCCGCTTTTTTTCCTTTGATGCCTTGAAATTGATCATCTTGGCGATGGTCATTTTCCGCCTGGATTATGGCAACGCCTTATATGCAGGTATCCCTGCATATTGTTTAAGGCGCTTGCAGCTGATCCAGAACCAGGCGGCACGACTGGTGTTCAATCTACCAAAATCCCACCACGTAACACCCCTTCTTAAATCCTTACACTGGCTCCCTGTCCGTGAACGTGTCCAGTTTAAGCTTGCTTCTATCACCTTTCAAGCACGACTGGGCGCGGCCCCGGCCTTCATCACATCTGAGATCGTTCCCTATGTTCCAACTAGGGAACTACGCTCATCCACTCAATCCCTGTTGTCAGTCTCCCGTTTCCGGAGGAAGAAATGGGGTGGATCGAAGTTCACGACCCTTGCCCCAGTCCTGTGGAATTCCCTGCCTTTAGAGCTTAGATCTCTAACTCTTTACCCTCAATTCCGGAAAAAACTCAAAGCCCATTTATTTGCTAAATCTTTTAACTAGATCACTTGCTGTTCTTTTGTTTTCTTTCGTCTTATTTTCTGTTACTCCTCCTCTGGGGATCTGTCTGTTGCAGCGCCATGAAACCGCTGGTGAAAGTGCGCTATACAAATATTTTAAAACTCAAACTTAAAACTCAAACCCACACTGGCGTTTACAGGAGCCAGGTACCATTTGAAACAGGACACATTCCTAGTGGCAGTCTCTCCAGCCTTCTGGGCGTGATCATGGTACCTTTCACAGCTTGGATTCACCAACGGTCAACCTCAAACGGGAGCATGATTTTGCTTCTGTATTTCTGAGTCTTTACGAGAACTAAATCACCAACTGCAAATGCCTCTGGATTGGCCCTGCGAGTCCAGGACACATGATTGTTTTTAGATTTATGCTGCTGTAGTTTGCTTGCTCCGTGCATCTGTAGGCCTGACAACTGTTCTACATGATGAATAACATCACCCACAGTCTGATTCATGCAGAGATTTCTCTGACTGACTTGGGTTGTGTGTAGGGTGTGAGTCGATATTTCCTCAAAAAAGAGTGCAGTGCACACTCCATGTTTTGCCCATTAGCCAGTGCGATCTGTATTCCCTTATTTAAAGTGTGCATAAAATGTTCAGCCTCTACATTAGCCTGTGGCCAGCACGGGTTGACCATGTGGTGCTGAATATTCCTTGACCGCAAATATTCTGAAAACTCATGACTGGAAAAAGGAGGGCCATTCCTTTAAAAGCCCCTGGGTGGCCATTATTTTCTCAAAAAGCTTGATTGTCTTATTCGTTGTTGTTGAGTCTAAAATCTCCGGTTACTTCGAAAAATCGACAATGACCACCAACATGTGCCTGCCATCTGGAAGACTTCCAAAATCGGCACTTGCTCTTTGCGATGGGCCAGACGGTATGCCCTCAGTAATAATCGGAGCAGGTGGTTCAGCCGGACCAGCCGCTTGACATAATGGACAGCTACGACCAGTCTGTTCCATGATGCCATCAAGATTTGGAAACCAGACTTTGCATCTCAGCTGAGACTTGTTTTTGACAGTTCCTTGATGGACAAGGTGAGCTAGATCCACTACTCATTGTTGCAGTGCCCCGGAATCACTAAACAGGACCCCCTCATGAGACAGCCCTTTGGAGACTCGGCAAGCTCTAAGCACACATAGTGCAAAGACCCCAATGTCGCCCATGCTTCCTCAATCAATCAATCAATCAATCAGGGAATCGTAAGTGTGCTACTCACCCGTGAGGGTCTCAAGGTGCTGAGGGGGGTATGCAGATCCGTTCAGCCAAAGAGCCAGGTGTTGGGAGTCTTTCTGAAGGTGTCGAGGTTGGGAGAGCGTCTGATGTCTGTCAGTAGTTCATTCCAGGTCTTGGCTACAATGTGAGAGAATGATCTTCCACTTGCTCTGGCTCTGTGGATGCGCGGGGTTTCATCTAGTGCTAGGTTGGCGGATCAGAGGTTTCTATTGGGTAGGTGGAAGTTAATTTTGTCGTTGAGGTATTTGGGTCCATTGTTATGTAGGCATTTGTAGGCGTGAGTAAGGATCTTGAAAGTGACTTTCTTTTCCACAGGGAGCCAGTTGAGTCTCCACAGGTGTTGGCTGATGTGTTCGTGCCGGGGGATGCAGAGGACGAGTCTCGCCTTGGTGTTCTGTATTGTCTGGAGTTTGCGGAGTGGGGACTTGTTGTTGCCGGCATAGAGAGCATTTCCATGGTCCAGTCTGAGTGCTTGGGTGACTGTATTCCTTGACTCCGGGGGGGATCCATTTGAGTGTCTTTCGAAGGATGTGGAGGTTGTTGAAGGAGCTATAGGTGACGGCGTTGACCTGTCAGTTCCTGGCGAGTAATGAATCGAGTACGCTGCTGAGGTTTTTGGTGTGGTATGAGGGGGTGGGCAGGTTTCCGAGGTTGGTGGGCCACCAGGTGCTGTCTCAAGCTGAAGGGGTGTTTCCAAGGACAAGGACTTCTGTTTTTTCGACGTTGAGTTTTAGGCAGCTGTTGGTCATCCAGACTGTGATGTCCGCATCCCTTTCTGTAAGTTGAGTTTTGTGGTGATGGGGTCTCGGGTGAGGGAGACGATGAGCTGAGTGTCATCGGCGTAGGATACAATGTTGAGGCTGTGTTGTAGGACAATGGCTGCGAAGGGGGTCATGTAGATGTTGAAGAGGGTTGGGCTCAAGTGATGATCCCTGTGGGACTCCACAGGTGATTTCAGTGAGGGCAGAGAGGAAGGGCGGTAGTCTGATACTTTGGCTACCTCCAGTGAGGAACGATCGGATCCAGTCCAGGGAAGTTCCTTGCATGCCGGCATCATGTAGTCTGTCGACTACTGTGCGGTGGGAGAAGGTGTCAAAGGCTGCAGACAGGTTGAGGAGGATGTGGGCTGTGGAGTGCCCTTGGTCAAGGAGGGTGCGGATGTCATCTGTGGTGGCGAGTAAGGTGTTCTCATGCTATGGTTGCTCCGGAATCCGGATTGGGACGGGTCGAGGATGACGTTCTCTTCAATGAATTGTGTCAGTTCCCTGTTGACTGCTTTCTCTGCCACTTTGGCTGCGAAGGGGAGGAGCGAAATGGGCCGGTAGTTCTTGAGGTCAGTGGGGACGGTCGTGGGCTTCTTGAGCAGGGACCTCACTTCTGCGCGTTTCCAGTCAACTGAGAAAGTGCCTGTTGAGAAGGTGGTGTTGATGGCCCGTTGCAGTTCAGGTGCAATGGTGTCTGCGGCCCTGTGGTGGACCTGTGGGGGACAGGGGTCGGTGGTTGCCCCCGCGTAGATGTCTTTCATGATCGTGGCTGTGTCCTTGGTCATGATAGGTGTCCAGTTGTAGATGGTGGGCTGGCTGGTGTCTCTGGGGGGCAGGGTCGGCTGTTGCGTCTTGTGGGCAATCAACAAAGTTGTCGTAGAGTGTTCTGATCTGGAGGTGGAAGTAGGCTGGGTTCCCAGCTTGTCGCAGAGGTCTTGGGACGGGGTGATGTATGTGGCTTTACTGTGTGGGTTGGTGAATTCCTGAATGACACTGAAGAATTCCTTGGAGTTGGTGGGGATTTTGTTGTGGATGAAATTCCTTTTTGTTGTTCTGATTTGGTTGTGGTAGTCGGTCATGGCGTCCTTGTAGGTTGAGTGGATGTCAGTTGTTCTGGTGTTTCTCCATTTCTTCTCCAGGTGTCTGCATATGCACCTGGCTTCTTGGAGATCGGTGGTGAACTTTTCTGGGGTGCTCTTTGCCCGGGTTGCCTAGCGGGCGAGCTCATCTGCGCAGTTGGAGACCTGGGTGTGCAGTGCTGCGATGTTTGCGTCGGATGTCCAGGTGGATTGTTTCAGGTGAGGGTGGAGTTCAGTTGCTCATCAGTGACCTTGCTCCAGTTCCTTCGTTGTGCGCAGCGGTGGTTTTGGTGCCTTGGGTTTGTTGATGGTGAAGTGGACGCAGTGATGGTCGGTCCACGGTGGTTGCGTTGTATGGCTGAAGTGAATGCTGTTGCCTGAGGCGAAGATGGGGTCGAGGTTGTGTCCCGCTCTGTGTGTCGGTGTGGTGACGAGTTGGTTGAGTCAGATGTTGGCGAGGTTGTCCCAGAGGATGGTGGAGTTGGGGTTGCTGGGGTTGTCGAGGTGGAAGTTCAAGTCTCCAATGAGTATGTAGTTCATTGAGGCGATGACGTGGGGTGCGATGAAGTTGGTGATGGTGGAGGCAAAGGATGTCTGGAGGCCAGGGGTCTGTAGATGAGGGTTTCTCGAAGTGTGGCGTTGGGGTTGGTCTGGATCTGGAGGTGCAGGTGTTCGGCAGAGGGTAAGGTTTTGCTGGAGGTGGTGAGGCAGAGGGTGCTCTTGTGTCCTATGGTGAGGCACCCTCCTAGATGGTTGGGGCGGTCTTTCCTTTGGATCTTGTATCCATCAGGGATGGCGGTGTTGATTTTGGGTGTGGAGGTGGTGTTGGTCCGGGTCTCTGTGAATAAGGCAATGTTAGGACACAGGGAGTAGAGTAGGTTCCAGATAACTGTCATGTTGAGCAGGATGCATCTCAGGGTGTCGTTGGTGCAGCTGTCGGCGATGCCGGAGTTTGGGGTGGTGGTGAAGGTCTGGTGGCAGTGGAGGCAGGGGAACTGGCTGTGGGTCGAGTTCAGCGAGGTGTTTTGCTGATCAGAACATGCCACTTCCCTAATATCACTGCAGCAATCACCAACTGAAGACACTCAGCATCCATCGTGGCTCTCACGATCTCCTCGATTGATAAGGGGAAAGGTCGTGACAGCTCAACTACCAGCTTGACATATTCCTCCACTTCTTCCGCATCGGACTCTTCTTCCTCTGTGGCTAACTGTGCATGCCGGGACAGAAAATCTGCAGGGTTTTGCACCCCTGGGCAATAGACCACAGTGAACCAATACTGCAAAATCTATTTCTCGATCCTTGATGGAGGCTTCAAGGAGGACCCCATAAACAGCAGAATCAATGGCTTATGTTCCGTATGGACCACAAAAGGTTGACCGTGGAGGTATAGATGAACATGGTGACAGCCCCAGTGAACCGCAATGGCTTCTTTTTCAATATGCGAGTAACGCTATTCAGTCTCCGTAAGGGCACGACTCACATGGGCTACAAGAGCCCAGTCTCCATTGCTTTGTCTCTGCAATAAAATGGGTCTCACATCCACCGATAGTTTAGAATCCCGAACTAGATCAAAGTACACCAATGTGATGTCAGTGGATAAAGCTTGCTTGGTATCTTAAAAAGCTTTCTGTCGACCAGAGCCCCACTTTCAATTGGTGTTCATTTTTTACAGCTCTCTCAAATCAAATCAAATCTCCCAAGTCAAATTCTGACTGACCCCTCCAAAGTAAGTGATCATGCCCAAAAAGCTCCTCACACCTGTAATGGTAGGGGGAGTGGTGGCCAACTGATGAGAATCTGTACTTGAAGAAGGCTATGTCTTACTGGAGGATGGCACACTTCTCTCTATGAAGTGTGAGGTGGTTGCCTTGTAGATACTTAAAAGTGTCTCACAGGAGTTCCACATGTTCTTCCAAGGTGGGGGCATGCACCAGAGTATCATTGCTGACGTTAAGAACACCTTTTAGGCCAGCGAGTACCCCACTTATGTTGTCTTGGAACACTTTGGCAGCACTTGACCCCCCCCACCCGGGCCCTGGCGGTCGGGCAACTTAGTACCATTCCTGACCCACCCTGGGTAACTTATACTTTGGCCCTGGTGGAGCTTGAACCGTGAGTGATATGGGTGGTGAACACTCCGGCCAATGGAAGAGGAACAATGGACCAACACGCATATACTTGTGTCAAGGTGGGTCACAGGGTCGGTGGCGTCGGGAGTGCCTGCATCACTGATTGGGCCATGATATTTATACATGCCCTGGTGTCGATCAACACCTGGACCTGATGTTCTGAAACCAAAACACTAAATTTCGGGATCCATCTTCAGGGGCATCCAACCAGCTGCATGGCATGAATGACGTGAACAGCTCCCTCTGTCATCATCATCCTTGTCCTCCTCATCTTCCATGGTTTGGGCATCGCTCAGGGCATTGACATGTCTGTTCCACTGTCCTTTCCGTGCGGTGGAACGACACACCTTGCAAAGGGGTTTGGCTTATTGAATAAAGAGCTCCTCGTTCCCTGTGCGGGACACGGTCCTTGATGTGGGAAGGGCCACCACATCTGTAGCATGTCTTACTCTCCGATTGCAATTTGTTGCACATTTTCTTCTTCTCAGAGCATTGACTGGCTTGGTCTTCACCTGGCATCGGAAAGCTGCTTCCAAGTGCACAGCTCGCACTTTTGACAGTTCCTGCGACCGACACATGGTGAGCATGTTAGTCATAGACATCTTGGGTACTTGTATGTTTTCTCTCAGTTTGGCAGATAACCACCTCTGAATAAATTGCACCCATATTTCATTTTCATCCAGGAACATACATGTGCTTGCTAGATCCTGGAGTAGAGCGTAGAAGTTATCCACTGACTCCTCAGGAAGTTACCTTGCCTGATGCAAGAGAATACATTCATAATCAGGGTTGGCCAGGGACTCAAAGTGTGCAATGTGGGTGTCTCAATGTGGTGTATGTGTGTGGTGGCCCAGCTTTCACAACTGATTTATCCAACAGGTGTAAGGATGCACACTCAAAATGCAGGAGCATGAGGCACCGACTGCCATCTTCCAACGCCACTGCCATGATGTATGTCTTGAGATGGTCAAACCAGTCCATCCATTTGGCAGCCTGGGCAGATGGCGGACCATCAATTAGAAAAGGTTCAATAGGTGGCACCATGGACATGACGTAGAGCAATCAAATGGTATTCCCCTTGCTGGGGGGCCTGGCAATTGTTGATCCTGGGCACATACTGATGGTTAAAGGCGGACCTCTGGAGCCATAGACAATCCAGTGGGGGTATTCCCTGGGCTTATTCCACACCGTCACTGGGTCAGAATAAAACCCACACCAAAACTAGGCACAGAAAAACAGTCCACTGGGTCTTCATGAAAACCAGAACATTTGGTGCCCCTAGCTACACTCCTGAAAGCCAGCCAGACTCCTGGAAAACACACCACAGGGTGGGAGAGCTAAACTAGGCACAGAAAAACATTCCACTGGGTCTTTATGAAAACCAGAACATTTGGTGCCCCTAGCTACACTCCTGAAAGCCAGCCAGACTCCTGGAAAACACACCACAGGGTGGGAGAGCTACGGAAAAAAACAGGAGCAGGCTCCTGCTATCATCACTAGAGGGCCGCGTGCCACCAAGTAAACAGCGGACACGCCCCTGGCGGCCTCGCAGGTGGAAGAGAAAAAAAAACATCCTGCATGTTGGTGCGAAACTACCGCAGAAACAGAGGCAGCCACACCCCCTCAGAGCCGGGACACAGTGGACACATCCTCACCAGCAGACTGAACAGGCAGCCCAGCAGGAGTCCACTCACGGGAACAAATGACAGCCACCAGCAACAGGTGGGAGCGCACGTGGGCACCAGAGCTCAACTACCTTCATCGCCAGTGTTGTGATGCATGTACAGGAAACACAAGCATGCACGTATCTGTTGCGTAATCCAAAAGAACCTGAGTTTCACCCCACTGGTCCACTTTATTTCCAGTACCCCGGCCCTTCCTCACCACAACCAGAGTCCTGTCTTGAAAAGGGTCCACACAGAAAACACCCCTCAAACAATGTCACAGGTGGAACAATCCACCAACATAACACCCACCACAGGGTGTACACTTTTCTCCACCCACCCCATTTGGCTATGGGAGCCTGTGTATGCACTATGTATTCAGGATCCCATAGAGTTCAATAGGAGTTCGAAAAAACAGAGTCCGTCACCATATGGGTGCATCAGAATCAGTCGCTCGAACTCGCGAAGTGCAACTCGCTATGAAGGACCTCCTGATCTGAGTCGTATGGAGGGCTTTCCTAAAGAGATCGTTATTGGCCCCCGAGTCGGAACCCTTTCTCCCGAGTCGGTAAGAATCCAATTCTTCTGACAGATTACGATGCTTGCAGTTGGAAGGGGAACCATTTGGTCATTCCGGTTTGAGGTCAAGGCAATACCCAAGGGACCCCTCTGTAAAATCATGCACAGTGTGGCAGGCTCCATGAGGTGCCAGCGACAGGGTGCAAGGTTTTCCGCAAACTCTCATTTTCCCCATAGTAGCCTGTGTTGTCGGTCTGAACACAGGCTCTCATAGAAGTCAATGGGAGTCCTTTCGAACGGTGTTCGGAATGCTCGTAATCGGCCGGGAGGAACCGCCGGCTGCGACTTGGTCGGATCCAAAATCGGGGAGGGTGTCGGGCGGAACATTTTCTCCTGACATCGCAATAAGGCCCTAAATGGGATTACGAGGCATAATGAAATTTAACTGGGGCTTCTTACAGAGTGAAATGGTAAATTTGGATCCTGCAGTTAGCCTCTGTTTCCCAGGATTTGTGGCAAAACACAGAACCGCCTCAAATTTTCCCTGAAAAATGTTGTCCAGTCAAACCTACCAAACTGTATAAGGGTAAACAAGTGGCAAATTTGGAAAATGAGAATTTGGTGCAGGTAGTACAAATTCCACATATAATGAATCATTTTCCAGAGGAAAACTTGGAACATGGCTTATGTACACACATGGTAAATACCTCTCCTTAGCGCTGTCAATATCTACTGGGTACAGTAAATACCATACTCTTTGTGAGCCCACAAATAATCAGAGACACAATGTATTGTATCACAATAACCTGTGTACAATCAATAAGCTGGGAATTCTGTTTCTTAAAGAAATCCATTGGTTCTTTAATAAAGATCAGTATAAGCAATTTGTTCGTCAGCCTTCCTACCAGAGACCAGGAAGAGGAGGAGCAAAGAAAGGCAAGATTCGAGATAACTCAACTATGTAAATACAATACAAAGTAGCCTCCAATATTAGAGCAGACGCTACATGTAGGCTCCAAATTATAAGAAGCCACAAAGGTGCCAGGAGCATAGCAGATGGGCCTGCTCAATTCTACTGGCAATGTTCCCAGAATGATAGAGATATGTACAGCTTGCACTCTGTCCTAAACAAATATTAGAACATATTATTTCACCACAAAGAAAGCAGACAAGGAAGAGGGATCACGGCTGTTTATTTCCTGCGTTCCTAAATCATTCCTACAAGACTTCGGTTTTCACTGAAACCCATTCACTGCTCCACCAGCCTTATCCTGCAAGTCATTAACAGGCGCCTGCAGCTGAGAGGGTGCTTGCAATGATTAAAAGGCACATAACTTACCCAGAAAACCACTTTCTTTGTAGACAGAAATTCCTGCCACTCCGAATGTCACTGCTGGTAACATGTCCTAGTGGCTATACTCATTTTTGTTGAGTATCGCTGAGAAGTTTCGATGTTGCTGTCTGGAACCCATGGAAAAGCTCATTAAGACAGGCCAAGACGCCGAAATCCTTCATCTGTTAATTCCCTAATGGAAAGCTTGAAAAAAATCTAATGTCCACACATTAACATAAAACGTCCATTACGAGGATAAATCAAAATGTTTAGGGGCATTTTCCGCTCTCCGTCTCTGGTAAACTGGAATCATCAGTCTTGCTTTAGGTCAGAGCTTCACAGGGATGAGATATGGTGTTAGAAGGAGGCTGCTGCCTCCCCCACCCACTCCTCTCCCCCCAGCACCCTGCAGTACACAATAGGAAGCTCGGTTCAGGGACACTGCCGGAGTCCTAGGGGAAAATCCGGAAAGGACGACCGCATACGCAACTCAGGATCGCGGATTTCTTAGCCGCCCATCGCTGTGAAGTGGAAAAATCACAGAAATGCACAAATTGCTAAACTAATAAGGAAATTCATGTTATACCGCCTGCCAGCTGGCATCGACTTCCCCCACCCCCCGAATTGCTCAGGAGAGCGAGATGAGCAGCGGCAGAGGTCACAGAATGCGATCAGTGTTATTGCCATATCCATCTCGCGGCTTCCACTCTGTAGATGGAGTGATATTTCAAGTTCAATTGAATTGCTAAGACTCTCCGCTTCTGGTGCTTAATGTTTGCAAAGCCCGCGCAGCCGAGGTTGTTGTGACCTCCAGATGCGATGGTCCTTCCTGCGGGCTCTGCCTCTGGGGTCCGAGGGCTCGGTGAGATGGCTCCTTGGCCAAGGCTCCAAAGAGACCTCGACTTCCAGATCAATTGTTTGTGAAATCCTATGCTGCTTCTATTTGTGCAGCGTGTTTCTGCATTTTTTTTTACATTTTTTGAGGTCAAATATTACTTTGTTACTAGATATTGATTACAATGCTGATGGCATCTACAGAAAAAAACGGTTACTTTGGTGAAATGTCGCAAACAGGGTTTTTCATATGAGCGCTTTAATGTCAGCTTTATTTGGAAATGTGATTTTTTTTACAGCCAACAATCAATGCTTTATGTAGCTGCAAAACGCCATACGCATTAAATAAATGTAACAGCTAATTACTAATGACGATATAATAATGATCAAAATATAACACAATGATATTATATCCAAAGTATTACAGTATATATGCTACCGTGAGTTTCTTTTCTCATCCTTTCTGAGAAGTGCGAATGGCATTTTAGTTGTACAAGCCTGTTTAGTCGAAATACGTAATTATGTACTTCATAAAATTGTAAAATTGTATTTTTCCAAAAACGCCATTGAAATTCTGCGATAAAACTTGTTTCAGCTGGAAATTTTTTCACAAAAAGTCTATTTGGCCGTCTTATGTTCACTGAAAATGTATAACAAGCATTTTCAATGCAATAGGTCTCGCATTTACTAAGTTTGAGCAAATGACAATGCCATTTTTTATGATTTGGTGTTTTAAACATAAATAAAATGCATTAAGGCTTAAAATTGCGTAAATGCGAGATCTATTGCATTGCAAATGTTTGTTTTTGTTAGGCACAGAGAGATGAAGTGATTTGCCCAGAATCACAGGATGTTCAGCGTCATTGACGAATGCCGAGACTTGAACCCTGTTCCCCAGATTCAAGGGCAACTGCTCTAGCCGTTAGGCCTACTACTCTCCCTAATTGTAATGGAGTCAATTAAAACTGGTTCTTCTTGCATTGTGCACATGGATATTGAAGTGTATCGACATCAGTTGTTAATTTATTATAAAAGCAACTAGAAAGCCTTGTGTTCGCACTGGACAGAGGCTGTGCAGTGTCTGAAGCCCTACAGATCGTAAGTGGGTTTTGTAGAAACCACGTGTAATAGTATTTTTCCCCCTAAGTTTACAATTGTTCCTCTATAGTTACTTAAATAGCAGAA
The DNA here is from genome assembly GCF_964263255.1 of Lissotriton vulgaris. Classification (NCBI taxonomy): domain Eukaryota; kingdom Metazoa; phylum Chordata; class Amphibia; order Caudata; family Salamandridae; genus Lissotriton; species Lissotriton vulgaris. The sequence continues at coordinate 1,437,166,043 of NC_141693.1, forward strand.
CGGCCAGTAGAAAGGCAATGGGACTCACTGCATTTAAAATGTAAATCACCGTCATAGGTCTATGCCACAGCAACACATTGTGGTTTGAATGCTTTACTGTTTTAAATTAGGGTGTTGCGCACAATGTTAGAAATGAATAATCCTTTATTACACTCAAGGGGTGGTGCTGTGGTGTCCTTAAGTGATGCTGTGGTGGTGCTGACTGATGAAGTGCTGATGTTTTTTGATGTGGCACTGTAGAGCAGAGGTCTTCAAACTTTTTTAGGCTGAGCCCCCCCAGCTGCTTTTTAGGTTTTGCCTGGGGCACGGAGCTCCTAGCTCCGCCCCCAGGAGAAATCTTTAGTTTGCCGTATGGGGGACTTGAATCCGCCCTCTGTTCCATTGGCTAGCTCCATAAATGGAGGCTAGCCATTGGAACAGAGATCTGTCCGTCATGGCCGGTCCAGATTCATGGGCGTTCCTGCATTTTTTTCCCTCTCCACCCTTTTTGCATTGTCATTGGGCGATGGGCGGAGTTTCGTTTTTTTTTTTGGGGTGTTTGTTTTCCTCATTTCATGCCGACCACGGCCGCCGGAAGAAGTCCAGGTGAGTGCGTTCCTTCACCCCCCCTCCCGCTGTCCGTGTCTTTCCCCCCCCCTCCAGCTTCCGTGTCTTTCCCGCCCCCTCCCTCTGTCCGTTCCTTTCCCGCCCCCCTCCCGCTGTCCGTGTGCCTGCCCGCCACGTTTCTGCTGCTTGTTGAACTAGAGATGGGAAAGTATAAGAAATCGTTGTAAAAAAAATAATGTGGTTTCCTCTGACCAGTGACAGTCTCATTCGGAGTCGACAGTGTCTCACACAGGCGGAATGTTGAATAGCTCACTAATGAGCTGGGAGAGCAGCTACTCCCGGGCGGTAATGCTCTCAAGATGGATGCCCTACGCCTTGCTAATTCCCAGATGTCTCTAACAAGAACATTCAAATGGGTCCTTGTTTACATATGCTTTTGCTAGGCACTTCGCAGGGTCCCAGGCAGGGGCCACTGTGGTGGCAGACAGGCTCTGAACCGCGGCATTGTGATTGGCCCAGGGGGGTTTCATGAATCTTAGCAGAGTCACGGCTCATCCATCTATCATGCCAGGCTAATCAAGTGAGTTTCCCATCTCCATCTTGTTATTGCATCAGCTGCGCCGGAGGCTCTGTGACTGTGGCCACGTACCTCCTCGCTCACGAGGACCGTGGCTCGGGGTGACTTCATCACCAGCCATTAGTTCGGCAGGCACATGGCAAAACCGGGTAAAGCTCTTCTTGCGTTAATGTGTTCAGCGCACTCGTGAGACTCCCGTTTTCCGCTGTGTCCCTGGGCCCAGCAGTATCCTGCCTTTCCACAGGCCTACCTACCGCAGAGTACCATGGACCAGGAATTGTGCATTGCTAGATTCCTGATATAGTCCAAACTGCTCTGCTTGCCTCCAGTCCATAATAGTCTGTCTTTGGTGTCTATTGTCTCTCCCTTGGTCTGTTCAATGCCCGAACTGATAGCACCTAGTGTTGCCATTCAACCATTTCCTCAGTACCTGCCTTGTGGCGTCTGGTAGGACTTAGTATTGTCTTCACTTTTCCATAGCACTTAGCTCATGATGCTTGATATACAATTTTGGACTGAATGTATCTGTGCCATAATTTTAGTGGATCAGAATAGCAACTCTTAAGAAATGTTATACACGTTATCCAGCTCCACCCCATCCACTCCTGAACACACACTTGGCTCCTCTGGGGGTAAAGATTGGTCTCGCTCCTCTGAATCAGGTTATCTGACTACTATAGTGGTAGTTGCTGATGCTAACTGTAGGCAGAATACCACTGTAGGCAGAATACCTGGCTCCCCTACCACCGGCTGGTGTCCACAGATACTAGGCTGTACTGTACGTCTTAACACTGCAGAAATCAGGACAACCAACCCCACTATAATATTAAAAAAGAAAATTAAAAAAGAAGCTGTAAAAAATACTTAATAATGGTCAGACCTCTCTCCGTCTCTCTTCTTTAGTTCCAGTCTCAATAATGTCAGCAGACTTTGCCGGAAATGCTTCATGACATAAGTAACCCTTCACCTCCCACAGACAGTCGAACATCACAGTAAATCTGTGGATCTCTCTTGCTCTTGACTACCACTTGTTTCTTTTTCTGGTCATATTCTTGGCCACCCATATCATATGCACCACTGGAGTGAATGTCAACTCAGTAAATGATCCGGTGGTAACCTTGATTAACATTCTTTCTTTCCATTTGCGGGCAATTTTTGAGTCGGAGCTTTACTACAGGCCTAGTCTGAATTTCTTGTGGTGTCCGTTTTTAACAGTAGACTCAAGAAAGCACTTTAAATACCCCAATTCAAATATCCTTTTCAGAAAATCAGAATGACGAGACGCCAAGACCTCTACTAATAGAAGTTTTTTTGTAATCCAGGGCATAACGAATCCGTCCTTTAAGATGTGTAGCTTTTTTTTACATTGTGATGTTGTGCAAGTTTATTTTTTTTTAAATACACTATTGGCTGACTGTTGCATTGGATTCGCTGTGAATAACAACATGCAATAGAATGTGAATAATAACATGCAATAAAATGTGTTTTTCTGTACTCTGACACGATGTTTCGTTACAAATACACTTCGAGCTAATTGAAGATATCTTGATGTCTGTCGGAAAACCATACTCGTTTTGTTGTTTCTCCAAATGTTTCGAGTACCTTTGGCGCATCTGACCCAGTTGCATGACATTCTCTAATGCACAACACAATGCTTGCCAGCAGGGTTTTGCACGATGAACACATAAAAGTTACACACGATCGTGCATTTAATGTGATTATAATAGCAGTTGCAAGTGTGTGTGGGGCTCTTGCGTGTGTGTGTGTGGGGGGGCTCGGTGTGTGTGGGGGGCTCTTGTGTGGTGTGTGTGGGGGGCTCTTGTGTGGTGTGTGTGGGGGGCTCTTGTGTGGTGTGTGTGTGTGCAAATGCAATACGTCTCGCATTTGCGACAGAGTAAGCTATTGGCATTGTAAATGACAATGCCATTTATTTATCTGTTTTCAAAACCAACACATAAATAAAAAGTTTGTCATTTACAATGCCAATAGCTCTAACTTTTCCGAAGGCGAAACCGTTGCATTGTAAATGCTTGTTTTTAAATGTCGGCCCCCCCCCCACCACCTGACAGAAATTTCTGGAATCTCGTACACCACATAACCAACGGCCACCTTCATATCTCGGCCTTATCTGGTAAATAATGTCCAACACAATAAGTGGGTTTGCTTAACTGCAGGTTTGTGAGTGGGTGTAGTTAGATGACAGAGGCTTATTACACAGCTCAAAACTCAATCTTCCAGCAGGTACATTAGTCACCAGACCCTGGTGAACCACGCCTGAATATTAGTAATGCCGCTTTTATTGTTGCCTAAAAAATGCTGGATATACAAGGAACTTTGCAATGTCAGCCCCAGTAACAAACCCGCCCCCACCTTTCCAGCCTCTCAGGGAAACGCCTGATACTCGGTGCGGCCAGTCAGCCTTGCTACCACCCTCCAATGGCGCCCCTCATCTTCGCATAGACCGTTCCTCATGTGTATTTGATTTCTTTTATAGTGCTACTCATCCGTAGTATGTACGGCAGGTTGTCGGAGTGCTTTACATCACACACATATTATTTAAAGACAATGACTCATGTACATATGAAAGTCAATGTTCTGAGGGCTACAGGGTGTAATCATTCTTTCATCAATCATTCAGTCTTTCACCATTCATTAATTTCACCATGTCCTTCCATCTGTGTGCCCATCCATGGCCACACATATTCCACCATTTGCAAACTATTCATCATATATCCTTCAATCCATCATTTCACTCATCCATCCCTCCATCTACCCTTTCACCCTATCCATCTGTATACTCATCCATCCATCCAGCCATTTACCCTTTCACCCATTCACCCTTTTAGCCACCCATCCATCCTCCCTTTCTCTCGCCATCCCCCTTTCTCTTAAGCATCATCCAGCTTTCCATCCATCCATCCACCCACCCACCCATCTACTCATCCACTCATGAATCAATCCATTGTTCCTATCACTCATACATCCACCCTTTCGCTCCTTCACTCATCTACCCATCCTTTTGTCCATCTACCCTCCCTTTCAGTCACTTATCCACCCTTTCCTTCGTCCATCCACACTTTCACTTATCAACCCATCCATCATTTCACTCATTCATCCACCCATACATCCATCTATTTACCTTTTCTCTCATCCATCCTCCCACTCACCCATCCATCCTTTCTCTCATTATCCGTCCATTCACCCTTTAATTCACCCTTTCACTAAACCACTCTGCCATTCACCATTCCCTTCACTTACTCACTCACTCACCATTTCACATTAATTATGAGCTGAGCTTTCGTCTGCTGGTCTGAGGGCTTAGTTTTCTCTGGGACAAAACATTTTCTGGTGTTTTTCAAACACCTGCAGTATACTTGCACCAGCCTTTGCCTCACATACCTCCCAAGAGCACTTGTTGAAGTAGTGCATCGACTGTCCTGATCCTGAGGTCACTGTAAACAATTGCCTGAAAGTACTTAACTGCCATAAAAGTAGTCATGACGCAGAACATCCCTTTGGAAACACAGTGTCCCCTTGTTCCAGCCCTTCAACTACACCTGATGAGTGAACCAGAACAAGGCAAAGGTAGAATGTATGCTGCACTTGGCTGTTTCGATTCAGACTAATTTGCATATAGCCAGGTTCTGAACTGGGGTGATGCAGTGAGCTAAAAAACGGTGATGGATTAAGCCCTGATCTCTTGACTGGGTAAGAGTGGTCTGCTTAATTCAGACACTCTGTTCATCACCACCCCCTTTTCTGTATGGTTTTTGGCCACTAGAGGTGTGGCAGGGTATGCTCAGACATGAGTCCCTTGCTCACTGCACCACCAGAATTCAAGCAAGCCGGGCCGACGACGGCTGAAATGCCAGAAACTGGTCCTGGGAAGCTTGTCTCCTTTCCAGTGAAGAATTGGCTTGGTAGTTTGGCCTGCCCTGTTCCCATGAGGCACGGGGTCAGACCAATTTGCATATAGCCAGGTTCTGAACTGGGGTGATGCAGTGAGCTAAAAAACGATGATGGATTAAGCCCTGATCTCTTGACTGGGTAAGAGTGGTCTGCTTAATTCAGACACTCTGTTCATCACCACCCCCTTTTCTGTATCGCACTTGGCTGTTTCAGCAGCAGCAGCGTCAGCTTCACTGCATCCCTACCACCCGAGGCAGGTTCATGTATTTCACTGTTCAGTTTTGCTGGCAGATGTACTCATTCATTCATTGAGTGATTGTGCTTCAGGCCAGGATAGGGTGTCAGTCAGCCTGTATGGACACTTTCTTCTTTTGACTAGCACCTTAAGGGGCGAAATGATTAACTCACTCACCATGCAGACATCAAAATGTCCTTCAGCAGACCTTTAGGCATTTCCTTCCTCATTTTCTTTCTAACTGTATCTTGCAAATCCTTTGACCACCTCAGCTTTCATGAACGCACTTTGGAAGTTAGCTAAACTCCAATGCTTCCCATTCCTACCCAGCAAATGGAACAGTCCCTACCTACATTATACACCCAGGCTAAGCAGCTTAACTTTGTACTAAATAGTACTATAGCAGCTTAACTTCACCAAGCCTGGGGCGCAAAAAAGGCCCCTGCAACTCCTGCGGCGCAAGGGGCCCCTCATCCATTCATGTGGCGTCCCATTCAACCCAAGACCAATAGGTATATGTGAAACTCTGGGGCTTCTCCACACATTCTGCAGGGCGGGGGGCAACTTTTTGTGTTATGCCACTTCACCAAGCACTTAGAAACTGGGACAGACAGTCATTTCAACTGCAGTGGGAGGCAGGGAGTCTCCTCTGCCATGAAACAACACACAAAGTAATAGTCCACTGTAGACTGTTCGTTTGCTCTCGGTTTCATAGCAGAGGAGACTCCCTGACTCCCACTGCAGATCTATCAATTAACAAATTCCCGGGACGGTTCCCAGAAGGGAGGCAAAGTTTCCCTTGAAATCAAAAAGCATTGGCTCGTCGTGACCCATACATTTCCCCTCCAACCCTCCGTGACCGCTGAACCCCCTCCATGTCCCCCCACTCCCCTCCCTCCACGGACTTCGAAAACTGGGCAACACTAAATGGTCCAGCACTATATTAGTGCAAAATTCCATTACAAAAACCCATTCCACGTACCTGTTGTAGATCTTCAAAGGTGTCAAGAGACCAGCAAACTACGTCACTGCACTGCGCTAAAACCAGGAAAGCCCCCACATCACACAAAGAAGAATCACGGCAGAAAAGGCAGCAGGCACGAAACAAACAGCAGGAATGAAGAAACAAGTTTAATTATGCAGCAGTTAATTGCAAGCAAATTTAGCGGCACTTCCTGGCATCTATGCTGCTGCCGCCTCATTGGTGGAACGTCAGTGGTGACGTTCCTATGTGTTGTTTGGGCTGCTTTTCCGGAGCTGGCCAATCTAAAATCCCGATTTGAAATGGGTAAAGAAATACCAGAACTTGCGATGTGGGAAACAATAGAGGGTGGAGTGCGCGCCCCCCTGGGATGGCTTCGCGCCCCACAGATTGAAGAACACTGCTGTAGAGTGATGCTGTGGTAGCGCATATTGATGTTGTGGTTGTATTGAGTGATGCTGTGCTGTTCCTGAGTAATGCAGTCGTTTTCCTGAGTGATGCTGTTGTTGTGGTGAGTGATGCTTTTGTGAAGGTGAGTGATACTGTGGTAGGCCTGAGTGATGCTGTGTTGGTGATGAGCGATGGTGTGGTGGTGATGACTGGTGCTGTGGTGGTGCTGTGTGATGTTGTGGTGGTCCAGAGTGATGCTGTGGTCGAGGTGAGTGATGCTGTGGTGATGCTGATTGATGATGTGCAGCTGCTGAGTGATGTTGTGTTTGTGCTGAGTGATGCTGTGGTATTTCTGAGTGATGCTGTGGTGGTGCTGAGTGATGTTGTGGTGATTGATAGTGTGGTGGCGTTGAGTGATGCTGTGCTGGCCCTGAGTGATGCTGTGCTGGCCCTGAGTGATGTTGTGGTGTCCCTGAGTGATGCTGTTGTGGTGCTGTATGATGCTGTGGTGATGCTCATTGATGATGCAGAGCTGCCGAGTGATGTTGTGGTTGTACTGAGTGATGCTGTGGTGTTTCTGAGTGATGCTGTGGTGGTAATGATTGACGCTGTTATGGTGTTGATTGATGCTGTGGTGGAGCTGAGTGATATTGTTGTGTCCCTGAGTGATGTTGTGTTGGTGCTGAGTGTTGCTGTGGAGGTGCTGAATGATGTTGTGGTGGCCCTGAGTGATGCTGTGCTGGCCCTGAGTGATGCTGTTGTGGCGATGAGTGATGCTGTGGTGGCATTGAGTGATGCTGTGGAGGTGCTGAGTGATGCTGTGGTGGTGCTGACTGATGCTGTGATGGCACTGAGTGATATTGTTGTGGCCCTGAGTGATGCTATGGTTGGGCTGAGTGATGCTTTGGTGGTACTAAGCGATGTTGTGCTGGCTTTGAGTGATGCTGTGGTGGTGCTGATTGACGCTGTGGTGGTGTTGACTGATGCTGTGGTTGAGCTGAGTGATATTGTTGTGTCCCTGAGTGATGCTGTGTTGGTGCTGAGTGATGATGTGGTGGTGCTGAATGATGCTGTGGTGGCCCTGAGTGATGCTGTGCTGGCCATGAGTGATGCTGTGGAGGTGCTGAGTAATGCTGTGGTGGTGCTGACTGATGCGGTGATTGCACTGGGTGATATTGTTGTGGCCCTGAGTGATGATGTGGTGGTGCTGAGTGATGATGTGGTGGTACTGAGTGATGCTGTGGTAGTGCTGCCTGATGCTGTGGTGATGCTGTTTGATGTTGTTGCGCTGCAGAGTGATGCTGTGGTAGCATTTAGTGATGGTGTGGTGGTAGTGAGTGATGCTGTGGTCGCATAGTGATGCTGTGGTGGTACTGAGTGATGCTCTGGTGTTCCTGAGTGATGTTGTGGTGGTGATAAGTGTTGCTGTGATGCCCCTCAGTGATGCTATGGTGTGCGGAGTGATGCTGTGGTAGCATATAGTGATGCTGTGGTGGTATTGAATGATGCTGTGGTGTTCCTGAGTGATGTTGTGGTGGTGCTGAGTGATGCTGTGGTGTTTCTGAGTGATGCTGTGGTGGTAATGATTGACGCTGTTATGGTGTTGATTGATGCTGTGGTGGAGCTGAGTGATATTGTTGTGTCCCTGAGTGATGTTGTGTTGGTGCTGAGTGTTGCTGTGGAGGTGCTGAATGATGTTGTGGTGGCCCTGAGTGATGCTGTGCTGGCCCTGAGTGATGCTGTTGTGGCGATGAGTGATGCTGTGGTGGCATTGAGTGATGCTGTGGAGGTGCTGAGTGATGCTGTGGTGGTGCTGACTGATGCTGTGATGGCACTGAGTGATATTGTTGTGGCCCTGAGTGATGCTATGGTTGGGCTGAGTGATGCTTTGGTGGTACTAAGCGATGTTGTGCTGGCTTTGAGTGATGCTGTGGTGGTGCTGATTGACGCTGTGGTGGTGTTGACTGATGCTGTGGTTGAGCTGAGTGATATTGTTGTGTCCCTGAGTGATGCTGTGTTGGTGCTGAGTGATGCTGTGGTGGTGCTGAATGATGCTGTGGTGGCCCTGAGTGATGCTGTGCTGGCCATGAGTGATGCTGTGGAGGTGCTGAGTAATGCTGTGGTGGTGCTGACTGATGCGGTGATTGCACTGGGTGATATTGTTGTGGCCCTGAGTGATGATGTGGTGGTGCTGAGTGATGATGTGGTGGTACTGAGTGATGCTGTGGTAGTGCTGCCTGATGCTGTGGTGATGCTGTTTGATGTTGTTGCGCTGCAGAGTGATGCTGTGGTAGCATTTAGTGATGGTGTGGTGGTAGTGAGTGATGCTGTGGTCGCATAGTGATGCTGTGGTGGTACTGAGTGATGCTCTGGTGTTCCTGAGTGATGTTGTGGTGGTGATAAGTGTTGCTGTGATGCCCCTCAGTGATGCTATGGTGTGCGGAGTGATGCTGTGGTAGCATATAGTGATGCTGTGGTGGTATTGAATGATGCTGTGGTGTTCCTGAGTGATGTTGTGGTGGTGCTGAGTGATGCTGTTGTAGTGCATAGTGATGCTTTGGTGGTACTGAGTGATACTGTGGTGCCCCTGAGTGATGCTGTGGTCGTGCTGAGTGATGCTGTGGTATTGCACAGTGATGCTGTGGTGTTCCTGAGTGAGAGAGAAAGGGTGCACAGATAATAAAGGGTGAAGCGATAGAGGAGAGAGAGAGAATTAGAGAGGGTGGAGAGAGAGAAAGGGTGTACAGAGAATAAAAGGGTGGAGCGAGAGAGGATAGAGAAAAAATTAGAGAGGGAGTGGCGTGGAGTAATGCAGAGTGGAGTACTGCACAGTTGCGTGGAGTAAAGTAGAGTGCATGTGTTGGAGTAAAGCAGAGTGGAATTGAGTGGATTGGAGTTGAGTGGAGTAAAGCAGAGTGGGGTGACGCAGAGTGGCAGTGAGTGGAGTGAGTTAAAGCAGAGTGGCGTTGAGCTGAATGAAGTATAGTAAAGCTGAGTGGCATTGAGCTGAATGGAGTGGAGTAAAGCAGAGTGGCGTTGAGCAGTGTGGAGTAGAATGGAGTAAAGCAGAATGGAGTAAATTGGAGTGGAGTAAAACTGACGTGGAGTAAAGCAGATCGTAGTGGAGTAAAGCAGAGTGGAGTAAAGTAGAGTGGAGAAAAGCAGAGTGACGCTGAGTGTATTGGTGTAAAGCAGAGTGGAGTAAAGCAGAGTAATATGGAGTAAAGCAGAGTGGTGGGGAGTGGAGTAAAGCATGCACAAAAATGAAAGTATGAATATTTCATTTTTCCTTCATTCATTTAAAACGTTTAATCCACCCAAACCACACTAATGTAATTTGTAATCTACATCCAATAACTAAGCCTCTTGAAAAGTAAATTCCAATGCTGTGGAAGTTGTCAAAAAAACACATATGTTTTAGCAGTGACAATCTTAACAGTTGTGCTAATATCGTCTTTTATATAGTGTACCTATCGCCTGTTACCAAACTGCAAAGTATACAATGTTGTTTTCGGACAGCAGACTCCTTGTCACATCCTTCTCGCTTTGAATAAAGTGATTGAGTGCTAAAAATAGTCTAAAGGCTTTAAAATACAGAATTTACTCCATAAGCACCTTTAATGTAATGATGATACTTGTAAAGCGCACTGTTACCCCATCTCGGGGTGTCCTGGCACTGAAGACCGCTGGGGAACCCGTCCTGGCTTTCCCTGTGAGATGGTCCCTTCTGGGTATCTCCAAGGTGAAACCAGGTATCCCCGGCATCTGTGGGGGGCCGTTGTAGAGATGAGGCAAGCTTAATGCCCAGAGTTGCCAAGTGTGATCCCTGGTTAGAGTAGGCACCGAGGCGAGAATTATCGAGTCCGTTGACCCTGGTCCATAACCCTGCTGCGTCGGGAATTGAACCCTGGTCCCGGGCCGTTCTCTGCTTCCGGGTCTGCCGCCTCTAACCAGTGAACCACACTACTTAGAAAGTTTTTAATTGCTGAAGAGTAAATGTAGTGGTGGAAGACGGAAGAATCCTTTGTGGCTGTGCTTAGCTGTAAAGATTGTTATCGCCCTTCTAACCAGCATATGCCTATAAGCCTTTCTTACACTGATGCCTTGATCGCACTGCACTCCATGATAGAGCAGCCCGCAGACATTTTATCTCTCCATACATTAGCACTTAGCCACATTGAACCGCGGGAACAAAGAGGCTGGCATGACTTTTGCCTGTGCATGGTCACCAAACAATCCGTATTGAATGTTGTCTGCTTTCCCGAAGGCTGTGTCTGAGAAGCTCTTATGGCGAACTAATGGGAAATCTGCTCAGCTTTTACAAAGCGGGGCCATGGCATCCTCTCTGAGCAGGCTTTGCTGCACGACATCCTTGTTTAATGCCTGCTCAGATGGAAACACAAAGAGACCTAGCTCACGTGCTTTCACTGGCTGGCCCTGCATTCTGCGTGGTCGCTCTTCAGGGCCAGACTGGCCGTAGCGGGCACCGGGTAATCCCCCGGTGCGCCGCATGGGTGGGGGGCGGCTTTGGGCCCCTGGGGGCCGATTTTGTCACAGGGTATTTTTTGCAGCATAGCTGCAAAATCGTCCCTGTAACAGAATCGGCCTAAAACCGACCCTGGCAGAGAGCTCGGCGGCACCTCCAACCCCCGGGGAGGCGGGGGCGGCATTGCCATTGCCATTGAAGGCAATGGCAACGCGTCCACGTGCTTGGCTGAAAAGTCTAAGCGCTAGGAAAAGGTTGTTTTCCTTTGCAGCGCAAGCGCTGCGAAGGCTCGACCTAAAAACTACCATTATCTGGATGGTTAATTAATTTTGCTAAAGACAAAAATCCGCAGAAGGTACATTTTACCTATTTTCCTGTCTGCCTTTTTTGCAGTTTTTTGCCCTGTTATATTGTTGAGGTCCGCAATTTATAATTTTGCATATTTTCATTAGCACACAATGATGCATTTTGTCATGCACTTCCCAAAAGCTTTTTCACTTGTGCATGTCATTTAAAGTACAGCTGCATGAACTGTAACCAACAAGTGTAAAATAAATCATGATTCAATAATGGTGCTTTCTCTTTTTGCTTGTTATAGGTCTCAGTGATTGAAAAGGGAGCGTCAAGAAGAGGAATACAATGTTTGTGTGAGAGGCTCAGACAAGAGGGGCACAAAGCCGCAAGGATGAAAATCAGCGATTGCAATTCACTTGTCTGAATACAGCTTGACAGAAGGTGTGTGTAAATTATAATTCTGATAACCAAGTTCTCCGCATTGGCAGATTTGTCTGAGGAAATTTTCAACTGGCAGGGAATATTTCCTATAAAACAGGATTTGTGTGAGATTTCTCTCACAAAATATTAGGTTGTGTGAGGTTTTACTCCTTTTAATATTTTAGTGGTCTGTGCATGATATTCTGATATCAAAATCAGACGTACATGGGGGAGAGACTCGTTTTTGAGTGTTTAGCTTCTTCAGTGCATTGGAAGCGCGTCCGATGAGAAACTCTTGTGATGGTTACCTTCTAATTCATAAAGTGAATAGCTTACCTCACTTGTCTTGTGTGAGTCATTTTGAGCTCAGAGCTGTAGTATACATGAAAGATTTCTAGATACGAGAAAAGGGTTTGGATCAGTGCGGTATGCGATGGCGCCTGCTCGTGTGTACGTCAGTGTGAAAAGGTTCTTAGTGAAATACGGTGCTACAGGCGGGGGGGATAACCCTGAACCCCTCAACAGACACAAGGTCAACACATTTCTATACAAGATGCCTGTGCACACGTTGTTGTGATATGCAGAGCAAATTCTGCATCTCGGAATTTATGAAATATTAGGAAAACCACCACAAAAAACAGTCAAACAAATAATACATAAGAACACTCCAAGTATCACTTGTTCTCTGTATTTAATGAAGATCGATTGCCCAGCCAACACGTGTTTCATCAGGATTAAAAACCCACGACTTTTTCAGGGCTATTAGGCGAGATAACTGAAAGTTGATCGATCTCTCCGCCAGTTGTCCGTCCGTCCCGGCTGTCTGGGGAAAGGTGTTTCCAAACGGTGAGTATAAAAACAATGAATGGACCTGTATAAGTGTCCGGTAGAGTGTACTCAAAACACGGAGCTGAGGATATGCAGCATACAGATGAGAGAGAGACGGGTAGGGCTCTATTCAGGGTCAATGGTCCTCCGGGGAGTCTGTATGGGACAGCGAGTACGCTGCTAGTTCTGTTGACCCACGGCGATAACCAAAACATTTCTAATTGTTAGTAAAAAAAAAAAAAAAGACGATAAGTAAATACAGCCCCAGTATTCCACATCTGTCATTTTTGGGCAATTAGAAGCATGACAGCTTTTTTTTCTCTTGTCAGGACGTTGTTTCTGGTTTAGATACATCAATTGTCACCTTACGCAACATCCTATTTATTTGTCAGTCATTGGTAACAAACTTAGCAACAAGTGCGCAGGCTATCCCATTGACCTTTTAAATGTGAAGGGAAAAGGTCACGTTAGTCAAATACATACAGTAAATAACTACATTTACTGCACCTGTCTTCATCCGTCTTCTTCTCTCTCTTGTCGCCAACTGGTGCCTTGGTTAAAAAAAAATGGACAAAAACAGGTTAGTGGCCCCTCCAGGGTCCCCCTGTGTAAAGGTACAAGGGGACCCCTTTGGGTCCTCAGTCGTCATTGTTGTCTTCATATTATCCATCCAGTGCAGCGTAGTCGGTACACAGTCAAAATATCGAGTTAGAAATATCGATGTACCAAAATATCGTGTCTATAATATCGAAGGTGCAGAATATCGAAGACAAGAATATCGTTGGACAGAATATCGACCCTAAGGTAAGTAATATCGAAATACTTAATATCAATGTAAGTAATATCGAAGTTAGTAATATCGATAGCATATATATCGATGTTACTAATTTCGATTACACTAATATCGATATTTGTATTATTTCTGTTGTTTTTTATTATGTATGTGTTATATGTTTTACTTAAGTAATTAAAATAAGTACTATTATATGTGTATTACATATATATATTAATACATTTATTTATAAGTTAATTATATGTTTTAGTACCGGAGCGGGTTGTGGGTTTATAGGGGAATAGGGTGGGAAGTAATTTAATTATGTTAAATTGATTAATAATTAGTAGTAAATATTAATTAATTATAAATAATTGGTAATTAAATTTAATTAATTGGTTAATCATTTTAAGTAATTGATTAATTGATAAATATGTTTTATAGCGGGTTGTGGGTTTATAGGGGAATAGGGTGGGAAGTAATTTAACTAAGTTAAATTGATTAATAACTAGTAGTTAATAATAAATAATTATAAATAATTGGTAATTAAATTTAATTAATTGGTTAATCATTTTAATTAATTGATTAACTCTCTAATTATCAGAGACTCTGTGCCACAGCTAAAGCTGAACATGCTTGCACGAAAATCACCGGAGCCCTATGCCAGTCCAAAACACTTTTTAAAACTGTAAGAGAATTAGCTGGTTCCCTCACCTTACAATCTCCTCCAGATCTAAACAAATCACAATGTGACGCTCTTGCAGCCTTTTTTGTAGAAAAAGTTGATAAGATCTATCAGGGTGTAGAACAAACCACAAAGGAAATTGCCAAGTCTAGGGTGATTCTGCCTTCTATTAATACTGGCCTTGAAACTAACACTTCAGCCCCCAGCACCCCTACGGTAACAGAGTTGTCCTCCTGTATATTCTCACATGATGTAACACCTCCAGCTATTCTAGACAAATGGCCGCCGCTCGACTTGGACCTGGTTCGTAAACTTCTGGATTCCATCAAATCAGGTTCACCAAACGATCCACTACCTTGTTCCATCTTGAAAAAACTAAATAATAGAGCCTTAGAGACAATTACCAATCTTCTCAATAAATCATTACAGGAAGAAATCGTACCGAAGGAGTGGAAACATGCAATGATTCACCCTTTATTGAAAAAAGCTGGTACAGATCCCAACTTGCCTTCCAATTTTAGGCCTATCTCATTATTACCAACCTTCGCAAAGATATTGGAAAAACATGTTCACAGAGTCCTCACGGAGTTCATTACCACCCAGGATCTTCTACCTCTTCATCAGTCAGGATTCCGCACAGGATTCTCGACGGAAACGACCCTGTTGGGTGTAACTGAGAACATCCGTCTACTGTTGGACCGCGGAGAAACGGTTGCATTGCTGTTGCTGGATCTCAGTGCAGCATTTGACACTGTGTCACATGCTGTACTTGAGCAAACTCTCCACGCCACCGGTATTAGGGGCGCCGCCTGCAACTGGATTAAATCCCTACTAGAACAACGCACCTTCCAAGTTTTTTCCCAATCAGCATGTTCTGACACTATGATCCTTAAACATGGAGTGCCGCAGGGCTCTATATTGAGCCCGCTGCTTTTCAATATTTACATGAGCCCACTGGCCAAAATGATAGAAGAGTCAGGTCTACTCATGTTCTCGTATGCTGATGACTCACAGCTTATTTTCTCTCTATCATCCTCGGATTCCAACAACATCTCGTCATTAAAAATCGGCCTCACCAACATCGCAGAGTGGATGAGAAAATTTTTTCTCAAACTCAATGGCGAGAAAACAGAGCTACTTGTTTTGGGCAAGAACAAAGAACTCTGGGGACCCCAACACTGGCCTGATGTGATGGGTACACCCCCGGTTCCAGTCAAATCAGCCCGCAACCTTGGAGTCATCATTGATGAATCACTAAGTCTTAACCAGCAAGCTACTAAGACATCAGCTACTTGCTTCGCGATCTTAAAGTGGTTGAAGAAAATCTGTTGGATGTTGCCCAAAAACACCCAAAAATCAGTCATCAATGCTCTGATAACCTCCAGGCTAGATTATGCCAACGTGCTATACCTGGGGGCCAACAAGGCCACAACCCGACGATTACAGACAGTGCAAAATGCTGCCGCAAGATTACTATGGAAAATTCCTATCTCCACACCCACCACCAAGTATATCCGCGAATTGCACTGGCTGAAAATAGAGAACCGGGTAAAATTCAAATCCCTATGTCTTATGCACAGGATTTCAACTAACAAGGCACCCAAGTACCTACAAAAACTTATACATCCCTACCATCCATCCCGCACCCTTCGCTCAGCCACAGCCAACCAATTTGTGATCCCTAAAATCAGGCTGGCGAGAATGGGCGGCAAATCTTTTTCATACCTTGGACCCTCCCTTTGGAATACTCTTCCATTGACCCTTAGGCAGGAAACCAATCACTTGAAATTCAGGAAGGCCTTAAAAACCTGGCTGTTCAACATCTAAATACCTGAATACCTCAATGCACTGAATCATCAGCGCCGGGAAACCCTTTGTTGGGTAGCTGTAGCGCTATAAAAGTGAAATAAATAAAAATGAATAAATAAATATGTTTTATAGCGGGTTGTGGGTTTATAGGGGAATAGGGTGGCAAGTATTTAATTATGTATAATTAATTAAGCATTAGTAGAAATTATAAATTATATTTAAATAATTGGTAATTATTTTTAATTAATTAGTAATTATTTTTAATTGATTGGTAAATAATTTTAATTAAATCATAAATAGATAAATGTGTTTTGTTGTGGGTAGTGGGTTTATAGGGGAATATGGTGGAAGTAATGTAAATGTAATGAAGTAATTTTTTTTAAATGATTGTTTTGCAAATAATATAATAGTTATTTAATTAGTAATTGGTAATTAAATATTATTAAATGGTATTTTTTAATATTTATTTTTGTTTAAATATATTTAGGTAATCATGTTTGTTATAATAATGTATATGTATTGTATATGGTTTACATTTTTTAAATACTTTATATCATTATTTAAATAAAAAGATAGTATTTATAAGTATGTTTTTTTAACCCCCTACGCTATCCAACGCTTTCCCTACTGTTGCACTCTCTGGTGTGGGAATAGTAATTTTTACTCCTACGCTATCCAACGCTTTCTCTACTGATGCACTCTCTGGAGTGGAAATTGTAATTTTTACTCCTACGCTATCCAACGCTTTCCCTACTGTTGCACTCTCTGGAGTGGGAATAGTAATTTTTACCCCTACGCTATCCAACGCTTTCCCTACTGTTGCACTCTCTGGAGTGGGAATAGTAATTTATATTCCTACGCTATCCGACGCTTTCCCTACTGTTGCACTTTCTGGAGTTGGAATAGTAATTGTTACCCGTACGCTATCCAACGCTTTCCCTACTGTTGTACTCTCTGGAGTGGGTATAGTATTTTTTACCCCTACACTATCCAACGCTTTCCCTACTATTGCACTCTCTGGAGTGGGAATAGTAATTTTTACTCCTACGCTATCCAACGTTTTCCCTACTGATGCACTCTCTGGAGTGGGAATAGTAATTTTTACTCCTATGCTATCCAACGCTTTCTCTACTGCAGCACTCTCTGGAGTGGGAATAGTAATTTTTACCTCTACCCTATCCAACGCTTTCCCTACTGTTGCACTCTCTGGAGTGGGAATAGTAATTTTTACTAACCCTGGGCGGAGTTCGCGGAGTGGGGCTTCGCGGAGCTACGCGAAGTGGGCGAGAAACTACGCCCACCTCCGCACTCCGCGTAGCCCCACTCCGCAAAACCACTGGCCGCCAGCCCCGCCACCCGCCTCCCTCCCGCCCTCCCTAAATACTTTAAAATAAAGGAATGCTATAATTTAAAAAGCACTTACCTTGCCGCCGCTGGCCGCCGCGTTCCCCGGGGCTCGTTATCTTCCGTCTTCCGTCTTTATCAGTAATGCGCATGCGCGGGCGGCCGCGCATGCGCATTTTCTCGTGAAAATGCGCATGCGCGGCCGCCCGCGCATGCGCATTACTGATAAAGACGGAAGACGGAAGATAACGAGCCCCGGGGAACGCGGCGGCCAGCGGTGGCAAGGTAAGTGCTTTTTAAATTATAGCATTCTTTTATTTTAAAGTATTTAGGGAGGGCGGGAGGGAGGCGGGTGGCGGCCAGCTACGCTCCGTCTGCGGAGCGTGCGTAGTGCCGCCTGGCTCCGCCAGCTCCGCAAAATGCGGAGTGGGCGGAACTACGCACACTCCGTGCACGGAGCGTAGCTGGCCGCCCACCCCTAATTTTTACCTCTACCCTATCCAACGCTTTCCCTACTGTTGCACTCTCTGGAGTGGGAATAGTAATTTTCACTCCTACACTATCCAATGCTTTCCCTACTGTTGCACTCTCTGTAGTGGGAATAGTAATTTTTACCCCTACGCTATCCAACGCTTTTCCTACTGTTGCACTCTCTGGAGTGGGAATAGTAATTTTTACCCCTATGCTATCCAACGCTTTCCCTACTGTTGCACTCTCTGGAGTGGGAATAGTAATTTTTACTCCTACTCTATCCAATGCTTTCCCTACTGTTGCACTCTCTGGAGTTGGAATAGTAATTTTTACCCCTACGCTATCCAATGCTTTCCCTACTGTTGCACTCTCTGGAGTAGGAATAGGAATTTTTACCCCTACGCTATCCAATGCTTTCCCTACTGTTGCACTCTCTGAGTGGGATTAGTAATTTTGACCCCTTCGCTATCCAACGCTTTCCCTACTGTTGCACTCTCCGGAGTGGGAATAGTAATTTTTACTCCTACGCTATCCAACGCTTTCCCTACTGTTGCACTCTCTGGAGTGGGAATAGTAATTTATATTCCTATACTATCCAACGCTTTCCCTACTGTTGCATTATCTGGAGTGGGAATAGTAATTTTTACCTCTACGCTATCCAAAGCTTTCCCTATTGTTGCACTCTCTGGAGTGGGAATAGTAATTTTTACCCCTACGCTATCCAACATGTTATATAATTATTTGTAAAAATATTAAAAGTATATTTAATTTTTTATGTTTTGTACATTTTATTTATGTTATTGTTTTATGTTTGTAAATGTATTAGTAAATTATAATATATTTTAATAATTTATAAGTGAGTAAAATAATTATTACAACATATTGTTCAGAACATATATATTATATATTTACAGTATATATTTAATTAATATATTATTTATTATATATGTATTATTTATTAAGTTTAAACATTATTAGATACTTATAACTATGTATTTTATATTTATTAGTGTTATTTAATTTATTTTACAATTATATTTTAAAAGAAAAAAAATCGATATTTTTAACATTGATATTTTTAACATCTATATTATTTTTTCGATATTTTTGTACTTACCATGTTGTAGATGGGATGTCGATATTCTTGCCCTCCATATTTTGGACTCGATATTTCTGTAGGTCGATATTTTGGTGGTCGAAATTTTGTCAGTGATCCGCGTAGTCATGCAGGAGCCTGGGGATCATCTTACGGCACACCAGGGTCGATGTCTCCTTTTTCCCTACTATCAGGCGGTTTCTGGAAAACAAAAGAACATCTTTAAAACAGCAGAGAAGCCTCCAGCAGCCCTGGAGGTCACCTAGTGCATGTATCCCTTGGAACAAATCATACATCACAGAGTCTGTGGTGATGCATGAGGTAGGAATCCAGGCCCTAAGCTCCTTGCCTAAGGCCGTCAGCAGGTCCTGTGCATATGTGCACATACAAAAGAGATGGTATGTTGTCTCGTCCATGCTGTACTATCTTGGGCAGGACTTGTATTGGTTGAGTCCTCTTGCATGCATTAAGGGTCTCATGGGAAATCCTCCCTGGAGGGCCATCCAGGCGATGTCTTTGTACTGGTTCATCAGGTGCTTGGATGCAATGTTTCCCCACACGTGATCTGCTGTGGCAGAGGGGAGGGTGCCGAACGGCTCGCTGATGTCCCTTGCACATATCTGGTATTGGAGGCTGCTACCCCCGTCCAGGTGGCGGGGGTGGCAGCCTCCAAACCGAACTCCTTCACGAATTTCTCCACTTCCTTGTAGAACCATGGGGTCTCCCAGTTGTACGGAATGGCACTCACCCACTCTGCCCATCTGAGGCACCTCGACGTTGGCAACAGGAAAAAGTGTGCCATCAGAAAGCTGACATGGCTCTCATCTTCGGTTCTCAGGGTGTTCCTCACACAGTGACACACAAAGATTTCCCTCAGGATGGTGGCAATATCCGGCACTCCCTTGCCTCCCTTGTCAGGGGACTTGACGATCACGCCCTCTTCACTCTGTCCATCTTCGAGCTCCAGATGAAGTAGAAGATCCTTCTTGTGATGGCCTTGGCCGTTCGCGTCTGCACAGGCCACACTTAAGCAACGTACTGGAGTACTGGCAGGGTCTTGTTCCGCAGGAACAAAGACTTCCCTTTGATCATCTGCTTCCAGAGGCTCCAGAGTCCCCCTTTCTGCCTCGTCTACGCCAGTCTTTCTTCCCATGTCTTCTGAACTGCACCATCTCTGCCAAACCAGACTCCAAGGATATTTAGGAAGTCCTGCTTGATGGGGAATGACAGTGGGACTCGGGTGGGGCTTAATTGCCTGAAGAGCAGGATTTCCGACTTGGTGCTGTTGATCTTTGCTCCTGAAGCTTTCCCAAACTTGATACAAGTCCTCTCCAGCTCTCTTGCAGATGGTTTGTGGAGACAGAAGACTGAGACATCATACATGTAGAGAGAGCACTTCACCTTGTCCCCTGCTTCCTGGTGCCTTCACTCTTCTGACGTTCTTTTTATGCCAGATGCGATCGACGAGGAGCTCAATCATGCAGATGAACAGGAGGGGGGTAAGCGGGCAGCCCTGCGTCAGCCCCGACAGGATGGGGAATGGGTAAATTCTCCAGCCATTTACCAACACCATCCTGGAGATATCTCTAGACACTGTGGTCAGCACGTCACAGAAGAAGTCTCCCAGTACCAGTGCTCCGGTCCATGAACTCATGGGAAACGCAGTTGAGCGCCTTTTCCTGTTCCAGGCTGACCAAGGCCGTTGGGACCTTTTGGCCCTTGATGTACTTTATGGTGTCCCAGAGGAGGGCCAGGCTGTCCATGATTTGCAGACCCGGTATCCCACAGATTCGTCAGAATGAACTATCTTCGCTATCACTTTCTTTAGCTGGTTAGCCATTACCTTCACAAGAATCTTGTAGTCCGCATTAAGGAGAGAGATGGGCCTCTAGTTCTTGAGGTCTTCTATCTCTCCCTTCTGCTTGTACAAGACTGTTATCATACCTTCTCGCAGGGATTGCGGCATACTGCTCTTGCCCACCATTTCCTTGTAGAGGTCCAGCAAGTCTGGCCCAATCAGGTCCCCCAGTTCAACATAAAGTTCCACTGAGAGATCGTCATTCCTGGGTGTCTTGCCTCTCTTGGAGGTCGTGGCGGCCAAGAGCAGGGTGAAGAGCGCATTCAGGCCCTCTCTCTCTTCCGGACCCGGTGTCTTTGAGATGCCCTCCAGGAAACTATCCACCTGGCTCTCTCCAACAACTTGGATTAGTAGAGTTCGCCGTAAAAGTCTGTTACGACTCTCATGACTTCCTCTTTCTCACTTTGGAGGATGCCCTCAGAGTCCCAAAGCTCTACCAGCGGTGTGTGGGCTGAGTGAAGTGTCTTCAAGAAGAACAAGTTGTATTTCTAGTCCTTCTTGAGGTTCTCGGTTCTGGTCCGGAATATTATTTTCTTGCATTCTTCCCTGACGTGCTCTGTGAGTACTTTTCGTGTTTACTCCAAGTCATCATCCACGTCCCATCCCCTGAGCTTGAGTTCGTACAGTTGCTGCAGTTTGCTCTGCAGCTTCCTGAACGACTGCTTCTTTTCCTGTGCAGCAGTTCTGCTTGCGTCCTGGAAGAAGCCCCGGAACCTGTCCTTTACCCATTCCCACCACTCACTGGTGGAGTGAAAGAGGGCCTTCGTGTCCCTCCACTCTACATACACAGTTCTGTGGTTTGCCACTAATTCCTCATTTCCCAACAACGAGCAGTTCAGCTTCCACGCCCTGGGCCATCGGGGAACTTCCCTGTAAGTTCCCCCTCAAAACAGACTGCTCTGTGGTCAGGGAAGTCAACGGCGACCTTGGAGCTTCGCCCAGGCTTTACTGTTCAGGACGTATATAGGAAGTCGACCATAAACGCACAGATCCATCTAGCCTATTCCTGGGAAAATTCCTGGCATTCAACCCCATACTCTCAATGGTATACTGGAGGGGCGCCTCACCTATCATCTCCAGCAACAGACTGGATGTCACATCCATCCCTGCAGAGCCTGACCCAGTGGGTCCATCCAACTCTACTATGCAGTTGAAATCACCACCCATCAGAATGGTTCTGGAGGTCACGAATTGCATCCTGAGCACCCTGAATATCTTGAGTTGCTCATTCTTCTCTGGGTGGCATGGACATTGATGAGCCCAACGGGCTCACCGGCCCGCGAGCCATCCATGACCAGTACTCTTCTGTTGACCTGCTTGATGACCTTTTCCACGGTGAACTGCCTCTCCTTAATTAGAACGGCCACTCCAGACGATTTGCAATCATTACCTCCTGACAAAAACGATGGCCCGTGCGTCCACTGCCATTCAAGCTGGCTGTACAACTGAGCGTACGGAATCCTGCATTCCTGCAGAAAGCAGATATCTCGGTTCTGAGCAGCCAGGAAGCGCAATGTACCGACCGCCTAATCTGATCCTTCACACTCCTGATGTTTAGGGTGAACAATGATATCGCCATCATCTCAGCTCTAGCTGTCAGTGCCTGGTTTCTGAACCTTTCTGTGGGGAGGGCTGTTTAGACTGCTAGGTACTGAACCGTCTGCAGGCCCTCTGTCACTGGTGCTGTCTCCTCTGGGTTCTTGGTGGAGATCTCCACTGTGGCTTCTGCGTCCTGTATCCACACAATGTGGTCCTCTTCCTTTCCTGGTCCGGTCTCTGGGGCTACTTTGACCATCTGGTGCAGCCTGTGGAGGTCCACTCGGACAGTTTCTACGGGGTCCTCCTGGGTGTTCCCTTTTTCCTCCATGCCGCTGTCCTTCGTCCTGTGTAGTATTCGTCTTCTGCTTTCCTTTGCTCCTGATCCTTGAGGATCTTCTTCCGGTTGTAGATGTCATCCTTCCTAGGCCTTTCTCTCTTACTGCAGGTTTTGGGGGCTAGGGGGGCTTGGACTTCCTTTCCTCCCTTGTTGTTGTCGGAGTCAGCTCTGGTGGCTGTTGGTGTTGGTGTGGTTCCAGTCTTCCCACTGGACCTGCTCTGTCCCTTTTCTTCCGCCTTCTCATTCTTATCCTTCTTCCCTTTGTCCCACAGCTGTTGCAATCGGATTTTATTACATTCTTCTTCTTTTTACCCTTTGCCTTAGCTGGCGCATTCGCCTCTCCTTCTCCTTTGTCCACAGCTCCTGCGTCTGGCTCTGGGTCCTGGTCCCTCTGGTTCTCTGACAGTTGGGCTTCTGGTGCTTCTTCCTTGGGTCTCCATTGGGGCACTGGGCCCCAGTTGCTTGTCCCTCCTCCATTGGGGGTTGGTGTTTCTCCTGCTGTAGTGGGTTCTGCAGCGGGCTCCTCTTGGTTTTGGGCTGGGCCTGGTCCTTGGGGTGGCGTCACCTTCAGGGCTGGGTCCTTCTGCTCAGCCTTCTTGGTTGTTTCTGGTTTCTTGTCCACTTCGTTCTTGGTGGTCTTCAGGAGGTCTTTAATCTTGGGGGCCGATATAAAGTTTTCCTCAATTTGCTCGCAGGGACAGAAATCCCAATAGCCACCCAGGATTTGGAGATGAAAAGAAACATGGTCAGCCACCCAGGCATTGGCCATGACCCTCCCCAGAAGATGCATTCTAGTCTTTCTACCATACAGGAGCAGATAGCAAATTTGCCTCAATTGAGGGTTCACCCACAATCTTAGTTAGAAAGGCCAATGGATTTAATAGTGCAGTAAAAAAAAGAGTGGGGTGTATCCTAACCAAAAATGGGCATTGTCTTTCTGTCCCTTAGGGTGCAGTTAGGGAGTTTGTCCCAATTTGGCCCCACCCCAAGGGAGGGAGAAACCTCACTACACTGTAGGGATTTCAAAATGGCACCAAAGAATAAAAAAGATTAGGGTGGACAACCTTGGCATTGGGCGTTCCACCACCCCCGAAGGAGCAATACAGTCTTTCTTCCCTTTGTGGGCTATGTAGGAGGTTTGCCCACACTGACTGGCAGCCGCGCCTGAGCCCATATACTGAAGCTATCCCTTTTGCTGATGTCTCCACACTGCATTTTGGGGCCTTTCCTGTCACAGGGGCAGATGCTGGGCCCACCCACTCAAGCGCTGTACTGTTTATATTGGGGCCATTGTGGGAACGCTGAGTGGTAGGAAACGTTCTCTCACAGAAACTATGAAAATGTTATGGGACCCCCTGGACTCACATGGAGGTCTAATTTTGTCATGAACATGTGTCCCTGTGCCACGGCACACCTAGATTCACAATAAAGTTGCCCCCTCTCCCCGGGGATATCATGAAGGGATCACTGATATACACCTTGTTCTGTGACCTTACTGATATGTAGTCTTGTTCTGCGCATGACCATGATGTTACACATTAATACAAAAAAGACAAATTTCTGTTGAAAAAGTGGTAGACACAAAATGTTTCTGAATTATAGACATTGTACTTATTGCTGTATCATACACCTTTGCTGCATTACACACCCCTTCAGATGCAGCCATTGTCATGTTCTTCAGGATAGTCCTGTCATGTATGCCCCCTTTTACATACATTGTCCCATCCACACGACAATTACGGTTCATAATCGGTGACCTTTTACCTAGTAGTTTGCCCCTGTCTCTTCAACACCAGGCTCTTAGTAGTTTATCATAATCTCTGTACCTGATGCACATAAACATGCCCGCAGGCACTGCATAATTATTCTGTATAAGGGTCACCACTTTTTTCATCCTTGGCGGACAGCCAGCTGTGCATGATCGCATTTGTTTAGAAAAACATTTATGATTGTTTTCAAAACATTTATAATTGTTTTCAAATCATATTGATTCTAGAAGAAACCTGGGGTGACCACTCAAGTATATAAGACCCTTATTTCCCCCTGCAAATCACAGGAGACTTTCGTCCACACTGACACAGGGTCCCGAACTCTGAATCTTCGACACACAGCGGTCTGACACCCCTTGCGTGGTGTCATCCTCGTAGCAGAGATGGGATCCTTCATTCTCTACCATCGGTTGAGGGGGTTGGTTATTCTCTGGGGTTTCTTGGCTACACACATATATATAGCTATACACGTATACATGTTACACCTACAGATCTAGGTCGGGTGCATTTAGGGAAAATACATAGGGGAGCAAATTATAGGAGTATGCAAGTGCTACTGTCTCATATGAACTGAATGTGTTCATCTTCTTAGCACTATGGTAGAAATGTATCTACTGCTTACTATATTAGTACTTGCAATTTCTTTCGTATGCTTTTGTCTCCTGATTGTCACAGTAAATATGTTTTACACAAGACTCACCCTGGACGGATAAATACTTATTGAAACGCCCTAACAGCCATCCTGTGTATTTTCTGAGGATAAGTAAGCATGAGTGAATGAGCGAAAGGTGCTGTACTGTTTTCCACGATCCCTGAGGAATCAGGGTTGTCATGTTCAAATGGTTGCCAGAAGCTATCTACACCCCTTTAAGATACATGGGTTGGTAGTGGCACTGTAGAGCTAGGTGGTCTAACGGACACCAAGCCATCAGTTTAGGTCATCCAAAATGCGCAGATCCTGGGGATTCATAAGAACTACCCAACACCATATGATGTGCATGTGCAATAAACTGTCATCCTTCAAGTAAACTGCTTCACAAGGGGGCCTTAGGGGACAGCTGACCAGAGGGAAGTCTGCCCCCAGGGCAGATTGGGAGAGTGGTGCAATCCAAAAACTGCCATTTTGTATTGGGTGATATACTAGCCCAAAAATAGCCCAAGTTCTATTTAGGGGTTCAGTTTGGGCTGTCAGCCACCGTTTTAGGATCAGGTGACCTGGTGGATGGTAGTGCTTGTCAGTTGGGTTTTTTGTTCCTTGACAAAGTTATATTGTGCTTAATAGGTGATTCTGTCTGGCGTCGATTTGTGAGTTTTGCACCTACCACGTCTAACGGCAAAATGTTGGTGGCGGAGGCTATACGGCTTTTGAAGGAGGCTGGAAGGATGTATATGATGGTGGAGGAGGCCTCTGTGGAGGTGGCGGTGTTTGCGTGTTCCCTGCTGCGATCAGGGCAGGCATTGCGGACAGTGCCCCAGGAGGTGAGCTCTGGAGGCACTGGAGTGGATCATCTCCTTCCTCGCCGAAAGAACACAGAGAGTCCGCCTCCCCCCGTTCAGATCTGAAGCCACCGAAGTCATCTGCGGCGTCCCTCAAGGCTCCTCGCTCAGTCCAACCCTCTTCAAAATCTACATGAGCCCCCTCGCAGACATCGCACGCCAGCACAACCTCAACATCATCTCCTACGCCGACGACACCCAGCTGATCCTCTCCCTTACCAACGACCCCGCCACCGCCAGAGCCAACCTCCACAAGGGGATGAAAGAGGTAGCCGAATGGATGAAGAACAGCCGCCTGAAACTGAACTCAGATAAGACGGAAGTCCTCATCCTGGGATCCTCACCCGCCGCTTGGGACGACTCCTGGTGGCCCCCCCCCTAGGCAGCGCACCCAAACCAACAGACCACGCACGCAACCTGGGCTTCATCCTGGACTCCTCCCTCTCCATGACCAGACAAGTCAACGCCGTCTCCTCGTCGTGCTTCAACATCCTGCGCATGCTACGTAAGATCTTCCGGTGGATGCCCATCGAGACCAGGAAGACGGTCACCCAGGCCCTCGTCACCAGCCGTCTGGACTACGGCAACACCCTCTACGCCGGAACCACCGCCAAACTCCAGAAGAGACTCCAGCTGATCCAGAACGCCTCAGCACGACGCATCCTGGACATCCCCCGTTGCAGCCACATCTCCGGACACCTGAGAGATCTGCATTGGCTCCCGATCAACAAGAGAATCACCTTCCGTCTCCTCACCCACGCCCACAAAGCCCTACACAGCCAAGGCCCAGGATACCTCAACAGCCGCCTCAACTTCTACGCTCCCAAACGCCAGCTTCGTTCGACCAGCCACGCCCTCGCCGCCGTCCCCCGCATCCGTAGAGCCACCACAGGGGGACGGTCCTTCTCCTACCTCGCTGCCAAGACATGGAACTCCCTCCCCACCCACCTCCGCCTGACCCAGGACCACCTCGCCTTCAGGAAGCAACTCAAGACCTGGTTGTTCGAGCAGTAGCAGATCCCCCCCCAGCGCCCTGAGACCCTCTGGGTAAGTAGTGCGCTATATAAATACGATGATTGATTGATTGATTGATTGAGCTCTTGCGACTGCTCTTGCTACAGCGGAGCAGCCCCATAGGGGCCGGAGCCATGCCTCTTGTGGTGCGGCCCTCTGCGATATCTGGGAGGACGGGTCAGAGGGATGTGTCCCCATTGCATGTTAGGTGCATCTGTATGGCCACAGGCATTAGCAAAGGAAAAAAGTGGACCTTGTCAGAGGAGACGCTGCATTGGATTCACATGATTAGGGTCCAGGCCCACGGAGGCGTGCAGCCTCAGTGGACCCCCTGGTTGGAAGTGTTTCTGCCGAGAGAGGGGAGGAGGTCAGAGCCGGGTGGGGGAGGGTCCTAAAGGAGGTGTAGCAGGAAGTGGGCAGGGTGAAGAGAGGCAGGGACCCCTCATGCTGCTGGAGAGGGAGGGGCGAATTGAACTGGAATGTGAGGTTGGAGGGCCAGGGCAGAAGCAGACAGCCCACATTGGGATGGTTTGGATATTTATGGCTACTGGGGGAAGGCAATGGCAGGGAGGGGGGGCATGGTGTCCTGCCTAGACTACTATTTAGGTAATGTTGGGTACCTGCGCGGGGGGCCAAGACAGGTTCAGGGGGAAGAGGTCCTACAATAAACAAACTTCCGCCAAATTAGCATTAAGATAGTTAGGATGCAGAATAAAGTCAGCAAAAACAGCCCAAGTGGGCTCATCAATACGCAAGGGGCCCATACAAACAAAATAGATAGGATGGGGTAGGGCATCATTAAACCACATTTGGTGCTCTTAGGCGGTAAGAGAAACTTCAACAACCACATAAGGGTATAAGCATGTAAAGAATTATCATTCTCTTCCACAGCGGGAATCATAACCGAGGAGTAAAATACTTTGAAATTACACTCAGAATCTGCTTTAGCCACAAAAACAACTGGAGACCCCACATTGGGGACTCCATACTGCAACAAAAGTTGAGTAAGTGCAGCGCTGCAATGAACTGGAATCGCATTCGGTTGAGCCATCACCGAAAGTCAATGGAATGAAACGGTAACACAAAATGGGTCTAAAACCTTTTAAACTTCAAGCTTAAATGTACTACAGCACTAGGTGATCCCTAAAAACGAAGAAAGAAAAGCCCTTCCACCACGGAAGTCTCCAGAAAATGGTGCAAGGGTATTGTGGACAAGCACAAGTGCTACTCAGGGGTCCCGTGGATAAGTACCTGACCAAACATTGGAGACGCCATGTTGCAGGAATCCTACAGAGTCACAGAACTATGGTATGGGTTATGGAACCTTAGTAGGCAGGGCCTGAGTCAACCTAACACCTGAGTACCAATGAGCCAGACACTGACTAGCTTTAGTGTCTCACTTGCCCTCCTACTCACTCACAGAGAAACAAGTAGTTAGACACCCTTGAGAACAACACTACCGATCCTCTCAGGAATCGCGGTTACAGGACACAACCTTTCGCTCTCACACACGTACTAGTCCACAATATGTTCTGACAGAGACACAAGGAAAGTTTAAAATGTTTATTTTAGCTATCATGAACTAGTATGCAGTATATGTGACCAATAAGTAGGAAAATGACTAACACAAATACGGTTAGCAAAGCAAGTAGTATGTAAATCATAATTGGAGCTGTCATTATACATGACATTGTAGCCTAAATTCCCTCCCCTTCTACAGAAGCAAAATGATTATATATCGGAAGATCTCTAGGTGTTAGCAGCAGACCCCGTACCTTAGTATACACTGATTAAAGTTCTACATCTCAGGTGTTGTCACAGTCTTTTCCCTGGAAAGGTCCCTCTCTAAGCGTGTTACCAATCTGTACATAACTGTATGACAAAAGAACGTGTTCCCAAACAACAGCTGCATTTGCGTGTTTTGTCTCGGTGCTAGGGCCTGACCAGAACAGAATAAGAAGGGGTATTGTTGTTTGTCCTTGTCTACATGTTCAGACTAAATCATAGGAAGAACAGAATGCAAAAATAACAGCGTGTTCTGTGTGAATGTACAGTATGGTACTAGGCAAAATATGCCTGCAGAGTAACTTGTGCAAAGCCAAGGGCAGTCTGCAATGTGCTCATGATAACATAGGGAAAACATTTGGCCTGCACGGGACACATGACATTACAGGTGCGCAAGGCTGACGCAGGAAGAAAAGAAGGGGGAGGACTGGTGAGGCTGATGGCATAAGAACGGGCACCAACCATGGCACCAGTTAAGGGCATAAATAGGGTTTACACTCCTAAAATGGTTTCTAAGGACATGGATGCCAGTACATGGGTTAAAGGGAAAGTGAGTCTGCACAAGGGCAAATATGTGATTGATGTGGAAGTGGGCACGGATGAGCAGGTGACTACTGGGGATACTGAAGGGGGCTCCATCAAAATGGAGGACTTGGGGGTATTAGCTGGAGGTTGGGGGAGGAAAGAAAGACGGACCGACAGCAAGAAATTGAAGTTGAAAAATTACCTTAGAAGGGTATGACAGCATCCATTGGGTGCGCATTGGATGTAGGCCACGAAGGAGCGCATTTGGAAAGGGGAGTATGTGGAAATGTTAAAACTCCCACGTAGAGAGGTGTGGTTGAAAGAAGTTTCTAAGGAGGAGGAATATAAGCCGGCCAAGAGGCTGAAATTTCATTTTACGATAGAAAATTGGACGGCGACGTTCTTAATATATGCCAGCGTATACTGCGAGAAATCAGGTGCTTTGGGGCAGGGGGTGCACACAACAATCAGGGCAGGAGTCAGTGGCAGCAGTATGGGGGAGGACAGGGCGGACATCAGAAGCAAAGCAATTCACAGGCACAACAGGGGTTTGGTGGGGTCAAAGAGCTGGTGCAAAGGACTCCTAATCCGATTAACCTCGAGAGGTGGGACTACTGGTTGGGATTTTACAGGCGACCCGAGATTTGGTGTTACTGCAGGATGGGTTTTGCTGGGGTTTTCAGTTTGGTTACGAGGGTCTGAGGATCCGTTGGTGGGCTGATAATTTGTGTTCAGCAGTGGAGCACTAGAAGGTGATGAGGGACAAGTTGCAAAAGGAGGTTTGGGTGGGTAGAATGGTGGGGCCCTTTTGTGATTGGTCTATGGAGAACCTTGACATGTACCTAATCTGGGTTGTTCCCAGGAAGGAGGAAGGGCAATTTCATTTGATCCAGCATTTGTTATGGCCGGTGGGTCAGTCGGTGAATGATTTTATCGCGGATGAGGTGACGTCGATGTCCTACTCTTCAGTGGATAAGGCCGTGTCACTGGTAGTGACATCGGACCCAGGCGCATTGATGGCAAAATGCGATGTGAAGTCCGATTTCCGGCTGCTTCTGGTCCACCCAGAAGAATTTCAGCTACTGGGTATACAGTTTGAAGGCAAATGGTATGTGGATAATGCGAATGCGGATGGGCTGTTCAGTATCCTGTGCATTGTTTGATTCCCTCAGCACATTACTGCAATGAGTATTCACATGGCATGGGGGCCATCAACTGGTAATGCACTACTTGATGATTTATTTGTGGTCGGGGTACCCAGTTTGGCAGACTGCCAGAGGTTGCTCGATAGATTGCAAGATCTCATGGGTGACCTAGGGGTGCCGTTGACACTTTAGAAAACAGTGGACCTGACACTGTGCTGTTGTTTTTGGGCACTGAAATTGATTCAGTGTGAATGGAAGCCAGACTACTTGAGGATAAGTGGGAGAAAATGCTGGCTTTGAATATGTTCATGCTGGCGGAGGAGAAGGTCATAGTTAAGGAAATTCAGGTTCTGTTGGGTCATCTCAATTTCGCGGGCAGGGTTGTTCGATCAGGAAGGTCCTTGTGGAGGAGGTTGGAAAGGTCATTGTCAGGGAATGTTCTTCCTCACCATCCCGTATGAATCTCAATGGGAGTGGAAGAGGATACGAGGATATGGTGTGTTTTCTTGCAGGATTTGAATGGGATTCTTTTGGTGAGATGGGGAGATCTTGAGTGGGATGAGCAAATTTTTTCTGATTCACCCGGAGGCCTGGGGTTCGGAGTCTATCAGCAGTAAGCCTGGGTGGAGTTCGGGTAGCAGTGCTACGCAGAACTCTGCAAAGCAGTAAAAACACTCTCCCGCACTATGCGGAGTTCTGCAAGCGGCAAAGCATTGCTCATCCAGCCATCCTCATGATTAATGAGGGCCAGTCTCCTCTTCATAATCAAGGCCGGGCAGGCTGCCTCACAGTCGCGCTGATAAAAGACTGAAGGGGCTCACTCGCCTTCCACCTCTGCTGGAGGGAAATCTTTTTTTATCACTCCATAATCTTTCTCTTAAATGCTTAAAGTGGCTGCTGCATCAGCTCACCTGGCTAGCCTTTCCATGAGCGTCTGTCATTTCCCTTGCCTGAGACAGAGTCCATGCACCGATGCCATTACTTCACTACGTGCTGCACACAGTGCACAGGAGAAGTGCAAACAATGTGCAATTTCGATCTAATGCCCCTGCTCAGCCTCACCATCCTCAGCAGCACCCCTTGCACCCAGGTTCCACACCACCATTTACTCCTCACCTTTCCCAGCAGCCTCTCCTTGCAGTAACTCTTACCCCTGTGGGGATCACAGATAATCCTATGGAGCTTGGGCTCTCTGTGCTGAAGTGTCTCCCGTGGCTTAGACAGATGCACTGGTTAGCAGATGCCAAAAGAACAATGATGGACAGAATGCAGAACAATGTCATACATTCACCCCAGTACAGATATCTGGGCCTAAATCCATAGTTTTTTGCTAACCATGTCATTCCAGTTTGGAACCAGCCATATGCAAATCAGTCTTGACCCTGCACCCAATGGGAGCAGTCCAACCGGAACTGCCAGACCAGGCCCTCACTGGACTGGAAACAAGCATCCTAGGACCAGCCTCAGGCTTTCAGGCCTTATCAGTCAGGATAGCTTGACTCTAGTGGCATGGAGAGCACGGGACCCACGTCTGGGCATACTCGTGCCACTCGGGCTGACAAATGCAAAAAGAACAATTGATGGACAGAATGCACAACAATGTCGTAAATTCACCCCAGTACAGAGATCTGGGCCTAAATCCATTGTTTATTTTTCTCACCATGCCATTTAAGTTGGGACCCAGTCATAGGCAAATCAGTATTAACCCTGCACCCAATTGGAGCAGTCCAGCCTGAACTGCCAGGCCAGGCCCTCATTGGACTGGAAACAAGCATCCTAGGACCAGTTTCGGGCTTTCAGCCATTATCAGCCAGGATAGCTTGACTCCAGTGGCATGGAGAGCACAGGACCCATGTCTGGACAAACCCGTCCCACTCGGGGTGACAAATGCAAAAAGAACAATTGATAACCAGAGTGCAGAACAATGTCATACATTCACCCCAGTACAGAGAACTGGGTCTACATCTATAGTTTTTTTGCTCACCATGCCATTCCAGTTTGGACCCAGCCATATGCAAATCATTCTTGACTCTGCACCCAATGGGAGCAGTCCAACCCGAACTGCCAGGATAGGCCCTCACTGGACTGGAAACAAGCATCCTAGGACAGATTTCGGGCTTTCAGCCCTCATCAACCAGGATAGCTTGACTCCAGTGGCATGGAGAGCACAGGACCCACATCTGGGCATCCCATCCCACACAGGGTGACAAATGCAAAAAGAACAATTGATGGACAAAATGAAGAACAATGTCATACATTAACCCCAGTATAGAGATCTGGGCCTGAATCCATCTTTTTTTGCTCACCATGCCATTCCAGTTGGGACCCAGGCATATGCAAATCAGTCTTGACCCTGCACCCAGTGGGAGCAGTCCAGCCCAAAGTGCCAGGCCAGGCCCTCACTGGACTGGAAAGAGGCATCCTAGGACCGGTGTCAGGCTTTCAGCCCTCATCAGCCAGGATAGCTTGACTCCAGTGGCATGGAGAGCATGGGACCCACGTCTGGGCAACCCTTCCCACTCGGGGTGACAAATGCAAAAAGAACAATTGATGGACAGAATGAAGAACAATGCCACACATTTACCCCAGTACAGAGATCTGGGCCTAAATCCATTGTTTTTTTTGCTCACCATGCCATTCCAGTTTGGACTCAGCCATATGCAAATTAGTATTCCCCCTGCACCCAATGGGAGCAGTCCTGCCCAACTGCCAAGCCAGTCTCTTACTGGACTGGAAACAAGCATCCTAGGACCAGTTTTGGGCTTTCAGCCCTCATCAGCCACAATAGTTTGACTCCAGTGGCATGGAGAGCACGGGACCCACGTCTGAACAAACGATGCACTGGTTGGCACAGCACCAGGTGCGGCAACAGGGAGCGGAAAGCAAAACTGAAATTCTGAAGTTATTGTGGGTTTTCATGCTGGGCTGTTTGCACTATGAATTAACTTTCAGAGTGCGTCACATTCCAGGTGTGGACAATGATATAGTGGGTGCTTTGTCTCATTCAAAGTCGAAGAGATTCTGTGGGTTAGCCAAGGACTCGGACAGAGACCCAACACACATGCTGGAGAAGTTGTGGTCTGTAGGCAACGGTGCATGGTACACGGTGGTAGGGTCATTCGCGGATTCAACGAGCAGGGCATATATACAGGCTTCGAAGGAGTTCTTGGCATTGGGGGTGCGGCGCAGGGCGATGGGATGGGCACGCAGCAAATACGTAGTATAATACATATTGGGGCTGATCAACAAAGACTTGTCTCGGGTGACCATTGCAGGGAAGTTGGAAAGTTTAGCCTTCATGGGTAAATTTTTGTGGAGCTAACCCTCATTAGTGGGGGAATTGGGGTGTAGGATAATGGAAGGTTGGGCGAGGGAGCTGGGCCAGCTGGGGAGGGTTAGAAAACCTCTGTCCTGGAATTTGTTGTTACAGGTGTTGGTGCAATTACCTGCAGTTTGTGGAAGTCCGGGGGAAACATGTCTGTTTTCAAATATAAAGGTCTGAATGTTCCACAGGGGTTGCAGAGTACCTGACCTCCTGCGGCGTAGGGGTAGGAGAGGACTTTTCTGGAATGAATTGATTAAAGCACCAGGGAGATGGAAGGTGGGGCTTTAGCAATCCAAGATGGATCAGAAGGCTTATGGGAAGCGGGTCATTTTTACAATAAGGGTACTTCTGGACTGTGCCTGGTGGCAAGGGGTAGTCACTTGGCAGAGTGTTATGGAAGGTATAGTGGGATGGTTTTCCTCAAAACACGGGGTAGGGTGACAGCATACCTGTTACTGGCTAGGCTCTGGTCGATGCTGGGTCGGCTTGGGGTGCATGCTGCAGATTATGGTACACTTTCATTCCGAACTGTAGCAGCATGGGAGGCAGCATCCCGGGGTTAGGTGCGGGGGGATATCATGCACTTGGAATATTGGTCATCAGGATGCTATAGGTGCTATATGCAGGGACTAGAGGAGGAGACCAGCATGGCAGAAGTAATCTTGTAAAATGCTTACTGTTTTTTTATTTCCTTCCAGTTGGTGTGCAGGGCCCTGCATCTTTTATAAATTGTGTCCTTGCTTCTTTTGCACTAACCAGCACTCTCACCTTCCCACCGCAGCCGATTAGGTGCTGTCGGGTGGGGTTCTCTCCAGCCGCCATCTTAGTTGAATATTGGGTGGGCGGACTAGTTGCTCGCCCCTCCCGCCCTGATTGACTTAAAAGCCGCGCTGTTGCCCACGCGCACAGACTAGCTAGCCGATCATTCCTGAGACGGAAGCCGGGAATGCAACATAGCGTTTCGTTACTTTTTTAAAAATTGTGGTTCTTTGTACTTTTAAAAATTGTGCCCTTGCTTCTTTTGCACTATCCAGCACTCTCACCTTCCCACCGCAGCCGATTAGGTGATGTCGGGTGGGGTTTTCTCCAGCCGCCATCTTAGTTGAGGAATGGGTCGGCGGACTTGTTGCTCGCCCCTCCCGCCCTCATTGACTTAAAAGAAGCGCTGTTGCCCATGCACGCAGACTAGCTGGCCGATCATTCCTGAGGCGGAAGCCGGGAATGCAACATAGCGTTTCTTTACTTTTTTCAAAAATTGTGGTTCTTTGTACTTCCAAAAATTGTGTCCTTGCTTCTTTTGCACTAATTAGCACTCTCACCTTCCCACCGCAGCCGATTACTGCTGTTGGGTGGGGTTCTCTCCAGCCGCCATCTTACTTGAGGATTGGGTCGGCGGACTAGTTGCTCGCCCCTCCTGCCCTCATTGACTTAAATGGCCACACCTTATCGGACGCTCAGCGGACGAGCACAGCGGGCGCGCCGATGGCGCACCGAAAGTGCACCAAAGACAAGCCTGTCTGCGCCCGCCCGCGGCCGATCAGGGCCAGGGGCCATAAATCCTACATCTTGTGCACCAGTAATAACAACCTATAGCTCTTATAAACTCCACGAACTAAGGTGCAAAGCCCCGAAATCATGCGACCACTCTTGACACCCGGCTGTTCCCCAGACTACTTGCTCATTGTGTGACTTTCATTTTAACGGAGATTCCCCTAACAAAACTCCCACGAACAAGTACAAGATGTTCCTTCTAAACTGTAGATCTCTTGTAAAAAACTCCTTAGAAATCCATCTACTTATCCGGGATCTTGATCCAGATATCGTTTTCTTGACCGAAACATGGCTTACCGACGATTCCGAACCAGATCTTGTCCCAGCCATTCCCCATGGCTAACAAATAACCCGCCTAGATCGCAAAACAGGTAAGGGGGGGAATAGCCATCATCTGTAGGGACACGTTCCAGTGCCGTAGTTACCACTACCTTATTCCGGAATGTGAAAGCCTATCATTTGCAATAGACTTTTCCCCCACCAATACGTTTTCGGGAATCCTCTTATATTGTCTTCGTGGAACCTTAGGAGACTTTGTCACTAACCTTCCTCCCATAGTGGCCTGTCTAGCGACCACACCAGCTAATTTTACTCTTCTGGGAGACCTCAATATACACTTTGACGACACCTCCAATCCCACTGCTCTTCACTTGCTCGCCAGTTTAGTGGCCTTACAACTCACCCAGTTAGTAGCCAACCCAACCCACATGAAAGGCCACCTTCTCGACCCCATTTTTAGTAACTGTCCAGAGCTGGAAGTCTGTACTCCTTTCCCCATTCCATGGTTTGACCACCATTTAATCTCCTTCGCCTGGACGGCTCCTAATTCACACTCCCCGCAACAAACTAATACTTCTTTATACAGAAACGTGTCCAGACTGCCTCTGGATGACTGGCGGACAACTCTGGACAATACCAGACCCCATAACAACCCAGACCCTACCTCAGCAAATGAGGATTTCAACAGGTGGATTTCCAAATCCTTAGATTCTGTACTACCCTTAAATTGCATGGAATCCAAGCGTAGCTCTAAAACAGCCCCCTGGTACTCTCCCGAACTACGTGAACTAAAAAGCAAATGCAAAACGTCTCAAAATTAAGTGGAGATTAGACTTCTCCCCCGCCAGTAAAACCAACTATAGAGCTATGCTAAGGACTTACAAAAGGGAGATTAAATCATCCCAATCAGTCTTTTTTGCAGAAAAAATCAATACAGCAGCCTCCAAACCAAAAGAAATCTATCCTATTGCAAAAACCCTCCTAATACGTCGAGAGCAGCCTCCCGACCCTTCCAATGCACAAGCCCATTGTTATAATCTAGCTGAGTTCTTCTCTGAAAAAACTCAATCATCTATTCCTCCTTCCCGCTGATCCCCACTTCTGCTCACACAGCAACTATCCCTACCACTGATACCCATCTCATTGCTTCCCTACAATCCTTCCCTCCTCTCATCCTCAATATATTTAATACCATTCTACCACAGGTAAAATCAGGTTCTTCCAATGATCCGGCCCCTCCACGCACTCTGAATATGGTAAAGGACAAAATTCTCCCAACTGTACTCAACCTACTTAACTCCTCTCTAGCGACTGGCTCAGTCCCACCCCCCTGGAAGTGCGCCATGGTTAAGACCCTCTTAAAAAAAAAACAACCTTGACCAGACAGACCTAAAAAACTATAGGCCTATCTCCCTACTCCCCTGGATGAGCAAAATACTTGAAAAACATACCCACACCACACTTGTAGACTTCATCGAGTCTAATCACCTGATCGATGACTCCCAAACTGGTTTTCGCCCCAAGCATGGGACCGAAACTGCACTACTGGCAGTGACGGAGGAGGCAAGGAAGATCTTGGACCAGGGAGGATCAGCCGCCATAATCCTCCTGGACCTAAGTGCCGCCTTCGACACTCTCAACCATAGCACACTACTCCTTCGGCTTGCGAACATTGGGATCTCGGGTAAGGCCAAATCTTGACTTGAATCTTTCCTCACCGATTGCTCTTTCCAAGTATTCGTGGGTAACATCACATCCCCGAGTAAGCCCCTTTGCTGCGGTGTTCCCCAGGGCTCGTCCTTGAGCCCGACACTGTTTAATGTTTGTATGGGGCCACTAGCTGAGGTAGTCCATTCGTTCGGAATAAAAATCATTACATACAAGGATGACACCCAGCTAGTGGTGTCCCTTAACCAACTAAACACAAACCCTGACAACCTCAGGACCTGCCTGGAAGAGGTTTCCAACTGGATGACCCTGTCATACCTTAAACTGAATGGCAAAAAAACGGAGCTAATGCTCTTAGGCAACCCCTCCCCATTAGCTCTCAAGGCACTCTGGCCTCCCTCACTAGGTACACCTCCCACTCCTAAGGACAAAATAAAGAGCCTAGGCATATGGCTTGACAAATCCCTTAAACTGAACGCCCAAGCCACCAAACTTTTGGGGACCTGTTTTGGCCTAGTTAGGCTAATACGGAAGATCCTTCCTATACTGCCCTTCCAAGCCAGGAAAATAATGATCCAGGGACTTGTCCTTTCCAGACTGGATATCGGAAATGCCCTGTACCTAGGAGCCCCCAATCCACCCTGAATACACTCCAGATTGTACAGAATTGCGCGGTACGCACACTACTGCAAATCCCCCGTCGCCTCTCGGTTAAGTCCGCACTGAGGAGCCTCCACTGGCTGCCAGTGAGACGAAGAATTAAGTTGAAGACTCTCTGTATTTCCCACTGAGCCGACTGGAAATCTGGACCTCCCATTAATCGTCCTTTGATTACTGCATACAGCCCCGCAAGACACCTCAGATCATCAACCTCTTTCCTGGTGACAGTCCCTAGGATCACAAAATCCAGATGTGGAGGCCGGTCCTTTTCATACAACGCATCAAAGGTCTGGAACTCCCTTTCCCTCCATCTGCGCCAGAACCCAATCTACTATTTTTCAGCAAGCATCAAAAAACCCTGCTTTTTTCACACCCTGATTAACTTTCCTCCCTACCACCAGCACTCACTAGTCTGTAGCGCTAGGACACCTTAGGGTAGCTATCGCGCTCTATACATTTTCTTTCCATTCCATTCCATTTGAGGAGGTGGTGTTTGGATAGTTGTAAAATGGGCAGCATTTCAAGCAAGACAGAGGGGGTGGGGGCAAATTTGGGTTTTGATGAATGCTTGTTTCAAGTTACCAGGAGAGGAAAAAGGGGTATGGTACAGAGGGACTTGTTGTAAACATTAAATGGGATGATGGTCGGGTCTCAGTGTCCGGACGTATTGCTCATGCATTTGTGGGAGAATGATTTGGTGAGGAAAAAAGAGTGGTATTTCTGAGAACCATGAAGTGGGATTTAATGGAAATTAAGGCCTAGTGATCCGTTGTGTTTGTATTATGGATGGGATTTCTCCACAGCATTCTTGGAGAGGGTCTTCTAAACCGGCGGCAGTTGACATTGCAAAGAAGAAACTTAACAGGGAGATGGAGTGTTTTTGCAGGGAAATCGGAGTTGGCAAGATTTGCCACTCTGACATTAAGTTTGAGACCTTGGAGTTCTTTGGAGGGGACAGAATTCATCTGTTTCACCTAGGCATGGATTTGTATTTCCTGGAGATCAGGGAGGTTTTTTGTAGGGTTTTGAAAGAGAAACATTAGAGACTGGGCCAGATGAAGGAGTTGACAGCTGGGAGTGTAAAACAGAGGGATACCACAACCCCCCCTTGTCTGGGTGGCGGGCATGTATCCTTTGACAGGAGTTCGCAGAAGTTGCTTGGCATTGCCAGTTGGAGATCCTTGTGCAAGGGGTGGGTAGGCAGGTAGTTAAAGGTTCACTCTAGGACATCTGGTTACTTAAAGGTGATACTCATAGGGTGAAGGCGGAATTCAATTTCAAAATGTTGAAATGCAATACAGTTAATGAGTTAGCTGCAGGATGCACATGTTTGTGGGAAATCATGGGGTGGGAGTGGGATAGGGGCTAGTTCTCTGGATCTATAGGTAGGTTTTAGTTTTGTAAGGCGGTTGGCCAGGACCTTTTGTAATGTGCACCTGTTTCAATAAAGTGGCCTTTTCACACACAAAAGTGGTCAGTGTTTGCCTGCACCCCTCCCTCCCAAGGGAGGTTTGGGGGACAGTTGACCAGAGGGAAGTCTTGCCCTGGGCAGATTGGGAGGGTGGTGAATTTTGTGTTGGGCTATATGCTTGCCCAAAAATAGCCCAACGCCTATTTAGGAGTTCAGTTAGGCTACCAGCCACCATTTTAGGTTCAGGTGACCTGGTGGCTGGTAATCCTTGTCAGTGGTGTTCTTTCTCCCTCCCTCCAGTCCCTTTAAATAGGATTATGGGTGGGGGAGATGGTTATTTGGGACCGTGGTTTGTGACAGTTTTGCAGAGGTCACATGTGTACTCTGTCTCTTGGAACATGTGGTACGTGGGGCATGAAAAGTTTGACAGGAGTTTGCAGAAGTTGCTTGTTATTGCTAGTTGTGGATCCATGTGCAAGTAGAGGGTAGGGAGGTAAATGTTTAAAAAAATGGCCTTTTTCACACAGAAAAGTGGCTAGCATTTGCCTGCACCCCTCCATCCCAATGGCAGATGCGAGTACCTGTATCTGGCATCCACACCCTCCACATGCTATTCTAGCACGTTCCAGGATTAGACTATTTAAGGACTCCTGTCCCAAACCAGGGCGCATGGCCTCAGATCACTTGGTGACTCACCTGTTCTTTGGTCTTGCTCCCCATGTCAGCAGAGGTGTTCTGGCAACTCTTCTTCCGGCTTCCAGTTCCCGTCAGCTCCTGCCTCCTGTCTACGCCCCCAACTCCACAGCAATGTGTCCTGATCCCTTGGGGCTTTCTGGTGCGTCGCTCTGCATACCTCTTGAAAGAAACGAAGTTAAAAACAGGTATTCCTTGGTTCCCACGTCTTGCGGATCCCGAAAATACAAATGTAATTACTTTATTTTGCTCAAGCGTGCAGATAAAACAAAGACTTAGCCTGGACAGACTCTCTTGTTGGAACCCCGGGCCATAAATATTTTTGGAGACTTTCCTTGGCAAAAGAAGCAGCGAACTGTGTTGAAGGCCATAAACATTTGTGCAGACTTTCATTGTAAAAAGCAATTACTGAACTGTGTTCCAGGCTGTATGTTTGTGCTTTCCTTTAGAGCAATTATCGAACTGTGTTGCAGTTGAAATAGAAGCATTTATAAAAAATAGTGCTTCAAACTGGTTACAAAAACTGCATGAAGCATTTACAAACAAGTGTTACTGATCTGTGTTATGGACTGTACAGAAGCATTTAGATACAAGAGTTTTCGAGAAATTAAGTTAGCCTTTGGAGATAACTATAAATAGCCTTTGGCGATAACTGTCTAATAGATAAGACAAGTGTTCATAGTGTGTTACCGAACTCACCTAAGGAAAAAAAACAGTTATGTCATTGTAAATTGCCTATTAATTCATAATTGTAGGTCATATGACTTTTCCATTGTTGCACACACTAATGTGTATGCTATTTTCCTACAGATTGCACTAGAGCATTCTTTACCCGAGTGTGACCAGTACCGATAATTAAATATACAGCACATTCCAGTTTCCTGTCCTCCAACCTATAGCATCGATCGGACGACAACATGTCCTGTGGTCCAGCTTGGTTTGTTTTCTCTCTCTCATTCTCCCTCCAAACTCCCTTTCCCTTGGGCCCTTCCTTAGTGCAGTGCTGTCACTATTGTAATTGCTACCAGGTCAGGTCCGTGGGGGTGTTGGGCCCTATAGTCTCCCCAGAAGAACAACTGGGGAGTGGCTTGTGACAAGCTTTCAGAAATGTTTGTGGCTTGTGACAAGTTTTCAGAAATGTTTAGGCCTTGTACGTTTCCCTTGGAGGCAGTGGAGCACTGGCCCAAAAATCCCCAGTTACCCAGATTATAAAAATGAGGGACGTTCTTGAGTGAAATAATTTGTTTTGTTCTGTTGTGTTTTGGGGCCTTTCCTGTCACAGGCGCTAGACCAACATGAGTACCATTTGCATCTCCCACAAAATCAAGACCACTCGCTTTTCTTTATAGCATAAAAGGCCACTTTATTCAGGATATATGAATTCCCATCAGATAACCGTTTATTATTATAATAATATGCAATTTGGCAATTGAAAAACGAAACCGATTGTCATCTTACTTTTGAACTATAAATATGAATTCAGACCGAACCATCAATATACTTTTCTTGTATCCCAAACTGAAATAAACTTCCTCAACATTTTCTTTACATCCTTCTCTATAAGTCCCCCTACCCCCCAACTAATGACTGGAGAAGCCCGCTCTAGACTTTTCCTCCCCGGGATTTTTGCCTCAAATTATCTGCTAGGGAATATCTTGTCCTGAAGTGGCGACTGTCTACAATTTTATATATATATATATATATATATATATATATATATATATATATATATATATATATTATATATATATATATATATATATATATATATATATATATATATATATATATATATATATATATATATATATATATATATCCTGATTTTCGCCTCTAGCACTCAGGAATCGATTTTCCCAAGAGACGATGCAGACCCAAATCGTGCTGAATATTTCTTTATTTTTCTGTTACCCGCCCAACACCACCGCCATGATGCGTTTCGGTCCCTCTCGGACCTTGATCACATGACACATCACATGGGCAGATCAACACCTTTTAAAGTGACAGTGCAATTTCAGACATAATGAATATGGATGAAAGACTCAGTTCCTGCGTGAATGCATTCATAACTGTAAAATACAGTGCATATTGGCTTACACACTTTGTAAAACCTCCTGTGCAAATCTGGCTGTTAAATGCAGTACAAACAAAAGTGCAAACGTGCCAAGTTCATGTGCAAATTGCAATCATAGTAAACATTCACAATAAACATTTACAAAACCGGGTAAAAGACATCAATAAATAATTATATTCATTATTCATGATAAAAGCATCCCATTATTAAAATCAACTGAATAAGAGGAACTTTCTAAAATATATGCATGATTAAAAAATCTATGCTGAAAAAGTCCTCTACGGCTGTATCAATAATGAGTGTATTCAACTCGGAGTCTTAAGTCACATCCGTGACCGGCACCTAAGGAGAGTTTTGTTTGGCCACTAACCCATGCAGGAACATTACAGTTAATACTCATAAATATAGCCCAAGTGGGCGTACTCCAAATCATCCACCAACAAAATGTATATGAAACAGTATGTTCACGCCCTAAAACTAAAAATTACCAAGTGAAAAATAGTGAGAGTATAAAATACTTAAAAATTAT
This sequence comes from Lissotriton vulgaris, assembly GCF_964263255.1. Lineage (NCBI taxonomy): Eukaryota > Metazoa > Chordata > Amphibia > Caudata > Salamandridae > Lissotriton > Lissotriton vulgaris. The sequence continues at coordinate 1,437,208,546 of NC_141693.1, forward strand.
TCTTTTTGTGTGCGGCATAATGACTTATTCATTGTAGATGGACTCATGAGGATATATACAGATTAAAAAAAACACCATAAACCTCAGATATAGATTATAAAACGTATAAAAATCTTCCGTTGAGTTCAAACCATTCGGACTCTTAGTGTCCATCTCAAGAATGTATTTCGTTTCTAATCTTCTTAATCTAGCATTTCTGTCACCACCGCGCCTCAAGGGTGGAATGCAGTCAACTATATAATATTTCAACAGATCAGAGTCCTTTGCACGTACTGCTGAAAAATGGCGAGCCACAGGGTATGACTCGTCCCCATTTTTAATAGCCCGAAGATGTTGTAGAACTCTCTTATGACACTGGGGTCTGGTGCTCCCTACATATTTCAATCCGCAGGGGCACTCCAATACATATATCGCATATTCGGTCTTACACGTAAGTTTTTTATCAATTTTCTTAGGTGTACTGTGAAAGGGGCTCAGATATTCAGTTTTGCTTATACCCTGTCTGCATGCTTTACATGTAGCACACTTGATGAAACCCTTGCTTTTCATCAACCAGTCTGGGGAGGATTTAATTTCAGGACTACTGGACACCAGAGTGTTACTCATGGAACTGGCCTTCCTGAAAGTCAAATTGGGGGAGCGTGTTAGTTTCTCACCCAGAGTTGGATCATTCTTAATCAGTGGCCAATTCCTGGTGATAATTCTCCTAATAGCCTGATGCTGATCACTATACGTTAGTATAAGTCTCAGGGGTTGTTCATCAATCGGAATGTCTTTGGTTTTTCCTCTAGTGACCAATGCCTGTGTTCTACTTTGTGCATTGGCTCTTCTGGTCGCACTGTCAATGACCTTGGGGCTATACCCTCTTTCAATGAATCTCATACGACATTCCTTCTGTGCGATGAGACAGTCTGACTCTATGCTACGGATTCTTCTGATCCGCAGCATCTACCCGTAAGGGATGCTGCGGATTAAATGGGCCGGATGGTTGCTATCTGCATGCAGTACAGAATTGCCCGCCGTGCTTTTCCTATGCAATCTAGTGTTAAGAGAGTTCTCAAACACAAATAATTCAACATCAAGGAACATGACCGAGGTCCTGCTGATGTGGCTTGTAAATTGTAAGTTCATATTATTGATGTTCAGCGAGTTGACAAAATTCAGTGCCTCATTTTCAGTTCCTTGCCAAATGAACAATAAATCGTCAATGTATCTAAACATATGTGCTACCTGATTATTAACAAATAAGAGATTTTCATCTAGCAGTGTCTGTCTTTCCCATAATCCCATGTGCAGGCAGGCGTAGCTAGGGGAAAAGCATGCCCCCATAGCTACGCCTCTAATTTGTTGATATACCTGTTTGGAAAAAAAGAAATAGTTATTCTCCAGACACATGGTAATAATTGCTATCAGCATTTTGTTATGTTCCAGGTAGCACATGGGACGCTTTTGGAGAAAGTAATCCACAGCCTTTAATCCGTCCCTGTGATGTATACTAGTATACAGTGACGATACGTCCATTGATATCAGCACCATGTCCTCACTCCACACCACCTTTTCCAATTTCCTCAGTAGGTCGCCTGTATCTAATATAAAAGATGGCAATGTCCGTACACAGTCCTGAAAAAAATGGTCCACATATTTACTAGCGTTTTCCATCAAGCTCCCACAGGCAGAGATAATTGGCCTGCCCGGTGGGTTTGAAATGTTCTTGTGGACTTTGGGTATGAAGTGCAATACCGGCATTATGGGATTATCATTTTTCAGAAATTTATATTCATCTGCAGACAATAACCCCGTGCTTCTCCAAGCCATCAGGCATGAGTAAAATTTGTCCCATGATGCTCTTACCGTGCCCATATCACAGCGTCTATAGCGCTCCTTATCACCCAATTGCCGTTCAGCCTTGTCACAGTACATTTTCCGGGGCCAGAGGACAATGTTGCCCCCTTTATCGGATTGACGTACGACAACTTCAATGTTGGTATTAAGCTTGGCCATGAGTTTGAAGTAAGCATTGTCCCTTGCCGTATATCTCTTGTTTGCCTTATTTTGTTTTTTATGTAGGATTTTCAAATCCTGTGTCACCTTATCATGGAAGATGTCCACAGTGTCACGAATCATTATAGGACAAAACTTCGATTTTACCTTAAATGTTGTGAGAGGTCCCTGCGCATAAGTCGTTGGCATTTGACCCAAGATATCATCCGTGACATTTCCCTCATCACGTAACTGATATAAGTCCTGCATGAGGCCAATATCTTGTACTGCAATACCTGGAACTTCCTCTAATGTGTTCATCATTGCTGTTTTATTTTTTGTACTTCCCTGGAGTAAATGAAACTTTTTGAGTTTGATTTTCCTCACAAACTTGAATATGTCCACTCGACAGTCAGCATAGTTGAAGTTGCCTCTAGGGCAAAAGGACAAGCCCAATGATAAAATAAATATTTCATTTTCTGTCAATTGGATATCCGTCAAGTTTATAATAGTTTGCGATTTTTCCTGTGTACTGGGCAGTTCCATCATTGATTCCATTGTTTCTTTGTTTTTTTGACATAACGTTTTTTGGGAATCGTACCGCTGTTTGTGGCACTGCCGGCGTTCCCACCTCCTACGGTTCCTTGACTTGTTATTTGCGCACTTTGTGAATTCTGAGCCCTGGAGCGCAGTGTTTGTCGTCTGTCCTGACTCATACAATCCACCTCCTGCGCCAAGGTGTATTTCTGAAAACCCGCTCTCTGCATTCGTGATGTCTCATTATCAGACCCACTTTCAATGGCTGACCTAAGGTCAGTTGAAGAGCCAGCGATGGAGCTACTTGCTGTTGCCAATGATTCATTTGGTACTGGTGGCTGAGCTGACAAAAGTTTCTGCGTTTGAGTTTGCTGTTTCTTAACTTTAACAGAATCGTACCTTTTGGCAAATGTGAAAACCTGTCCGTTTTCATAATCCCATCGATCCCTCTGGAATTTGAAACTCTTACGTTTTTTGATTATTTCCTCTTCACGGGACAGACGTGCCAGCATATCTTCTCTGAATTTGTGTACCACTGGAGTTGGTGTTGGTGATACATTAGGCACTGTTTCCACTTTTGCAATTTCCTCATTCAGGGTCTCGATTTGACTCTGTAGTTTGATCCTGTCACTTTCGGCATATTTTACAAGTAAAACTACCAATCTTTTTGAGGAGTCCAGGTTGATCTCTGCCCAGTCCGCCAGCATATTGGGGTCGGGATTCTCATAGCGGGGGGCCAGCATTATGCGTAGCCCCCGCGGTATGTGACCCACCTCCAAATAGCGACTAAGGGAGCGATGCTCCCACCACTTGGCTTGTTCAGCCTTCATTAGCTTTTCCAACTTCTTATACATTTCACACAGATTGCTGGTTGAGTCAGTTTTAGACGGCATGCTATTATCAGAAACTTCTGCCCCTCGTGGAGCATCAACAAATAAGTCCGTGGCTGCCGCCTCACGGTTTCGTAACATGTCGGCGGACATGGTGTAAATACAAACTTGGGGTTGATGCAAACGCCCCTCGCTACGTAAATATCAGCGGTAATGGCGTTTATAGACTTAAAGCACTACTCCCTCACCGTCAGATGCGAGCTCCCTGCTACCACTTCGCTTCAGCTGCCGGTAACTGCCAACCACCGTCGGACGATCTCCAGCTCGCCTTCACCTCGCTACAGGGACACTCCTCTCGCTCGACGGGGGCAACCATGGCTCCTTCTACTCAAGGATCAAAGCCACTCCAGCTGCAGCCACAGTCCCGAAGCCATACACTTCCTGCCGTCCGGCCGAAACTCCAAGGGAGGGGTCACGTTGTTACCGGGGAAGTCAATCCGGTAAGCAAATTTCCTGATTTTCGCCTCTAGCACACAGGAATCGATTCTCCCAAGAGACGATGCAGACCCAAATCGTGCTGAATATTTCTTTATTTTTCTGTTACTCGCCCAACACCACCGCCATGATGCGTTTCGGTCCCTTTCGGGCCTTGATCACATGAAACATCACATGGGCAGATCAACACCTTTTAAAGTGACAGTGCAATTTCAGACAAAATGAATATGGATGAAAGACTCAGTTCCTGCGTGAATGCATTCATAACTGTAAAATACAGTGCATATTGGCTTACACACCTTGTAAAACCTTCTGTGCAAATCTGGCTGTTAAATACAGTACAAACAAAAGTGCAAACGTGCCAAGTTCATGTGCAAATTGCAATCATAGTAAACATTCACAATAAATATTTACAAAACCGGGTAAAAGACATCAATAAATAATTATATTCATTATTCATGATAAAAGCATCCCATTATTAAAATCAACTGAATAAGAGGAACTTTCTAAACTATATGCATGATTCAAAAATCTATGCTGAAAAAGTCCTCTACGGCTGCATCAATAATGAGTGTATTCAACTCGGAGTCTTAAGTCACATCCGTGACCTGCACCTAAGGAGAGTTTTGTTTGGCCACTAGCCCATGCAGGAACATTAGAGTTAATACTCATAATATATATATATATATTTTTTTTTTATAGGGTGGGTTTCCGCTTGAGGTGAAAACCTCGCCGTCTTTTCCCTACTCGCGCCTCTGCCTACGCCTATTCTCCTCACCTCCTAGCGCGCGCTAACCTTCCCTAACGATCTTCCCTATCTCGCGCATGGACTGTTCCATGTGTGCGAACACCCCAGGGGGTACGGCTCGCGCCACTCCGCCTGAGGGCCCATTGGAACAAGAGTGGGAATGCTGATGGTGGGAGGTTTGCAGATCCCCATAGATTCCAGAACTTTCTCTTACAGAAATATGAAGAAAATATATTTTTGGCAAAGGTTTTAGGTTTGCAAGGTCTAATGGTTAAGAGAACTTAAAGAGATTCCCCCAAGACACAGCATCCAGTAGTCTATTGACAGGCTACTTAAAAAAATGTTTGGGTTTGGTAGGCTTTCCTGGGTGGCGGTAGATTCTGGGCCCAAAAACCACAGCTACCCTCATATCAAAAAAGAGGCTAGTATGAGTGGAAAGATTTAATCTATTCGTGTTGTGGATCCAAAGTAGTTTCCAGACGTTTCTCTCACAGAAATGAAAGAAAAATGCATGCTTTATTAAAATGTAATGTATTCAGGTCACGTTTTGAGATACTTTGTGTCACAGGTGACTGGTGAAGCCACACAAGTGGGATAAATGTGGGAGCACAGAATACCAGAACATTTGTTATCAATTTGATTTCTCTGCATTTTTGGCTTCCAAGTGTAGCCACTATGAAAAAAGAAAGTATTTGGCAAAAATGTACTCTGAATCACAAGATTGGATAGCTAACCCTAAATTCATAGATGTTCAAATAACCACTGTTCATAAACTCAGTATCTTTTGCACATTTCCGAAAAGAATTGGTTACAATGGCAAAACATTTGTGATGAAAACATTGTAACCAATTGCTGTTTGTTTATATTTTCATTCATATTTTATTTCTTCAAGCAGGTTTTTTGAAAAATGTTGTGGGATGTACATAAATGAATCCATGTTGAGTTAACAGCTTTGTCTACTTTTCAGAAATGCGTAGCTTTCTGGATCACCCACATGCTTTTTTGTACAAAACTTGATTTCCCTTTTCCACCCCCCACCCAAACAAAATCTATAAGGGTGCTGTATTTTGATTATTTTCTTGGTGCCCTTCAGGGGAATCCGCAAACCAAGGGTAGCTTTAGTATCAGAAATGTAGCATGGATACCTTATTTAAAAATAGTAGCAAAAAACGTGTTAGCTTGAAGTATCCCAATTATCAAAGAAGGACTCAACACTTGGGGTAGAAAACCCTCAGTAGCTAAGACTACATGTTAGACTTTATAGGCCCTCAAGACTGTTGTGTTTTTCTTTTATAGCCAGGTGCTCTGTATTCCGGGAACTGTCTATGTGTGGCAAACTAGGGCGCACTGGACCAGACTCCTCATGACAACACCAGGTGCCGGAGTTAATGGAGTGATATCTTCAGGGGGACTGCAGTGGAGCACAGCTCAGTGCTTGACCTGATGATTCAGGCAGACATTGAAAGTATATTTCAGTAAATGTGGATAAAGTCCAACTGTTCTTCTCGTGTTCTGTTTGCTTGCTTGCCTGGCATGTAATGGCTTGTTCTTGTCTGAAATTTGTTAAAGATGCGATCTGGGTAGGAGACAATGGGAAAATAGGCTCACTGGGTAGGTAGGTATAGCAGGAATCCAGTGACAGACATTATGTTTGTGCAAATGTATGGTTAAGAATTAGCGAGCTCTAGAAATAGTGCACAGATAGGAAAGGTAGGCAGGAGAGTCAGAACCAAAAGCACTGATCCTAGAAGAATGAATATGTATGACACAATGGTCCTTCTAATCTAGCTGCCTTGGCCCCTTTCCTAGCCCAGCCAAATATCAGCCAAATACAAGGAGATTGTTTGTGAGTCTAACATATATTTCAAACCCCATCCATGAGATAATTGAAAGACCTAACGGAGGTAACCCTCACTTCATTTCCAATTTTTACTCCTTTCCCCCTAGTCTCAACCAAGATGATCTGCAGATACAAGGCTGTCAGACCTCTTTTACAAGTCCGAGCAAAAAATAAGAAACAATGTTGGGGGGCGGAAAATCTATAACTAGAGAGCCCCCACCAAAAGGGTCTCCTGCCCACACTTTGTATCATCAGCATGGTAAAGCCACTTGCAAGTATCGGAGAGAGTGGGTGAGACCTGAACAAGGCACCTTTACTTTTGAGAGGTTAGGTAATTTGCAAAATTAGTTGAAAGACCCCTAGAAGAATGCAGCTAATGAACAATGACGTGAGGGGACCCATAAATAAAAGCATGAATGTCACATCCGTGGTCTGAAAGATCACCAGGTTTTCCATATAAGTCACCTTAGGGAAGGAATTAGGTATTGTGCTTTTACAGCTTCAAATCACTATCTATTCCCCCAGATCACTGAACCACAAGAGAAAGAAAGTGAAGGCCCAAGGGAGGAAGATTTGTTGGACATGTTCTCCATGCCAACTGTTGAGGCTAGGGTGACACCACTGATGCTTCTGAAAATGGAGGAGCATCTGTGGGACCACTGGAAAATGGAGCACAAAGAAGAAACCTGCAGTTGAGCACAGTGATGTGACTAACTGACAGAAAACAACCAAGTAGAGGGGTGCCAATGACTAGGAAAGATTCTGATTTCAGTACTGTGGATTGGTCCAGCACAAGAGTTCCATCTGCCTTTGTGGGGCATAGAGACTCCCCAGAGAGCAGCCCAACAGTCACATGAAAAGGTTAAGACAAATAGCAGATCAGCTGAATAGGATACACTTCCTCTTCCATAATTCCAATGATGATGTACTAATGATGATGATGATGATGAAGCCCCTTCCCATCTGCTCTTAGGACTCTTCTTCCATTTAGGGATTACACCACAGCTGGTGGGTGGAATCATGGTCCATGACCCCTGGATCCTCTCTATACGTGAGAATCAATCCCAGCACAGTGTGTTCGAAGTGTACGGACTGATTTTGGCAGATGTGAATCAGGTGAGAGTCTGTTTGGTGGAAAAGTCAGCGCGCCCCAGACAATACCTCAGAAATGATGAGGCACTGAACGCATAAAAGGATACATTGTTGATTGTGAATCCAGTGAAAAACAAATGGATTCAGATATTATATTGTAAACAAAATATCCAGATGCCAAGATGTGTTTCAGATTCAGAACTCTGCTCTGTGCTTTGAGGGTCCAATACGGTTGTACCACCACAGAAAACTAAGTTGAAGAGATGGGACAAGTTATGTTGCAGCCTTTACACTCTCCCATCTTGCTGCTAAGTTAGACTTACAATTGAATGATGATGCAGTCTTACAATTTTGCAGAAAGCTTACATTCAGTCTCTATAGTTTCTTTCTCAGGTCCAAGTTGCCTTACCTGAGTGCCCGACTGAGGAATGTCATTCCCTTCACCCTTGGGATTGGGTCTTCATCTGCATCCATCACAGGAAGACTTCCCTGCAGCCTCATTGGCGCATTACCTAAAACACCCTCATCATCACCAATGCAGTTGTTAGATGTTGTGATCTGGTGACAAGTCTCCACTCCTCTCAGTTCAAGCATGATGCACTTCCTCAAGATGACTGCCCACTGCTGCCCACGTCTCTACATACATCCAGCCCTAGGCCGAGTCCTCTCCTGGAGTGCTTCCTTCCCACTTGCTACTGAGATGGATCTTAATTGTCCACTCTCTGTATCTGCCCACCACCGCTGTGCAATGCTGTTCTCTTCCCTCTTCATCTTTACCACCTCCACCTGAGTAGTTATGTCCTTGATAGAGCATGCATCTCTGGGTCTAGTCTGCTTTCTTTGGCACTGTGCTTTGTCTCTGTCACTTGGTTGCATTCATAATTGCTCTGGAATGCATCATTATCAAGAAACCCATCTGTACTGAATTTGTCCTTGGGCAGAGCCACCACTTTCTGTATGTGAATAACGTTTATGGCTGTTACTCTATAAATACTTCCAAACAATTAATCTTTCTTCTTTCTGATTCTGCACTCACTTACCTGTTAACATGCAGGGGTTTGACGCTGAGCAGAAACAATGACCCTTAACAAAAACTAAACGTGCCTTTATTTGTTCTGTCGTGGGCACAGGTTGCCAGAAAAGTGGGGGCATGTCTCCAGGTATTTTCAAGGCTTCAAAAGTATAACAATCGCCTTGGCAGCTGCAGATCTGCTGTTGAAAGTTTGCCATGTCAGAGCAAGAATTAAGTTTTTAGCACTGCAAAGCAGGAAACTGAAGTGTCTTTGTTGGCCAAAGTGGGCATGACAGTGTTGTCACGAACATAAGTTTAAAATTACCGCCTTATGAGAATCAACTTTGCACTGGCATGGTTTTTCACAATGCCAAAATCATGAAAAAGATGCAAATTTGATATGGGAATGAAAGAGAATCCCTGGCTGCCTCAAGGGTGGTTTATTACACTGGTCACCTTATCCTTGCCGTCACACCTTTTGCTATCTACCCATCTACCCTCTGCAAAGGCCGCTGTGAAATCTATGAAATGAACAGATTTTTTTCTATACTTTTTTTAATCTATGGTGTAGAGCAGTATATCTGAGAAACCAGATGTAATGGTGAAGTACTAAAAGTAGCCAGCATGTCGGTTATTTCATTTAGGGTCTCTACAGATCAGTTAGATGCACAGAAAAACTAAGCTTTTGCAGAATAGATTAGCTTTAGATCAGCTTCTGGCAGCTAAAGGGGAGGATTAGTATGTTTTCAGTGCTGTACACATCTTTCCAACACCTAATTTAGCATACATGAACAGACAGACCATATTAGGACAGTGTTAAGGAACTGCATGAAAATAGTTTTGATTTCAACCAGACTGGCATCTAGTCTTATCAGGGATATTCAGGAATTGATGAATGAAGTCCTTAGGAATTGTAATTGCCATTATTCTTATCGTAGTGACATTATATGTGTCGTAATCTAATGAAGAGAGTGACAATAAAGAAATGAAAACTGAAATAAATAGATTGCATGCAATTTATTTGTTGCAGATGTTTTGCCTCCAGGAAAAAACATGAGGCCTGAAAAACATGATTTACCCTGGTCTGTTCAAGCTCCCCACACATACCTACAAAGGCATCCACAACTCTGGACCTGCAGACCTCAACCACCACCTCTCATTCTGCACTCCCACCAGATATCTCCACTCCGCTGAACTGTCCTTGGCCAGCATCCCACAAATCCACAACACCACGGCTGGAGGAAAATCCTTCTCCTACCTCACTGCGGACCTGGAACTCTCTGCCTCTTCATCTCAGGCATTCACCGTCACTGCCTCAATTCAGAAAGGACCTCAATACCTGGCTGTTTGACTGAACCACAGATCCACCCCCCACTCAGCACCCTGATTCCCTAACGGGTGAGTAGTCGCGTTCTTCAAGAAACCTGATTGATTGATATAATTTCATTTTGTGGAATTGCACTCACTGAACCATGCCAGTAACGAGTAGCGTCATTCTGAATTTGGCATAATGAAGTGAGGATTTCAGAAAGCCGTAGAGTCATCTCCTATTAGAGGTACTGTATCTCTCTGTGAAGGATTTCTCATATACTTTCCTACGAGAAGGTCCTGGCATCTGCCGACTTGTACTTATGTGTTAGGTTTATTTTTGTCACATGTTCCCGCTTCTATTCATTTGTGTTGAGAAATATGATATAAATATAATGAAAAATAAATAGTTTTCACTATCACATACTTCAACTGATTGAAGGTGAAACTCTGATCCATTATAACAACAATTGCTTTGCAATATGTTTGCTTGCTCACTGGCTTTTATGGATTAAAGTTCTGGTAGACTTTACTCGCCATCACAAGTGTCAGGTTTCTTCTTTAGGCTACTGCACTGTTCTCTGCATGAGTGACAGGGTGTTTCTAAACATTCTGTATGCTAAGAAAAATTATGTCTTTGCAGTGTTGGGAGAATTGGAGAATCAGAATGTTAAAAGTGATTCTCGAGTGTCTAAAGATTTACCGAAGTTGCTCGATTAAGTTCTCTCTTCTTTGTGGTCTGAATATGCAAATAAAATCAGATGCATCCTTTCCATTGACCTATTTAGAGTTAGAATGGGTACAATTTGTGTAATTTTCCTTTGTCAAAATTACGTGAAATGTGTAACATTTTCAAGAAATTCTGTATTATTACATGAAATGCTGGTCCAGCATTCTGCTCTATTTTGTTAGCACAAAATTGCAGGTGACACAAACGATAGCTGCTCATGTTCAATGCAATCGTGTTGTATCCATGCTCCTGCAATAGGATTTTTACCTAAATTAGATCTCAATAATGCAACATTTTGTAACAATGTAACCGTGGGTTTATTGTGAAAAAAGCTTAATGTGAATTGATGGACATTGCACAAGGTTATGCTGGCATAAATTAACTTTCTTAAAGGCCAAGTTAAGATGGAGTAAAATACTGTGAAGAAATTGCTCTATAGTGCCCAGTACCCTTTAATTTCTGTAATTTTTTATTGTATGTATCTTCTGACGCCAGACACAGAATTTGACCTGTTATTGCTGATCTTATTAAAGAAGATGTCCTCCTGCCCACCGTGAGTTAAGTATTACTCCTATTCTTTCAATCAAAAAGGCAGGTAAGACCCGACTTTCTTGCATTTCAACCTCTGCCAGTTGGTTCACCAGTGTAAATCTGTACTCTGCTTCCTTCTCCATCCCATTCACGAAGAGTGTCAATTCCTCATTATTTTTTAATTTGGCAAATCTCAGCTAATGTGGCGGAGGCTTGCACAAGTCTTTACAAAGGACCCTTGGATCTTTTCTCAAGCTTTAGAGTGATGGACAACTTAATCTGCCCCAAAAATTATACATCATGCAATTTTGTAAACATTTATTTGGATCTGCCACCTGAAAAACAGTGTAAAAAGACACAAAAAGCCTCAAATAAGAAATTAAGAATGCTGTCTTTCTTGTGCATTATATTTAGGTCACAAAATATGAGTTGAAGATCTATCCGCTGCCTGAACGAACTCATCCATAAGGTACCTTGCCCTGTGACCATTTCTCTGATATGTACTTTCCTAGGAATGGTTAGATATTACAGACACTGGATTTTCAGCTTTGTTGCCAAGACACCTAAAAAATTATACAAATAAGGACACCTCAGAGACGTTGCACTGGAATGAGGAGGGAGAGCATCCCTTTGTGCGAGTGAAGTAGACATTAATCTCTGCACTAATCTACCAAACCACAGTAAGTGTTTCGCATTGTGTTGTCACAAATACAATTGATATGCTCTTGGAGTATTGGTGGAAGATCACAGGAATCTGAAGACATATTGCCTAGTATTACTCTGCCCTTAATCCTGTGGCTGCACAGATGATTCCTTGCCTATGTTGAGCTGGTGCTGCTGCCCACCCTGTAGAGATATCAAAAACATTATGTTGGATAATACCTTAGGTGTTGCTCTATGGCTGCCCGTCTGCTCACTATAATATTTAATGGACGTTTGTCCTGAAATGAGATAATACTGTCGTCCACTTACCATATATCTCAGATCCACTGTCACGCTTTGAATTCTGCTTCACTGATGCCCACCTCCCAAAAAAGTGAGTTATATGATTGCCTTCTAGTTAATGAACATCTGACCATATCCCATGTTGATATGTCGAATGCTCAAATGCCCAAAAGCAAACTTGTTTGTTTTGTTGCTGGTTTTTGTCTTAGAAATGATGTTGAAAACCTAGTGGCAAGATATGCTGCAGGTCCTTTATATGAAATTGTTGACACTTGACCCAGATCCAGTCAGGTCAAGTGGCTGAGTTTGTTGTCTTGACTCGTGCCTGCATCCTTGCCACTTACTTATTTACAGACTCTAAATATGCCTTTGTATTCATTCATGATTTTGGGCAGTTGTGGAGGCAGCGGCTGTTCCTAACTTATATAGTGACTCCTATAAAAATAGAGGGGCATATTACCAAGGGGGGGCGATAGGAAATTATCACCGGTTTAGTGGCATTTTTCGTCCGCTAAGCGGCGATAATTCTATCGCTATATTAGCAAGCCGTCGCTAACTGATGTTAGCGACAGCTTTTAGGCGATAGCGAGCGGTTTGGGGCCTGCTTTGCATGTCAGCGATATTTATCGTACCCAACCTGTTAGCGACTGAAAGCAGTCGCTAACGTTGCTATCACCTATTAGCAAGGTGGGCCTAGCGAGGGAAATATTCCTGATATCGCCAAAAACTAACGCCTGCTCAGACCAGTTCTTAGCCATGTTATCCAATGGGAGGTGGATAACATGGCTAAGAGCATTTCGTCGCTAATGCGTGAATATCGCTGTATTCTCGGCGATATGCACGCTATCGCTGGAAAAATTATCGCTTTGGAGATAAACGTTGCTAATAGCACGTTATCTCAGCGATAATTTCCGGCGATGCTTAGCGATAAAAAAATCGTTGCTAAGCCTAGTTAGCGATAAATATCGCTACTCCTTGGTAATATGCCTCTCAATGCCTACACAATATTTGAATATGCTCATGCTGCTGTTTAAAATTGTCATTGTGAAATTTACAAGCCATCAACCTACATATGGTTAAGTGCCCCTAGGAATTGCACTCGCTGACTGAGTGGCCCAAGAGTTTGCTCGATCTCCCAACTGTGAAGCTGCAAATGTAGGTTTGCAAACTGAAGTAATTCCTGTGCCTTCTTTTAGAGAGCTGCCTGTGTTAGAGAAGCAGGCAACCAATGCTGTAAAGAAAGCATGAATGAAACTAAACTGTAAAAAGGACCCTGATCGCGTGTGGAGGGACAGTATTGGGAGAGTGGTGGACCAGAAATTGTTGCTCCCCGATTTAGCACGCTTGTATCATAGTATTGATCATATCAAAAGCATAGTATGATTTGTGCTTCAGTGACCCATTTATTTGCACCCTTCTTTCCATCTGTTGCCTAGAACTGTTGCCACTCCTGTGCAATCTACAAGCCCACAATGGGAGAAAAAAACGGGCCAAGCTGCCTACCACCTCCATAGAAGCCCTTAATCCATTTGCACTTGGACTTTATCTCAATACTAAAGTGCTAATTGTTATATTATTGTAATTCTGTACTTGTTCTTGGGATGGGTTGAGTCTTACCCTTGTATAACTGTGGTCAAGAAGCTACTTAGAGGTTCCATTCCCAGGTTCAGTATGCCCCTCCACCTTTCAGTGAATGGAGTGCCCACTGTGTCCCCTCTATAATTTAAGGAGTTTGCAAAGCTCTATGGATTACATAGCATTTCCACTGTGCCTCTTACCCAAGAATCTGCTGGCTAAATGGAAAGGTACAAATCCATCCGAAAGAACATGGTGGCCAAAATATGTTCTGAGAACCAACTGATATGGCCTGAAACGCTGCTCTTGGCCCACCAGCCCATGCGAGCCATCCTCTCTCAAAGGACTAGACTGAGAAGTTATGGGCCAATCCACAATTCTTCCTTCAAATCCTCCAGTTCCACTTGCCAATTTAGATCAGCAATTGAATAATGATATAATTCTACATTATAACAGAGAACTGATTTGCTGTCTCTGCAGTTTCCATTCTTAGGTCTGACCTGTCCTGCATTACTGCCCTACTGAAGCCTGTCCAATCTTACACCCTGCTTGGATCTTTGTGAAAATGCATCAGTGAAAGCAAGCCCTGCACTGTCATTGAAAAGGACACTTTAGGGTGCTGCTCACTACTATCAATTAGCGAAATTTGCATAATTTGCCATTGTGTATTAATGTAAAATTTCAGTTATATTTCTCAAAATTATTCACAATTACATTAAATGAAAATCTGTTGTTTATCGCTATATTTTAGTTAGGGGTGCGCTATATTCACCTAATTTCCTTTTGCGTAATTAAGTATAATTATAGAAAAAATGGCACTTCATTATATGTAATGCAAATCTGTAATGTTGTTCTACATTACAGTGTGACATTGTGCATGATGTAATCCCAGACTACGTGTGTCAGTGCAATTTTGATGCCACTTCAGGATTTTCTGTATTTCCACAGCTGGCACACCAAAGAGCATAGAATCTGTTTTGTGTGTGATAACCAAGCCTATCCTTGGTTGCTTGTGGAATTGTATGGGACATGCTATCTAGATTATGTAGTATCTGCCATCCAGCACACTCCTTTTTGTGTGTGGTAAACAAGCATGCGTTTGGTTACTTGTGGAAGAGTATGGGGCTTGCAATGTTGATTATGTTGTACCTGCTATCACCGCACTGTTGCCCAGTTCCCTCTTTGTAAAATACTGCCCAATGGGATTTCCAAATCAACTGTTTGTGTTCTATTCTCTTTCCATGTTGGGAGTAGAGCTGCATATCCATGAAACCCAACTTACTGCCAGAATATTGGAAGAGCTATCTCGTTGGGACTAGTCTCTGACAATTGGATGCCCGGAGAACTGTCATTTTTAGGTCTCGCCTACATAGCGCGCATGCGCTGAATAGGAAAGAGACCTGTAGCCATCGGCACAGCTTTCCCTGCAAAGACGTACACACGTTGCGTTGCTTACAATGGCAACGCGTGCACGTCTGTCAATTTCCTTGCGGCAGCGCGTGGCGCCATATGGTGGCGCCATATGGTCGCACGCTCCCTCAAGGGAATCTCGCAGGCCCACTTCCCTGCTGCTGCGTAAGGCTCATTTAACATTGAAGAGGGAGGAGGGAAGAGTTATCCTTCCATCGCCATTAGTGCACCTCCTGAGCTCACATGTTTGGAGGTGCTGTCAAGTGTGCTAATGGTTTATGAAATATCTAAACTCAGGATGTTCGCTGTACAAAAGGAAATCTCTTTTGCACAACAAAACATCCTGAGCTTATGAATTTCAAAGCGCACATCGCTAGTGACTTCATTAATACATATGAGCGCGTCAGCTCAATTGAAGATTTCATTCTTGTACTGATCACATTCTGAAATTGTGTACTTCAAGATGCGCTCAAGTGTGTTGGTGAATTCATTAGCAAATATGAGAGCGTCTTGAAATAATTGAGCTCAGGATGTCCGCACGGAAAGTAGAGAAACTCCTGGCATCCTCTCCTCCAGCCTTGAGAGTGAAAACAAGCAAGAGCTGGCCTGCACGAGGGCTCGGATCCCTGGCTTACCTCACAGAAGGTTCTCAAAATGATAGACTTGCACAGCAGTAGAGTGGCCCCTGCATGTTACAATGGCATCAAGGGCTGATCATTCTTTGGCCTTCAGTGCTCCTGGAGTGCACTAGTGTAATGCTCTGAGGAGTGAGGAGACTGAGAAATGCTCTTAATAGATATACTTTGCACTCTACAGCATATGGCTGAGATACCCGCCACCCCCTCTCAACACAATCCCCAAGGATGGGAAACCGGAAACAGTTCTGAAGTTTCTGGAAGACGGGAGGGAGTGACCCTCCCGGCCGTATTTATTAAAATATGAAACAAAATTAAAACATTAAATAAACAGTTTCATATTATGTACAATTTCATTACCACATTGCGATGTTTGGCTAACCTTAACATATTCTCTAATACAAAGGTTCTCCTAGCCGAACTAACATCCTACCAAACATTTACTTGAAATTTTGAAATTGTACATCCTAACGTTTAAGGGCCAACGGCAAGGTCGTAACCGGTGTCAAGATCCCTAACCCAAAATATCCCCCTCACTTGTGAGGGGCGACCGCATAGAGGCGTACCTCACGTGCAACTTACCAATTTCCCTTGACTTGACGGGGGCCCCTAATGAAACTCGACGCCACTTAAAGGTCGTACGAGGACTCGTGTGAGGTATCTAGAAGGTAGCGTAGACCCCCCCCAAACCTCCACACAACTTACCACATCTGCCGTCGCAGACGTCCTGGCCCCGGGAAATTCCCCAGGAGGGGGCTGTAACCCCTCCTACCCAGGAAGGGGCCTTGACCGCCTTTCCTTTCTTTTCGGCGACCCATCCTTAGAAGGGACCGCCTCCCCGTTGAGGGGCAAATGGCCACCTCCCCCGAGCGCTCCCATCCGTAATGGGTGACGCCCACTCATAGGGATCTTACAATTAGTGCTCACCGATCATGACCTTACCGCCCGACCAAAATAAATACGACAATGCTAACTAAATTACTAAATGACTAACTATGAAAAGACAGTAGCAACAACCACTTTATTAAAAGCATGCTTACTGATAAACACTAAAGCAGAAATACTTTATTTGCAAAACATAACACAAATTGACCATACTTTATTGCATACTCAAAGTCATCACGATAATCACCATAACCTGTAAACGAAAATCAGAGTTATCCATCAAACTTTTATTCAAACATTATTCAAAACCACTTGCTGTCTTCAGGGGCTGGTGGGTGGGTCAAAATTGGCTCTTCGTTCCGTCTCGAGCTCACGTACAGCGAAGAGGTGCAGCTTCAGAGCACAGGAACAAGAGGATGCTCTCTTGGCTTGTTGCTCCTTTTATCCGTCTTCTGGGCGGGCGTAAACCCGCCCCTGCCTGCCCCAAGGGCGTGGCCGGCCGCGTCAGTGTCTAGGCCAACCCACTCTAGGGCGGGAAAAGGCGCGCCCCGGCTACGCCGCTTCGGGCATACCAGCCGAGACGCGCCTCCCGCCCAAGATGGCTTCCCGGGGGGATCGTGGTACTCCGCCATACTTTCGGGGGGACCGAATGGTCGCCCCTTTCCATATGGCTGAGATACCCGCCACCCCCTCTCAACAAAATCCCCAAGGATGGGAAACCGGAAACAGTTCTGAAGTTTCTGGAAGACGGGAGGGAGTGACCCTCCCGGCCGTATTTATTAAAATATGAAACAAAATTAAAACATTAAATAAACAGTTTCATATTATGTACAATTTCATTACCACATTGCGATGTTTGGCTAACCTTAACATATTCTCTAATACAAAGGTTCTCCTAGCCGAACTAACATCCTACCAAACATTTACTTGAAATTTTGAAATTGTACATCCTAACGTTTAAGGGCCAACGGCAAGGTCGTAACCGGTGTCAAGATCCCTAACCCAAAATATCCCCCTCACTTGTGAGGGGCGACCGCACAGAGGCGTACCTCACGTGCAACTTACCAATTTCCCTTGACTTGACGGGGGCCCCTAATGAAACTCGACGCCACTTAAAGGTCGTACGAGGACTCGTGTGAGGTATCTAGAAGGTAGCGTAGACCCCCCCCCAAACCCCCACACAACTTACCACATCTGCCGTCGCAGACGTCCTGGCCCCGGGAAATTCCCCAGGAGGGGGCTGTAACCCCTCCTACCCAGGAAGGGGCCTTGACCGCCTTTCCTTTCTTTTCGGCGACCCATCCTTAGAAGGGACCGCCTCCCCGTTGAGGGGCCAATGGCCACCTCCCCCGAGCGCTCCCATCCGTAATGGGTGACGCCCACTCATAGGGATCTTACAATTAGTGCTCACCGATCATGACCTTACCGCCACAGGGCCGGATAGTTGACCGGCTATCCGGACCCCCCACAACACTCCTACCTAAAGGTCATGTTTTAACGTCTTTAGCCAAGCTATGAAGTCCCCTATGAGTAACTCATTCCCCACCTGAGACAAATGAACACCATCCCCCAAATACATACTGTCATCTTTAACACAACCATGCGAAATAGAATGCAGTGTACTGGAACGGAACAACCTACTCACTTTGTTATTAATTTTTCTCACAGAATGATTCACAGCAGAAACAGAAAGGGCCCCCCGCCACACTTTTCGTGGGATCATATGGGACCACGCAATTGTGCACCCTGGAACTCTCCTCGCTAACCAACTTACAGTGGAAAGCATCGCCTCAAGAAGAAGTCGTCTACCAGTGGTGACCAAATCATTGCCCCCAAGATGTACTATGACTACAGATGGCGGTGACCTCGTCCGCCCTAACAAACCCCCGAAAAATGATTGAAACTGGTCAATACAGAGACCGCCTCTTCCGTGGAAGGACACCCTGTACCCGTATTCCCCAGCTACGTGAATCATGTCACCTGCCTTGAATACGTCCGCGGCACGCCTCACGTATGAGTGGCCCACGACCCACACCTCCTTTTTCACAGCCGGTGATGTCTGACCGCTGGCCCGGTGTTGGGTCGACTGCATAGTCCGCCCCGCCTCGTAGGCTTGCGCAACTGAAAACCAAACAAAAACAAGAAGCGTGAGTACATCGTTACAGCTTCACAACATGTGCACCCGCACATACCTTTTATAACAATTGGAGGACCAACGCCCCACCCGTTTAATTTGTTCCACATTCAGACCCCTGGCTGTAGCTTCTGTAGCAGCCCCTATCCGAAAGGAATGGGTCCCAAACTCGCCCGGGTTCAAGCCCGCAGCGGCAATCGACATCGCAAGCACCCGCTGAAACTGAAATTTTGTCAGTGGGGTGGCGTCAGCGTGTCTCAACAAGGTCCCCCCCCATGATGCCACCCTTCGTGCTAGGTAATCTTCTAAACACTTTACCGGACACATGGGGGACCCGGGAATCCTGCGTATAACTATGCAGTCACCCATCCCACTCTGATCGGTCTTGGACCTGAAAAATGAGACAGTCATTGTCTCCCCCCTGATCTGAACGTGCTCCTGGCACAAACCTCCTGTCACATCCTGCTTGTTCCTCGCCACTAGTTCGCTTACCCGCATTGCCCCATGAAATGCCAGCGTAAAAGCGGCTCGGAATAACACTGTCTCATACTGAGATGAACATGTAGCAGGGAGTGTGGCTAACAACAGGGCCAACCTATCCAAACCTATCGGGCGCCTCTCATCTACTCTGCGACCCTCAAGGCGTTGCCACCCACGTACCGCTTTTTGCACAACGAAAGACGCTGTCGGGTCCTGGATCCCATGAGCCCTAGCAACAAAGGAAATGGCAGCCCGATGCCTCTGAGCCGTGGCCACCGATTTCCCTGCCAGATGTAAGGACATCAGAAAATTCACCACCCATTCCTCGTGGCCCCAAAGCCCCTCTCTATCAGTCCCCAAAAAGGCTAAATAGGACCGGAACGCCCCTTCATATGCCTTCCTCGTCCTGGGTGCTAAACTCTCTCCCACGAGGTTACGAAGTTCGGGGCACCGAGAGACCAGAGAGCTTCGGGAAAGGGTGCCGGTTCCGGGTCCGCTGTGGGAAGAAAACCCCAGAAAGCCTGCATACGAAAACGAGACAGTGCATCAGCCGCCTGGTTCATTACCCCCGGGACATGTCTTGCTCTGAATAGCACATTCAATTGCATACATAGTAGAACAATTTCCTTGAGCAGTCTCAGGATCAATTTGCATCGTGCTGCCTGGCTATTGATACACTCGACCACGGTCATATTGTCAGACCAAAATACCACAGAGTGATCTCTGAACCCTTCGGGCCAGGTTCTCAGGGCCACCAAAATGGGGAAAAGTTCCAGGAAAGCGATGTTACTCGTCAGTCCGTTGTCATGCCACCATGCCGGCCACTTTTGTGCAGACCATCTTGTGCCGAAAATGGCACCAAAACCTATGCTCCCTGCTGAATCTGTCCACAGCCCCAGCTCCTCAGAGGACACGGCCGGTTTGTTCCAGACGACTCGACCATTGAAATCCGCCAGAAATGCCAACCAAATGCGCATGTCCTGGCGTACCTCAGCCGAGAGCCTTGTGCGATGATGGCCCTCCCTCAGGCCGACCATGGCTTGAGCAATCGAACGGGAAAAGGGGCGGGCCATTGGTATAACCCTCAGGGCAAAATTCAGCTGACCCACTAGCTGCTGTAATTGATGCAGCTTAACCTTAGATCCACTTATACACATTTGTAAAGATGCCCTGAACTTTGACACTTTGTCAGCTGGTAAACGAAAACAACCTTCCCCGGAGTCTAACTCGATCCCCAGAAACTCGAGGCAAGTAGAAGGACCCACAGTCTTACCCGGTGCCAATGGCACGCCAAACTGATTCATCAAAACACAAAAATCGGCCAAGGCCTGACCACATTCCGGATCCCCGGCTGCCCCCAGGAACAAAAAATCATCGAGGTAATGCATGACATGTTGGAAACCCGTCTTCTTCGTGAAGACCCATTGTAGAAAACTACTGAATTTTTCAAAATAAGCACAAGATATAGAGCACCCCATCGGCATACACCTATCCATGTAATAATGACCCTGAAACATGAAACCCAGGAGACGCTGATCGTCTGGATGTACCGGGAGCAACCGGAACACTGACTCGATATCAGATTTCGCCATCAGCGCCCCAGGCCCCAGGCGATTCAAAATGGCTACGGCCTCATCGAAGGATGCATACCGCACCGAACATACTTCCGGGTCTATCGCTTCGTTTACGGAAAGACCACGTGGAGCTGATAAATTATGTATCAGCCGAAACTCACCCGGGTCCTTCTTGGGGACCACTCCTAAAGGAGAACACACAAAGTTATGCACCGGGGGTACACTAAACGGGCCGGCGACTCGTCCTCGAGTAACCTCCTTCCGGATCTTATCCTGTACCACGGTCGTATGCTGCAGGACCGAAAGCTGATTTTTACATCTCTCCACACCCTGAAAGTCCCCCACTGGGATGCGGAAACCATACGTAAACCCGTTCCGCAACACCCCAGCAGAAGTACGATCCGGGTATTCACTGAGCCAGGGAATCATTGCCAAGGTATCAATCGGGGTAGGTAAAGGCGCCCCTCGGACTATGTTAGACCTGTTTGGCGCCTCCTCTCCCCCCGTTATCACCCGTTTTGGCTCTGCACGTGGACTCAGGATGGGATGATTGCCCACACCCACTACATTCGTGTCTAAATTTGCACGATCCCTGGGGCCTAGTACATTTACCCCTGTTGAAATTCCAACAAACCCCCCTTTTTCCTGTATTGCCGGCAGGCCTCGAGTAATTGTCGGTGCCTGCACCAGATCGAAAGGGCGTCCCCGCATATTGGCGGGAGGATTCGCCAACGCTACTCCCTACTAATGGCAATTTCAACATACCAGTATCCTTCATTTTAGACCATGACACAGAATCATAACAATCCCAAGTTAAGTTTTTATCGTGTTCTTTGGCCTTTCTAAAAAGATTATCATAGCAAAACCAATGATTACCCTCGTGTGATGTCGAGTACCCCATGATTCGTGACTGGTAAGTTGGCAATTCGGATAGCAAATCGGGCCTCCGTTCCCCCAAAATTGACGTAAAAATCCCCCACGCTTTGCCCCAATTGCCAATGTTTTCATTTACCTTAAAGGCGGCCATTTTTGCGCGCCAAACACTCGGATGCATGAGGTCCTTCTGGCTTTTAACATGCTCCACCTCATAATTGTCAGTAAGCAACGAGAAGATGTTTACATATTCCCCTGCCCAAATCTTCTCTTTAATAGCCAAAGGAACATGTTGACCCAACTTTTCCCTATGAGAGGGTGCTGACTCGTCCCTCGCAATCGGCAATGGCCGCTTACCTGAACCGGACGCTGCCTCTGCGGTCGAACCCGTCCCCTGTGGCTTCTCTACTGCTGCAGCCGGCGTGGACACCTTCGCTGCTTCACGTTTCTCGCGCAGTTGCTTCATCAGCACCTGCGCTTCGACAGCCGTGGCGCCCTCGCTACCTTCACCCAACCACGCTGCTAATTGTGCTGCCAGCTCGGGCGGCATATCTTCCCTGGACACGGGGGTGACCACAACGGGAATCGGATTCCCTTCCTCCGGCACGGGAGTAGGTGCCTCGAGCGGGGTACTGGGACCCGGAATGTCTTCCCCAGCTGCTCCCCTCCTGGGCCTCTTGTTTTTTCCTCCCGGGGCTGTTCCCGCCAAAGGACGTTTCGGTCCCCCTTCCTCGTTTTTATCCATTCGCCTCTTTAGTTCGGTCATCTCTTTCATGAGAACGCGCAGCATCTGGTCGGTAGTCATCTTTCCCGCCTTCTTCGGCATTCTCCAACAGAGTATCTGAAAAACAAACAAGAACGATTACAACGCTCAAAATTGGCTCTTCGTTCCGTCTCGAGCTCACGTACAGCGAAGAGGTGCAGCTTCAGAGCACAGGAACAAGAGGATGCTCTCTTGGCTTGTTGCTCCTTTTATCCGACTTCTGGGCGGGCGTAAACCCGCCCCTGCCTGCCCCAAGGGCGTGGCCGGCCGCGTCAGTGTCTAGGCCAACCCACTCTAGGGCGGGAAAAGGCGCGCCCCGGCTACGCCGCTTCGGGCATACCAGCCGAGACGCGCCTCCCGCCCAAGATGGCTTCCCGGGGGGATCGTGGTACTCCGCCATACGTTCGGGGGGACCGAATGGGCGCCCCTTTCCATGCGCAGTGTATATGTTGCAGTATTCATGTGACCCAATGTCAGTCACATGAATAGTAGACTCCTAACTTCTGTGAATACCGAAATGAGTAAGTGCCTTCTGTGAATATCAAAATGAGTAAGTTCCTTCTGTGAATACCAAAATGGTAGTAAGTTTAGGATTTTGTCTTAAGTTAGTTCTGTGAATGGTCCCTTAGTCAGCAGAGTCCCAATGCCCTGAGTCAAGACCTCCCTCTTGTTTCATGCTCAGTATGTTGTAATTCCACGTTACTGTAGCATTTTTTTCTGTAGCAGACAGTTAAGTTTACAATGGGAATTAAAGGAGGAAACACTTTTTTTTATCCCACACCTCTTCATTTATCCACCTCAGACAGATGTACGCAAAACATGATATGCCGGATTCTAAACCAAATGTACTCTTTTTTTGTATAGATTCATGCAGGTTCGTCAATGACATAAACAAAACAAATTTGTTTTTTCAATAGAAACTACAATGAAATATGGATTTCATCATCTTATTGACAGCTTCCAAAATACAATGCAGAGCTTCACTGTTGTCAGGGTTACTAAGAATATGCGGAATGGAGGACTGGATTATGCAGTATAAATGATATTTAAATGATTTAATTAAAAATGAAAATTATGCTGTACATTCTCTGCAATATTAGTTTCATCCATTTGAGCAGGTAGCAACATGTATGGTAAAATCTTCAAAGTATGCAAATCCCTTTGCAACTGAATTAAATCAATACAGTGCAGCCACAGAATCTCATGAACCAACTGACTTTAACCACTGCTCATTGTTTTCCTAATGATTTATTCAGGAAAGGTAAACAAAACCTAAACATGCTAATACCAATCAGAGCCCATTGTTAGCAGCACTTTGAGGAACAAGCATTGGCATAGCCAATAGGTCTCGTTCAAATTAGAATGGCTGTGGATGTTGTTTTGACTGTCAATCAGGGCTCGAGTTGGGGGTACACACAGGTACATGGCGTCCCCCATTCTTTTTACAGGGAGGACGCCGCCCCCCCCTGCCAAGAAGTTCGACCCCACAGAAATATGCTGAACTTTTCCCGGTGTCATTTTCAGACGCCTGGAAACGTTCAGCAGCGCCTCTGCACCTTGCCTGGTTTCCATTCCCAGCAGCAATGTGCAGGCAGTGAGGGAGCCTTTTTCTACCTCCAGCTGGGCCAAAGTTAAGGGGCCATCCGGCCTCCTTTTGTATGTATATGCTGACCGGGGGCCGGTTTGAACCTTACATTTAAATGTAAATGCTTCAGAGGGAAACAAAGGCACACAGCTTGCCTTTTCTTTACAGGTACTTAAGAGAGGCATGCTTTTGCCTTTGTTCTGTCCCTGTATATAAATGCAGACACAGTAAGTCTGTCAGATGGGTTAGTCTGTCCCAGTATTTGCACAAATAATTTAAATAGCCCTATTTAATTCTTTTATAGCACTATGTTGTGACGTCATGGTGCCATTTGCATATTGTCTAACTTTGTCAGTTCCCCCACTTCTTTTTATAGGACTTCTGCCCTGCTGCCAATGGTTGGGTCTGTGCCATTGCAGGCTCCTAGAGTTGTACCTACATACCAAATAACTCACCAGTGGTCTCACGATTGCCCCTGTATCAGGTTTGTTAGAACTGGGGGTCTCTAGTTGTCTGAGGTAGGTACCTTAATCTAAATAGGGACCCTTGCTTCTACGTCAAGGAAAGGTAGGTCACCTTCTCAGATAGCCCCTGCTTACCCCCTCGGTAGCTTGGCACAAGCAGCCAGGCTTTTCTCCAAGGTAAATGTGTAAAGTATTTGCAACCACGCTCTCAGTGACCCAATGATGACACCACAAATGGACTCCACACGAGTTTCATAAGAAACAATTATATATTTATAAAAGAACAGATATATGTAAATTGATACTTGAATAGCGCACTACTCACCCGCAAGGGTCTCAAGGCGCTTGTACAAATACCGCTGTGGAACCCATCCTGGCTTTCTCTGTGAGGCATCCACTCCTGGGCACCCCCAAGGTGGAGGCCAGGCATCCTTAGCGTTGTGGGGGCCATTGTGGAGATTAAGCAAGCTATTGCCCAGAGTTGCAGAGTGGGACTCCATGATTGGAATAGGCTATGAGGCGACAATTATCAGGTCCATGGAATTTTTGAGCCCAAGACCCGCCGAGGCAGGTCTGACCCTGGTCCCGGGCCAGACCTCTGCATCAGGGTCTGCCGCTCTAACCATTGAGCCACACTTCTCCATATACGATGAGACCACACAATAAAAATCCAACATATGCGTATTTATAATATTTCACCTTGCCGGTTATTAGGCCAGCAAGTCCTTGTAGGTTCTTGCAGAATTAATGAGCAATTCTCAATGATCCAATGCTGTCCTAATGCAATGCTATGCAGTTTGTAATGCAAGAATCAGGCACTTCGTAATGTCAAAATAAAGCAGTTAGTTATGCAACAATCAGGCAGTCTGTAATGCCAAAATAATGCAATTTGTAATGCAACAATCAGGCAGTTCATTATGCAAAAATAATGCAATGCGTAATGCAACAATCAGGCAGTTCCTTATGCAAAAATAATGCAATGCATAATGCAAAAATCAGGCAGTTCGTAATGCAAAAATAATGCAATGCGTAATGCAACAATCAGGAAGTTCGTAATGCCAGAAATAATGTACTCTGGCACCTATCACGGTGCTCTGGACGGTCTCTATGCCAGCACACCCTTTCTCAAACTCAAGAGAGTTTAGTTACCTCTAGGTTAGGTAGGTGCCTACACCACATAACATTAGTATGTCCTCTAGAGGAGAAGCCAGTGGCTCTCTGCAAACTAGATATGACCAGCTCTCCTTACAGTAATTAAGAAATATGTGTACATCTAGGAAGCTGAGGACATGGAGTGGTGCCAGCCCTCAACACCTCATCGAAATATTAGTTCTAGATGACCTCAGAATGACTCCAGGGTCTGATGAGGTAGGAAGAGGGGCTAGGGCAAAGGATGAGGAAAGAGCAGGAAGTAAACACTTCTTTGATCTGGAATCAAACCATGGCTAGGAGGATCAAGATGATTCTAACCTGGAAAATCCAACTTTGCCTTTAGATGGAGAACGCCCCAGTGGCAAACTCTTTTCTCCCCCGGGAAGGGTACAACGTTTACCTAGAAGATCAAGCTCTCCCTCCATGGAATCTAATCAGGTACTTCTGAAGGGGCCTCTGCTTCTCATAAAAGAGAATACTCTTATGATAAGAAATGTCAATTTCTTGAGTATGAAAGAGCTAAGCTCAGGCTCAAGAAGGAACAATCGGCCTTAGAGAGGGAATTACTAGAACTCCAGAGAGTTTCCAGAAGAATGGGACTAGAGTCCCATGGTGGCAGCAACAATGCCCCTAGAGAGTTTACTCATGATCATAGGTACTTGAATCAATCAATCAAACAGGAGTTTGTTAAAGCGCGACTACTCACCCTTGAGGGTCTCAAGGCGCTAGGGGTGGGGGGGAGGGGGGGTGCAGGTTCCATTCCATCAAGGAGGGGGTCTGTTGAAGAGCCAGGTTTTGAGGTTTCTTGCGAAGATGGGGAGCGATGTTGTCTGTCTGAGGTGGAGCGGAAGGGCATTCCATGCTTTGGCCGCGAGGAAGGAGAAGGAACGGCCTCCCGATCTGGTCTGTCTGGTGCGAGGAACCACGGCGTAGGAAAGCTGGGCTGATTGTAGGGTCCTTTGTGGTGCGTGGAATTTGAGTCAGCTGTTCAGGTATGCTGGTCCGGTGCAGTGGAGGGCCTTGTGTGCGTGGGTGAGCATCTTAAGGGTGATTCTCGCCTCGACGGGCAGCCAGTGGAGTGTGCGCAGGTGCTGGGAGATGTGGCAGTGTTTTGGCAGGTTGAGGACCAGTCTTGCGGCGGCGTTCTGGATGTTCTGTAGCTTGCGGATGAGGTTTTTGATTATTCCGTCGTAGAGTGCGTTGCCGTAGTCGAGTCTGCTGGTGACCAGGGCGTGAGTGAATGTCTTTCGGTGTTCGAGGGGGATCCATTTGAAGGTCTTACGAAGGAGGCGTAGGGTGTGGAAGCAGGAAGATGAGACAGAGTTGATCTGGCGGTCCATTTTGAGCTCGGAGTCAAGGATGATTCCCAGGTTGCGTGCGTGGTCTGTGGGGGTTGGCGGGTTTCCGAGGGCGGTGGGCCACCAGGTGTCGCTCCAGGCGTCGGGGTTTGGGCCCATGATGAGTACTTCTGTTTTGTTGGTGTTTAGTTGTAGGCAGCTGTTTTTCATCCATTTGGCGACGGCTTCCATGCCTTCTCGAAAGTTGCGTCTGGCGGTGTTGGGCTCGTTAGATAGGGAGAGGATGAGCTGGGTGTCGTCTGCGTATGACACGATATTGAGTCCGTAGGTTCTGACGATGGGGGCAAGTGGAGCCATGTAGACGTTGAAGAGCGTCGGGCTGAGGGAGGAGCCCTCGGGGACTCCGCAGGTGGTAGGTGTGGGGTCCGAGAGGAAAGGGGGGAGTCTGACCCGCTGCGTCCTGCGGAGAGGAAGGAGCAGATCCAGTCGAGGGCCTTGTCCTGGATTCCTGCATCGTAGAGTCTGCGTATTAGGGTGCGGTGGGAGACTGTGTCGAACGCCGCTGATAGGTCGAGGAGGATGAGGGCTACTGTTTCTCCTTTGTCCAGTAAGGTGCGGATGTCGTCTGTTGCGGCGAGGAGGGCGGTATCCGTACTGTGTTTTTTTTCTGAAGCCGGATTGGGAGTAGTCGAGGATGTTGTGTTCTTCAATGAATGTGGCGAGTTGGCTGTTGATGGCTTTCTCAATGACTTTCACTGGGAACAGGAGCAGGGAGATGGGTCTGTAGTTTTTGAGGTCGGTGGGGTCCGCTGAGGGTTTCTTCAGGAGAGGGTTGACCTCGGCGTGTTTCCAGTCGTCGGGGAACGAGGCGGTCGCCAGGGAGTGGTTGATGGTGTGGCAGAGCATGGGCGTGATGGTGTTGGCGGCTCTGTTGAAGATGTGGCCCCTGAGTGGATTGACTTCATTGTCTTCAGTGTGTCTTCGGTGGTGAGGGCTGTCCAGTCATCAACGCTGGTTTCCGGGTGTCGGGGGTGGTTGGTGAGGGTTCAGTGTGTTGGTTGTCTTCGTCGAAGTTGTCGTAGATGCTCTTGATTTTGTGGTGGAAAAAGATGCTGAGTTTGTGGCAGAGGTCTTGTGAGGGAGGGATGTCGGTAGACTCGCTGGTGGGTTGGGCGAACTCCTTGATGATGCTGAAGAGTTCCTTGCTGTTGTGTGCGTGGGTGGAGATTCTGTCTTCAATCGCTTTTTTCCTCGTTTCTCTGATGAGTTGATGGTGGGCGTTGGTGGCGGCTCTGAAGTTGTTGTGGGCTTCTGTGGATTTGGTGTTTCTCCAGGTCTTTTCGAGGCGGCGGCATGTGCGCCTGGACTCTCGAAGTTCGGTGGTAAACCATCTGGCTTTCTTGGCACGGGTATTGTTGTTTTTCTTGAGGGGGGCTATGGTGTTGGTGCTGTCCGAGATCCATCTATGCAGGGTTCGGGCTGCCGTGTTGGGGTCATCGTTTTCCACGATGGTTGGGGTGGAGTTGTTGAGTGAGGAGGTGAGCTGGTCATCAGTCATTTTGGTCCAGTTTCTTTGTGGAAGCAGGTGCTGGTGTCTGTGGATGGTGGGTGTTCTGAAGGTGAAGTGGACGCAACGATGGTCGGTCCATGGGAGTTCGGTGGTGTGGCTGAAGGTGATGGAGTTTCCTGTAGTGAAGAGGGGGTCGAGGGTGTGTCCTGCTGAGTGCGTGGGCTCGGACACGAACTGGCGGAGTCCAATGTTGTGGAGGTTGTCCAGGAGGCATGTGGTGTTGGGGTCCAGTTGATTGTTGAGGTGGAAGTTGAGGTCTCCCAGCAGGGTGTAGTGGTGGATGCGATGGCCTGTGGGGAGATAATGTCCGTGATGGAGTTGGCGAAGGGTCCGCAGGGTCCAGGGGGTCGGTAGATGAGGGTTCCTCGGAGGGCGGCGGTGGGGCTGGCCGGTATCTTGAAGTGAAGGTGTTCCATCAGTTTTGTGGACTCGTCAGGGAGTGTGCTCAGGCGGTGGCTGGATTTGTGGACGATGGCGATTCCTCCTCCTGGGTGGGTAGGGTGGTCCTTTCTGGAGATCTTGTATCCTTGGGGGATGGCGATGGCGATGGCGATGTCCGGTCCCGAGGTAGTGTTGGTCCAGGTTTCGGTGAAGAATGCTACATCTGGGGTGGTGCTGTCGAGGAGGTCCCAGATTTCTGTGGCGTGTTTGTGGAGGGATCGGACGTTAAGGAGGATGCATTGCAGGGTCTTCGGTTTGGTTGTGTTCTTGTGGACGGGTTGTGCTGGATCCGTGTTCTTGGCGGTGCTGTAGGTGTGCCGGCAGCGGTGACAGCTGAAGGGTCCATGGGTGTCGGCTGGTGATGCTAGCTTGCAGTTGTTGTTGCAGCCTGGGTTGAGTGCGTGGAGTGCACTGGGTCGTAGCGTTGGCGGGGCGGAGGTCCAGGGTTCCTGGTGCTGGTCGCGGACGGGTCGCAGACATGCGCAGACGTGCTTGCCTTTGACGCGCCTTCGGTGCACCAGCGGCCCGCCCGCAGCCCACGGCCGCTGCGTGGCCGTGCAGTGGCCGCCATTAAGTAGGGGTCGGGGAGGTCTGGACAGCTGGGAGGCGGGAGCAGGAAGGGGAGCTGGATTGGGCCGGTCGCGCTGGGGGGGGGAGGGGCCGCGGGGGCAGCAGCGGCGGGGAAAGGTAAAGGGAGGAAAGAAGGGATAAAGAAAAAAGGGAAAATAAGCAGAAATAAGGCACAAAAGAGCAGAGATGCAGAAAAGAGCAGAAAGGTGAAAGATAGAAAGGGTAGAAAAACGAGTGAAAACGAGTGAAGGAGCAGAGGGAGAGAAAGGGAAAATGGGCAGAAGTAAGACACAAAAGAGCAGAGGTGCAGAAAGGTGAAAGATAGAAAGGGGAGAAAAACGAGTGAAAACGAGTGAAGGAGCAGAGGGAGAGAAAGGGAAAATGGGCAGAAATAAGGCGCAAAAGAGCAGAGGTGCAGAAAGGTGAAAGATAGAAAGGAGAGAAAAACGAGTGAAGGAGCAGAAAGAAAGAATGGAGACAGAGGTCCACTGGACCACCAGGGATGAGTCGCAGGGAAACCTGCGGGTGGAGGAGGGCCTCGATCACGAACACTCAAGAGTGCAGGGACAGGGGCACCTCACTTAATGGTGGAGCTGCGAGGGTGGGAGAGCAATTTCACTAACAATGAGTCAGTGGTCTTGCTCGCCTGTCCCCGCAGTGGCCGCCATTAAGTAGGGGTCGGGGAGGGCTGGACAGCTGGGAGGCGGGAGCAGGGAGGGGAGCTGGATTGGGCCAGTCGCGCTGGGGGGGGGCCGCGGGGGCAGCAGCGGCGGGGAAAGGTAAAGGGAGGAAAGAAGGGATAAAGAAAAAAGGGAAAATATGCCGAAATAAGGCACAAAAGAGCAGAGATGCAGAAAAGAGCAGAAAGGTGAAAGATAGAAAGGGTAGAAAAAAGAGTGAAAACGAGTGAAGGAGCAGAGGGAGAGAAAGGGAAAATGGGCAGAAATAAGGCACAAAAGAGCAGAGGTGCAGAAAGGTGAAAGATAGAAAGGGGAGAAAAACGAGTGAAAACGAGTGATGGAGCAGAGGGAGAGAAAGGGAAAATGGGCAGAAATAAGGCGCAAAAGAGCAGAGGTGCAGAAAGGTGGAAGATCGAAAGGGGAGAAAAACGAGTGAAGGAGCAGAAAGAAAGAAAGGAGACAGAGGTCCACTGGACCACCAGGGATGAGGCACAGGGAAACCTGCAGGTGGAGGAGGGCCTCGATCACAACACTCAAGAGTGCAGGGGCAGGGGCACCTCACGTAATGGTGGAGCTGCGAGGGTGGGAGATCAATTTCACTGACAATGAGTCAGTGGTCCCTCCCTATCAGAATGGTGATGACATCCACAAATGTATAACTGCACTAGAGAGGGCCTGTAAAATACAGAGGGTCCCTCAAGAGAAGTGGGCAGCTATCTTGTGGCTCTACTTTGCTGACAAAGGTAGAGAAAAGCTCCTCACTGTAAGAGAAGAGGGTGCAGACAATTACTTAGTCCTGAAAAGTGCTTTCATAGATGGGTTTGGCTTAACCACTGAACAGTACAGGATTAGGTTCAGAGACATTCAGAAGACACAGGCCGAGGAATGGGTTGACTTTGTAGATTGTGCTACTAAGGCTCTGGAAGGCTGGTTACTTGGCAGTAAAGTGTGTGATTTTAAAGGATTGTACAATTTAATTATGAGGGAGCATATCCTTATTAATTGTCAACATCAATTGCTGCATCAGTACCTGGTACACTCAGATCTGACTTCAACGCAAGAATTGGGAAAGAAGGCAGACAAATGGGTCAGAAACAGTGTGAAGCAGAAAGCTCAGAAACAAGGTGGTGACTCTAAGAAGCAAGATTCTAAAACCACAGATAAGAGTGGGGAGAAAGGTAAAGACCAGACGTCTTCACAAGGGCTCCAAAAGTCTTCATCTGGTGGAGAGTCACAATCCAACAAGGGTAAAGGCAAAAAGAAACCTTGGTGTCATATCTGTAAACAGAAGACCTATTGGACAAAGGATTGTTCAAAATCCAAGGAATCTACTCCAGCTACCACTTCCCCTAAGGCAACTGTTCCCCCTAGTTCAGTCCAAAGTGATGGTACACAGAATAAGGGTATAGTAGGGTTAACCCTGGGATCTGAGATGGATTCTCGCCTAGTTAGAATTCCAACTCAGGCTGTGTTAGTCTGTGATGGAGGCATTGATATTGCCTCCTTATTTGTCAATACCAGTAATCTGGGCAAATACAGACAGCAGCCTTTGATCAATGGTTAGTAGGCCATGGCATACAGGGACACAGATGCAAGTGTCACAATGGTGACAAAATATCTTGTGGCCCTGAACAGACCATACTTGGTGAGATGTACCAAGTGACTAATGCAAGCAATGTCAGGACAGACCATTCCTTGATATATATTGTGAGAGGACAAAAGCGAGTCATTGAATTTGGAGTAAGAAAGTCTGCATTGATTCAAATTAAAATAAGGGATACTATGTCTGTTTGGGATGTACGTTTTTACAACGCATGCTTTTAGCACGCATGCTGTAACAACGCGGTTTTTATAACGCATTCTTTTACAACGCATAATACAAAGGGGTGTTGGATAGTGAAAATTTTAATTTACTATTCCAACACCAGTCCCCGTTGACACTAGGGAAGGTGTTGGATAGTAAATTAAAAGTATTCCCTATCCTTGAGCGCCCCCCGAGTCATGCGTTGTAATAGAATACGATTTAAAAACGCGTTGTAATTGCACTGCGTGCTAAAAGTTGCGTCGTAAACGACGTTCCCCTCTGTTTGGACAGTGTACATTATGTTTTCTATAGAAAATTAAAAGTTATCAAAGACTCAAAAGTTACTTTCCCATGGACTTTCGTCAACATACAGACCATTTATTTGATAAAAGTTTTCATCACTTTTGCGTTGTCTAGGTGATTCTTCTTGAGTATCACTGTATGTCCAAAATGTTAGTCTTGCACTTAAAAGTTTTTAGCAACACAAACTGTACATCATTGACTAGGTTCAATCATATAAAGTGAGTCTGTGATTACATGAGTTTAATCCAGAAGGGAGGTGGCCTAGCTGAACTTGCTGTTCATGCCTGGTGTGCTTATGGTGTGTCTGTGTCTCTAATGGCACAAATGGCCTACAATGATGGAATGGAATGCACCCACAGTACCAGCAGGTGAGAGTGATGCATCCTTTTTTATGCATTTTAGCTTGATTCAGACCATTCAATGAAGGGCAAGATTGGCTTAGGTAACTAGCTTTTATTGATGACGGAATTGTTAAATAATATTTCATAATCTCTTGCAAATTAATGTTTTAGCAACATAACTTTAACCAATAAATACAGAATTTTCACGTTACACATACCCTGTTCTGTTCATAGATATAGTCACTACCCCAAAGAATGTGTAATTGAGGGTTTTAAGTTATAAGAGAGGCTATTTTGACAAACTGGCCAATCATCACCATATGTGTCTCAGAGTTTGATATGAACCATATAAATGGTAGCTGATATGATTACTGGAGAAAAGTGATCTTTACCCACCAGTATACCTCAAATGTAACACAGCAGACAGCTCATATGGACCAGTTATGTTAAATAGGTGGAGTTTTCATTTAAAATGAAGTCATTCTGCATTAGCCAATAAATTCACTATTGTTAATAACATGATGTGAACATGAGGAAATGGCCAACCATTCAAACAAATTTATGTGACGCCTGCTCCAGGGATAACTACTTAAGACCACAGTGAAGTTCATACCAGGATGCAAAACATATCAGAATCTTGAGGCCAGTAAGTAACTGAGAATATATATAGCAGGTTTGGGATTTAAATATTACGTTCAATTGTTCGAGTCATTTTGAGTGTTTATGGATTAGTGATCCTCTGATGAGGTCCCTTCAATATGTTATTTATTTATTTATTTAAAGGTTTTGTAGAGCGCGTAGTAACCCTAGAGCATCCCAGCGCTAAACCAGAGTCTCCGAGGGTTTCGGCATTGGAGGGAATTATGGGTGAGGGAAGAGTAAGGTCTTTAGTGATTTCCTAAAATGGAGGAGATTAGGTTCTGTCCTCAGTCTTCGTGGGAGGTTGTTCCAGAGTTTGGCAGTGTGGACTGAGAAGCGGCAGCCACCTGTGCTGGCTTTTTTAACTCTGGGGACTTGAATGAGATTTTCTCCGCTGGATCGGAGGTCTCTTTCCGCTTTGTAGGGGATGATGGATTCCCTGAGAAGCGGGGGGCCGTTGTTGTTAAGGGTTTTGTGGGCCAGACAAAGAGCCTTGAAGGCAACCCTTTCTCTGACTGGGAGCCAGTGTAGGGACTTGAGGGCTGGCTTGGCAGAAGATCTTGTAGATGTGCCAGTCAGTAGGCGGGCGGCGGCATTTTGAACTTTCTGCAATGAGTTGAGGGTAGCTTCGGGGGCTCCCAGGTAGATTGCATTGCAGTAGTCCAATCTCGACAGGATGAGGCCCTCCCACGTGTAGGCTGCACATTAGGAAGTCTAAAGCAAGAAGTAACAGGGTAAATCCTGTGACAGCTTTGAAAAATCATTAGCTTAGACTAAACCACAGGATACTTATTTACATATTACATTGTTTTATGAACATCTGCATTGGCGTGGACTGTTGCTTCCTAGTACCAGTGATTTTCAGAAGGAAGCATTTCTTGAAGCTTTACTAACCATTTAATAAGATGAGGTAACATGAAAGTGTGTCCTAAAATATGTAGGGTAATGTATTGCTGGCAGAAGTTGCACACTGATATATAACTTCAAACTATGCACAAATGAACACACATGAAAAACGCAAAAACAAGGAGAAATAATGCATTTCTCCTCATTTCCCCAACTTAAAACCAAGGTTTTCCTGGTTTTAAATTTGGCACTGCCTCCTATGTACGCAACCCTTGTACACAGGGGGCAGCATCAAATACAAGGGTGTTGTGGTGGAACTTCAAGGTTTTTACTCCTTTACGTCAGTATATCATTTAATTCCTTTGGTTAGTGGAACGGAAGGCTTTTACCAGGAGAATCTTTAGCTCTAAGGATTTCAGTTTCTGGCTTGTAAGCTATAAGTAGATAGCTATGCCTCATCCACTGACACATGTGTTTAAGAGACAAGTGATATTTCCACAATGATCCTTGTTGCTTCTCACTCAGATAAGTAGCTAGAGGTTACCCAATGTATCAGTCTACTTCAGCTATTAGCTCATGTCAATGTATGCAATGGTATTCTTCCATTACACAAGGAGCACATCCAGGGCTGGCTTTATCTCTGGTGGAACCTCATGCTACAATGTTTGTTTGCGCCCCCCATTGATCACCTCCGCCACGGATTCCCTCACTACCACTCTTTAACAGTGCCCCTCATGCCTCCATAACCACTCTCTCTCAGATGCATTCAATTCATTTTATAGCGCAACTCATACCAGTGTAGGGTGTCAGAGCACTTTATATCCCATACACATTACACAGAGACAATCAATCATACATGTGTAAATAAGTATATAGGAAATGTTACATAAGGTGTAGGAGTCACATGTCATCCGTACTGGTAGGCAGTATAGTTTAACAGTGCTTAGCCGGAGAAGCACACACTCAGAATTTAAAATGTAACACCATAGTTTGGGGGTTCTCTCTAATAATAAGAATTGATTCTACCCAAATGAATTCTTTTTGCAACATTAGGATAATAGAAAATCTAGGGAAAAATCACTACGTTCTAATCTATAGCTTGCAGTTTGCATGCAGGTCTTTGATGGCAGTTAATTCCTCACTGTTTTATGTGAGGATTTTAACATATACACTGTGAGTAATAAAAGGATCTCTCTGACAAAAGCAGTAACCAACTAACCTGTTTACATTATATGCACTTTGTGATCTGCGTGGAACACGTTCTTTGCAGCAGGCATATTCACCCTCTGTGCTACCTTATGAAGAGTTAAAACTTCCTATAGACAAAACTCCTATCTCTGTCCATGAAGAAGATTAATCACTGGAGTTATCTTGACATTTTTATTGTTGCCTGAAAATTGCTCGATGCCAGGAAGGGCAGCAGGTGCTTTTAAAACCATAATATATTTGCAAACACTGCACCCACCCCAAAATTAGCGCCGGAGCAGTGGCAACCTTTGCACCGCCCGAGAGCCGGCCCTGAGCACATCCACACACAATAGCGTTCCCTTAAGTGGCAGTGACTCGTATGGCATCGGTTGCTTTTTGAATTCAAAGAAAATGTTTGCTTTTAATCAATTATTAATGACAGAGCCAAAAGACTCGTAGCCAGCGCCAGGCCTATTGGCCTTGAGAATGCATATTTTATAGTGTACAACAAAGTACAATTCCATATCACTTGCTACTTCCTATTTTGTGCCTTTTCCATGTCATAGGAGGCCTTGTAACCAAGGTTATGTGTCATGATTTGTCTTGACAGAGTTAACAACACGCGAGGTCAGGGAGGTCAATAAAAACAGTGATCTCCGGGAAGGTTATCTTTCCAAAGTGCTTTTGCGCAATTAATGGGAGGTTCACACTTGGATTTTTTTTTCACAGGTTTCAACCACTTTCCTCACTTAGAAATCGCACATCGCAGTTTTGCAATCTCCAGTAGATTAACAACCTCACACTTGAAAATGTCAGAAAGGAATCTAAACAACTGTGCTTTCTATATCCATGTGCAGCTCCTGCTTATTTTGGGATAAGCTTTGAGTGTAATGCATACTGCAACTAAATTTCGTTTTAAGATTTTCAGGGAATGATATACTGTTTAGAAGCAGGGCGGAGGTAAATTAGACCAGTGTTTAGATTTCTCTTGTGCAACATGTGTAACTACACTGCATACTACAGGCATTAGGCTTCACAGACGAGGGTGGCTGTCCATATGAAAATGATGACTCCTTTGTGGCTTATCATAGTGAGATCCACATTCAAGCCACCTGTTCACGGGTATAAATTATCTTGTGTATCTTAATCGTGTGTAATACTATTTCATTCGAACAGAATTGGTGCACACATTTTTGTGAATGAAATAATAGTATATCCTGCCTCAACATTTCAAAGGGCCAGTTGTCAGGGGCCAAGGTCGAACAAGTCCTCCTAAATGGGCACCGCAAACTCCTGAGACTCGGGAATCATAAGCAGGCCAAGGACTCTGGGTGCAGGCCTCTGGAAAGGCCTCAAAGGAGGAGCCGCAAATGAAAACCAAGATCCCCAGAAGGGCGTACCAGAAGAAGCCGCCTCAAATTCCAGATCCAGGAAGGCAGCGCAGTATCTGCTAGAGGGCCGACACCACACTGACCATTGCAAGCAGCACTGGCACCCAACTCACAAATAGAGGAGCAGCAACATGAGGGGTCCGTCCTCATCCCGGCACCACCTGCTCACAGCGCCAGCTGCTGATCGGGACAATCTTCTGCTCCTGCCGTGAGTGCCAGAACCCACTTGAAGCAGGCCCATCATTGTCATCGTGGCTCATGTCTCAGTTCCTACCCCCGCCAAAGGGTCAGTACACCAGGGTCGGCTGTGTCCGGGGAAAACAAGAGCTCCACAGCCCATCGGTCATCTCCCCTTCATCCCCAGGGATCCTGCCCGTAGAGCTTGCAAGGCCGAGGACCTGACCTCGGGCCTGCAATGAAGTTGTTTGCCCCCCAATGAAGTGCAGGACTCTAGTTGCAGGTAAGTAAGGTGTTTATTCAAATATAACAGGAGAGCGCCGGGAACACATCCGCTCCATGATCGGACTGGGCACTCACTACACAAAATGGTGGTCACGCTCCACGTCATCACGCAGCCGCGTAATGACTGGAGCGCAACACTACATATCTCCCTTCTTTATATAGGCAAACAAAAGGGAAAGAAAAGTCTCAAAGTCTATCTGCCTGCTAGGCCACTCACCTCCCCAGAGTCTCTGTATCTTGCGGGTCTTACCATAGTTCTCCCCGCACGGGTACGTCTTACCGGGGTAGAGGAGGGACTCTCTGTACTTTCCCCAGGCGTGAGTGCTCCCCTTCTTCCAGCTCCCAGGGGAGTTTCTCTCCGCAGAGCTTTGCCAGGGCTTCCAGGAGATTCTAGATTGACTGGATTGTCCGCACCTTCCAACTCTTCTTCTCTTTCCACTACTCCGGAATTCACCTCACCTTCCCTTGACAAGCCAATGTCCTTGGGTTGGACCTGATAGTCTTTAGCTTGCGATTTTGTTGGATTTGGACATTTGATCTTGAGACCAAATTTTTCCATCACTAAGCAATGCCGCTCTGTTATATACTTCCTTTACTTGCAAGGGCGTGCTGAACTTGCTGTCCTCTTTTCTTCTCAATAGGGCCAGTTTGACTCAGACCCACTCTCCTCTCTCTAATTCTGTCTTTTTCACGTTACGCCTTTTGTTGAAGTGTTCTGTATATATTCTTTGTGCTCTTTCCAAATTGTGATGGACTATTGCAGGGGACCATTTGCTCGTGATTGTACGTTCCTTCCACGCAAGATTGTCCTTCGTGAAAGGGTCACGCCCTCTCAGGATTTGGAAGGGAATGTATCCTGTGCAGGTCGGCGTAATTCTGTAGGCCCACAACGTACTCTTCACTTCCTTTTCCCAGTCATTTCCCGCTCCTATTGAAGATTGTATGGAGCCCATTATGACTCGGTTAAACCTTTTGGACAAGCCGTTGCCGGCTGGGTGATATATGAATGTGTGTTTAATCTTGATGCAGTTTCTTTCCATGTAGTTGTTACATTTTTCCAACGTGAACTGAGGTCCATTGTCACTCAGAATGGAGTGGGGAATGCCTTCTCGGAGGAAGCTGGCGGTGAGGAACTTCAGTACCATCTCAGCATCCATTTCCTCTTGGATGTCTATTTCGGGCCACTTGGAATACCGGTCTATGAGCACCACTACATATTTCTGTACTCCCTGTGCATCCAGCACTGGACCCAGGATGTCTATTGACAACTCTTCCCATGGATTTGATGGGTTGTCGAACTTCCCCAATGAAGGGCGCATCAACGTTTGTGATTTGTCCACCCTTTGGCACTGTTCACATTCCCGAACATGTTTTTCAATCAGGATGTCCATTGCCAGCCATCAGTACATCAGTTTCGCTCTCAGCTTTGTTTTCACGA
This sequence comes from Lissotriton vulgaris, assembly GCF_964263255.1. NCBI lineage: Eukaryota > Metazoa > Chordata > Amphibia > Caudata > Salamandridae > Lissotriton > Lissotriton vulgaris. The sequence goes on from NC_141693.1 coordinate 1,437,247,095, forward strand.
TGCCTAGGTGCCCTTCGTGTAGAATGGCCAGTAAGTGTGGTACCAATGAAGCGGGAGGAACTACTTTGTCACCTCTAAATAGGAAGATCCCTTGGTCTACGATAGACAACTCCTCCCTTACTTCAAAGAACTTCCTGTGCTCTGCCTTCATATGTTTTTTCTCCGGCCATCCTTGCAGTATGAAGCGCTTTACTTCCATGATGTCGGAATCGTCCTCATAGGCTTTCTTCCATTCTTGCCCGCTTATCACTTTTTCATGATCTTCATTGAACGTGACCCTGACATCATCCTCTTCAGAGTAGTGCGGAGCCTCCTTCATGGCTGAAGCCCGGCTAAGATAGTCAGTAACTTTGTTCTTTGGCCCCGGGATGTACTCGACGTCATACCTGTAGTCCAACAACTACAGAGTGACCTTGGCTATGCGTGGGGTGGCATTCGCATGTCCACTGGACGTAAGTACTTTGACTAGGGGCTTATGGTCTGTCTTGAGCCTGAATCTCGTGCCCCAAAGGAATTGGCCCAACTTCCCCATGGCCCATACTGCAGCTAACATCACTTTTTCTATTACCCTGAACTTCTGCTCCGTGGGCAATAGTGACCTGTATGCGAAACTGATAGTGGCCATATCTCCGTTCTTCCTCTCCTGCATAAGGACTGCTCCCAGTCCTTTTTCACTCCCGTCCATTGTAAATATAGCTTTCCCTTGCTGATCGAATCCCTGTAGAGGGACGGCCTTGCTAATGTCCTCCTTGATCCTCTGGAACTATCCTTGTGCTTCTTCCGTCCACCCATAGGATGTTTTGTCTCGTAGGAATTGGCGCAGGTGGTGTGTCTCGGTGGCAAAGTGCTGCACAAATTTAATGTAATAGTCGGCCATTAATAACAATGATCTTATTTCTTCTTTGCTCTTCGGAGGGGGTGCCTCACATATGGCTTTGACATTGGCATATTTGGGCGTGATGCCATGATCACTGATCTCATGGCCCAAGTAGGTAACCGACGACATTGCAAATCAGCACTTCTCCAATTCTGCTGTGAGCCCGTTCGGTTTCAAGACATGCAATACCTCAGACAGCTTTCTGTCATGGTCTGCTTGATCCTTGCCCATTACCAAGATGTTATCCTAGAAGTATTGTACTCCGTCCACATTCTTGAACAGTTTGTGCATAAGCTTCTGGAATATGGCTGCTGCGGACACCAGCCCAAACAGCATCCTGCGAAATTGGTAGCATCCGAAGGGCGTTATGAAGGATGTAAGCTTGCGGCTCGTGTGGTGTACGGCTATCTAATGGTAGGCCGAGGTGAGGTCGATGGTGGAAAACCATCTTATCCCTTTCGTTTTTGCTAGCATTTCGTCTATTCTCGGTAGCGGGAACTTCTCAACTATTATGTTCGTGTTCAATTCCCTCAAGTCCACGCATAAGCGGACCTTGCAATTGGGTTTCCTCGCCACCACCAGCGGGGCCAGACATTCCGCACTATTTATCAGCTCGATAAAGCCATTGTCTTCCAGCCTCTGTAAATCCTGTCGCAGCACCTCTCTTATGGCCAGCAGTACATTTCTCACTTTGTGGGATACCGGTTTGGCGTCGGCCTTGAGGTCAATCTTGCGTGTAAATTTTGACAATTTTCCGACTCTACCTCTGAACACTGTGGGGAATTCTCCCTTCAGTCTGGTGACATCAGATTGTTGTTTCAGGCTTGTCATCAGAACTTGTGTGGTGCCACCCGGGTTCAGCTGTATGCCTAGGTCGCCTTGGTCTACCCATCCAAGAACTGAAGGGCCTTTTTTAGGTACATAGAGCTTGCATTCTGCACTGCGATCCTTAAACTCGAATTTCAGGACTCGATATCCGACCATGGAGATGGGCTCGCCAGTGAAGGTGACCGGTCGAATGTGCTGTGGGCTGCTCTGATTGTGGCGGCACTGTCCTCTGCCGCGCTCTCCTGTAGTGTTTCCTGCCTGGTGCTGGTTGTCTCTCATGGTCACCCCTAAGTCGTGTCTCCTGTCTGGTGCTGTGGTGTAGTGCCTAGTTGGCTCGAGTTTCTCTGCTTTTTTTCCAGATCCTGGCCTCCGCGCCACTGTAATGAAGTTGTTTTCCCCCAATGAAGTGCAGGACTCTAGTTGCAGGTAAGTAAGGTGTTTATTCAAATATAACAGGAGAGCGCCGGGAACACGTCCACTCCGTGATCAGACTGGGCGCTCACTCCACAAAATGGCAGTCATGCTCCACGTCATCACGCAGCCACGTAATGACTGGAGCGCAACACTACAGACCCCTCTGACCCCACACATTAGCAGGTTACCAGTGCCTGGGGCAGTAGTTATCAGTGCTCCGGACTGCCCCACTATCCAGAAGTAGCTCCAAGACAAAGAGCCCAACAGCCGTCATGGGACAGAAGGATAAATGCAGGATTACGATCCCAACCGGCAGAGCCTGCTCAGGAGGTGGCCATCTTGCTGATCAGCTCCTGAGCACCCCAGTGTTTTTTTAAACTTTATAATTACTTTAGTGTTTACTTTGTGTTTATAGCCTGATGTGATAGCAAGAGGCTTCTGATGCACATTCCATCTTTATAAGATCCCATCTCCTACCAATGCTGTTGTAAATTCATTTTGGAGTGCTTTTTGACTGCTGCTATTTTACAGCATCTCAAATCAGTTTGTGTCCATTTGGAGCTGGTCTGTGTTAGATCTGGGGGTCTCTTGTTGGCAGAGGTAAGTACCTTAGACCAAGTAGGGACCCTTGCTTCTAGTCAGGATGAAGGAATACACACAGTAGATAACCTCCGCTCTCCCTCTAGGTAGCTTGGCGCGAGCAGGCAGGCTTATCCCCAAGGCAATGTGTATAATAATTGCACTCAACACAACAATAATCCCCAATCCACCACAAACTGAGACCACACAGGTAAGTATATTTTTATAAAAATATATAACTTTATCTAGTTTCAGCAGCAAGAATCATCAATATACATTAATTACTTCTTCAGGTAAATGTTGCACATAATCTTAGTGGTTGCACTGGTAAATAGGAAGTTTCTCAAGTAAAAACAAATGTCTCAAGTCTCTGTCATCAGTAAAAAGGTATGCTACTGATTTGTAATAAAAGCGCTCTCAAAACAAGCAGTTAAACAATGCCAGCGTTGAAAAATGTGTCACAGCGAGCCCCTGGCATCAGGGACTCCAAGCGCTTCAAGCACGACTCACCCGGATGCTGGAGGGAGGGGGACTCCCTTCCCCGTGCCTGGTATCGCTTCGGGCCCCCCCAGGTGCACCTCGCGGGTAAACGCTCACTAGCGCTCCAGCCCGGCCGGTCTCAGGACGCTCCTCCGCCCGCTCTCGGTTCTCCAGGGAGCAGCGGGGAGCAGAGACGGCCGGCCGGGGGCTGGAGCACTCTGCAGGATCCCTCAGCGAGGACGGGTCGCACGGCGGTCGGCTCCTCGCTGGAGAAGGGGTACTTCCTCGATCACGGCTCTCGGCGGCTTAAGTGCTGCGGGCCAATCCGGTCGCGGCGAAATGGGCGAGCCTCCAAAGCACCCGGGAGTCCGCCAATGGCAGTGCGGCTCCCGGGGCACGCAAACAATGATGCTCCGCTCTTTAGGCCAATCCCAGCCCAACACCGCTGATGACTCTGCGCCGCACGGGCCTATCCCGTCGCGGCGCTGGTGAGGGGGCTCGGCTCCACCACCCAATGGGAGCGCAGCGGCTTCGTTCTTCGGCCCCGCAGCTCCGATCAGGCCGGCACTTCGGGGGGAGGTTTTCTGGCCCCGGGTAGCAACGGTGATACAGCCGGCAATTGTTTTTCAGCACTCCTCGCGCTGGAAAGGCCCACAAGTCTCAGGTCTGCGCCACACATGTGTCGATGAACACGTCGATCTTGGCCACGCAGCAGGCTGGGTCAGCGCGGCGCCCTCAAGCAGATTAGAGGGCAGCCAGTGCGCTAAGCAGACAACTACAGGGTTTCACGATCTCTTCGCCACACAGCCGCTTTAGGAGGGCACAGCAGGTTCTTGTGGTCCTTGGGCAACCTTTATGTTCCTGGGTTGCAGACAGGGAGCCAGCTCTTCTCAGGCCCTTGGAGATTCAGGTTGCAGAGACAGTACACAGCAAAGTCTTAGCAGTTTCAAGCAGGCAGGGTCACAGCACACAGCAAAGTCCCTTTCTTCGCCTCTCCTTCAGTTGGATAGCAGGATAGGTCAGCCCTTAAAGCACACAGCAAGGCAATCTTCCATCAGCTCCTTCAGCAGTCCTTCTTTTGGCAGAGGTTCCTCTTGATTGTAGAATCTGATTTTCTGTAGTCAGGGGTCCTCCTCTTATACCCCAAAAGGCTTTGAAGTCCTTTGAAGTCTTTTGAAGTCTTTGTGCAAAGGGGGCCCTGAGCCCGGTCCAAACCAGTTCTGGGGGTCTGGGGTGTTTCTGGTTTTCTTCTTCCTCCCAGTCCCAGGGACAGAGGTGACAGTCACCCAGCAGGAGGTGGAGCCAGCTTTGAGGTTAGGCAGGCACAGCCCTTCACTATCAGGTGCTATCTCCTCCCACTTCCCTGGCAGCAGATGCTGCCTTTCATCCACGGGGCTGGCTCAGATAACCCCAAGGGTCTCTGCAGACCCTGTCATCCTCAACCCAGACAGTCAATCCACAAACAGTCCCAGGCACACAGAAAGGTTTAGACAAGAGAACAGCCACTTTCTAAAAGTACCATTCTCAAACACAGAATTTAAAAACAACCTTCACTAAAAGATGTGTTATTAAATTCTGAGTTCAGGGATATCTTTCACTTATGTCCCATCTTGTTCCTATGGGAAGATAGGCTGGGATCCAATGGGACCAGCCTCCCCCATGTTACTCTATGGAGCAAGATAGCCTTACAGCAGTGAGCACACAAAATGGCTGCTGCTCACTACCAGAGCATGTTACCTGCACTAGTACATGCTCTACCTTATCCATGCACTGCACCCTGCCCAGGGGGGTACCTTGAGCCTTCCATAGTGGTGACTGGTGTGCACAGACAGGGAAGGGTTAGGCCCAGCCAGTGGGGACACTGGCCAGGCGGACATGGCAGTCCACTGACTGCACACAGGCCCTGCGTTGGCAGGCCTGAGACATCATTTTAGGGCTACTCATGTGGGTGGCGCAATCTGCGCTGCAGGCCCACTAGTAGCATCTGTCATCACCAGCCCTGGCACACACAGTGCACTTTACTAGGGACTTCATGGTGATACAAATATGCCAATCAGGTATACCCAATCAATATGACAATTTACAGAGGGAGCACTTACCCTCTGACACTGATCAGCAGTGGCAGAGGGTCCAAAGCATCTAAACCAGCAAAAACGAAATCCAGCACAGCATCAAAAATACATGAGTCAGAGGCAAAAAGATGGGGGAAAAACCACGCCAAGGATGTCAGGTCTAACACGTGTCCCCTCCAGCTGAAAGTGGGGAGAACTACCCAACCTCTTGGGAGTCCTCATCACTAAGGCGGAAGAATCTGGACAGACCATCAGCATTGGTGTGTTCTGTACCAGGGCGGTGCTCCACCGTGAAGTCCATCCCCTGTAGGGAAATGGACCACCTCAACAGTTTTTGATTCTCACCCCTCATATGCATTAATCATCTGAGGGGCCTGTGGTCGGTCTGAACATGGAAGTGAGTCCCAAACAGGTGGGGCCTCAGCTTCTTCAGAGCCCAGACCACAGCAAAAGCTTCCCTTTCGATTGCACTCCATCTCTGTTCCCTGGGGGTAGCCTCCTACTAATGAAAGCCACTGGTTGGTCTTCGCCCTCCTCATTGATCTGTGAGAGTACTGCTCCCATGCCTTGCTCTGAAGCGTCAGTTTGCACAATTAACTCACTTGAAAAGTCAGGTGCCTTAGGCACCGGTGTTGTGCACATGGCAGTTTTGAGGGTGTCAAAAGCAGTTTGACAGGCCTCAGTCCAATTCACTTTCCTGGGCTGATTTCTAGATGTCAGCTCTGTCAAAGGGGCTACAATGGTGCCATAACCTTTGACAAAATGTCTGTAATACCCGGTGGGACCTAAAAAGGCTCTCACCTCAGTCTGGGTCTTGGGGGGTTCCCAAGCCAGAATGGTATCAATTTTCGCCTGTAGGGGCGCCACCTGGCCGCTCCCCACCTGGTGTCCCAAGTACACCACAGATCCCTGCCCTATCTGGCACTTACTGGCCTTGATAGTGAGGCCTGCCTTCTGCAGAGCCTTCAACACTGCGCAGAGGTGTTGCAAGTGTTCCTCCCAAGTGGAGCTGAACACAGCAATGTCGTCCAGGTATGCTGCGCTGAATTCCTCCAGCCCTGCTAATACCTGGTTGACCAGTCTCTGGAATGTGGCAGGGCATTTTTTAACCCAAAGGGCATGATACGAAACTGGAAGTGCCCCTCTGGCGTTGAAAATGCTGATCTTTCCTTGGCCCCCTCAGTTAAGGCAATCTGCCAGTAACCTGAAGTCAAATCAAAGGTGTTCAGGTACCGGGCAGCTCCCAACCGATCCACCAGCTCATCAGCTCTGGGGATGGGGTGTGCGTCAGTCTTGGTGACCGCATTGAGCCCACGGTAGTCCACGCAGAAACGGAGTTCTGGGGGGCCACCAGGTGTAGCAGCTTTCTTAGGCACTAAGACCACTGGGCTAGCCCAGGGGCTGCTGGAGGGCTCAATGACCCCTAGCGCTAACATCTTAGAAACCTCTTCTTTGATGCTAGCCCTGACCTTGTCAGCCACTCTGTAAAACTTCTGTTTTACATGCAGGTTTTCACCAGTGTCCACATCGTGGACGCACCAGTTGGTGACACCTGGGGTCAGGGAAAACAGGGGGGCGAACTGACCCAAGACTTAGCGACAGTCCTGTTGCTGCTCCGGGGTCAGGGTGGGTGAGAGTATCACCCCATCCACTGACCCATCTTGCTCCTTGGTTGCCAGGAGTCAGGGAGAGGATCACTATCCTCCTCCCCTCCTGCATCTGTAGCCATGAGCAAAGTCACTGCTGACCTCTCAAAGTGGGGTTTGAGGCGGTTTACATGCAACACTCTCAGGGGCTGCCTGGGAGTCTTCAGGTTAACCAAGTAGGTAACCTCGCTCTTGCGCTCCACCACCTCATATGGCCCAGACCACTTGTCACGGAGCGCACAAGGCTCCACTGGCTCCATCACCCACACTTTCTGCCCAGGTTGGAACTCCACAAGAGAGGTGTTCTGATCATACCATCTCTTCCTTTCCTCCTGGCTAGCCTCCAGGTTCTCTTGAGTGAGCTTCCTGAAGCGCTTGGTCTGGTTGTGGATGGACAGCACATAGCTGAACACATCCTGAGGGGTTTTCCCACGGTATTTCTCCCACCCCTCCTTCACCAGAGTGAGAGGTCCTCTGACAGGGTGGCCATACAGTAACTCAAAGGGGCTGAACCCTAAGGATTTCTGAGGCACCTCCCTGTATGCAAATAACAGGCATGGTAACAAGACGTCCCACTTCCGCCTCATGGGCTCCTCTAGGCCCATATCATGCCCTTCAGGGTGCGGTTGAATCTTTCAACCAACCCATTTCCTTGAGGATGGTAAGGTGTGGTGAACTTATATGTCACTCCACACACCTCCCACAGAGACTTCATGTACCTAGAGATGAAGTTTGTACCCCTGTCAGAAACCACCTCTCTGGGGAACCCCACACGGGAAAAGATCCCCATTAGGGCACGGCCCACCACGGGGGCTGTGACCATCCTGAGAGGGACTGCTTCAGGGTACCGGGTGGCATGGTCCACCAAGACCAGGATAAACCTGTTGCCTAAAGCTGTCTTGGGGTCCAGGGGCCCCACGATGTCAATGCCCACTCTCTCAAAAGGGGTGCTCACCACAGGAAAGGGTTGGAGGGGTGCCACGCACTTCCCTCCGCTCTTGCCACTGGCCTGACAAGTTTGGCAAGACTTACAAAAGGCAGCAACGTGCTTCTTCATCTGGGGCCAGTAGAAGTGGGTGACAAGCCTGTAATAGGTCTTGTCTTGCCCCAAATGTCCTGCGAGAGGCACGTCATGAGCCAGACCCAGTAGGAAGTTCCTGAAGCGCTCGGGTACCACCAGCACACGGGCTGCACCGGGCTCAGAGAACTTAGGCTCACTATAAAGTAAGTCATCCTCCCAGTAGATCAAATGTTCCTTGGACCCTAGGCCTGCTGCCTGGTCTGCAGCCTGCTGCCGCACACCAATGAGGTAAGGGCACTCCTTTTGAGCTTGGCAGAATTCCTCCGGAGTACATTGGGAATGATCTTCTCTTCAGACACCCATTGACACCTGACAGATGTCACACTGGCCCCTGTGTCTCTCAGAGCTTCTATCTCTTTTCCATTGATGGTCACCTTCTGCCCATATTTCTTTGTGTTTAAGGGCAGCAAGGTTTCCTGGGCCATCTCTTGGTCTCCTTAAGAGACAAGGGTCATCACTGCTAACCCCACCTCCCCACTAGAAATCAAATCCCCACCCAAAGCTACACTAGCTAATGCCGGAGTTGGAGCACCAGTGGGTGCTGGAGGTTTCTTTGGACATTTGGGGGCAATGTGCCCCACCTCCCTACAGGCATAGCAAGTAGGTGGGGGCCTGTTGTCCTGCTTGCCCTTATGGGGCCAGGACTTCTTAGACTTGGGGGGTTGAGACTCTTTCTCCTGGGAACTATTTTGGGGCCCTTTAGAAGACTCCTTTTGATTACCCGTGTCCCCCCCACTCTTCTGCTGGGGACCCTGTCCACCCTTGGCTGGGGTACTTACCACCCCCTTGTGGACCCTGGTGCTAGTCCAGTGGTCCGCCTCTTTAGCAAGCTCACTGGGATCAGTTAACTTGCTATCTAAAAGATGCTGGCGCAGCTCTGGAACACATAAACTACTTAAGTGCTCCCAACTAATCAAGTGACACAACCCCACATAATCAGTAACTTTGCTGCCCTTTATCCAACCTTCCAGTGCACGCATGTACATACTCACACACTCCACCCAAGTACTTGAATCAAGCTTCCTGAAGTTCCTAAACTTCTGGCAGTACTGTTCTGCAGTGAGCCCATACCTGAGGCACAAAGCCTCCTTCATGGAGGAGTAGGATAAAGTACCTGTTGCTTCTAAGGGTGCCAAGACATCCCTCCCAGAGGCCTCAAAGTGCTTCCATAAACCTGCCCCCCAACTTCTCTCAGGCACTTCATTCATCTTTAGGGCTAGTTCAAACGCTCTAAACCACGCATAAATATCCTCACCCCTCTGATAATTCTGTACCAGATCCTTTGGTATGTATACCTTACCCGCCTGTACTGGTTGTGCGCTGCCACCATTAGAGCTGGACCCCCCTTGTTTTTCTTTGATGTCCAGCTCCCTCATGTTCCTTTCATGAGCCAATTGGAGTTTCTTCTCCTCCAAAGCGAGAGCATGTCTTCTCTCTTCCGCCGCCTTCTCAGTTTCAAGGCGTAGTTTCCTCTCCTCTGCTTGGGCCTTGAGTTTAAAAAGCTCAATCTCATGAGCCCTAGCTCTCTGATTATTCTTCAGCTCCTCTGGAGAAATAACCCTACTGGAGTGGTTGCTGCCAGCCTTAGATGCTGACCGCACTGGCAAATCACTGGGCAAAAAAACATTCTCCTGTGGGCCTTCCCCTTCTGAGACCTGTTTGGCCTCCCACCAGGCCCTCAGAGCTTTCTGTAGCTCTTCCTTGTTTGCGCTGCCCTTCACTGGGCATCCAAGTTGTTTGCAGAATTGTTTCAGGATATCCTTTCTGTAGTTGTACAACTCCTGAATTTCGAATTCCACTTCCAATTCTACTCTCACGCTTGCCGCTTTTACAGACATGATGCTTCCTAACCTTTTCAACAAAAAGGTTTCACCAAAAAGAAAAAAATCTTGCGCAACCTGTACTGCTAAACTAGACTAGTGATGTACAAGAGATCACTGCAGGTCAAGTGCAATTATTAGTTCAGAATCCGCACCGCTGTCCAACAATGTTGGATCTGGGGGTCTCTAGTTGGCAGAGGTAAGTACCTTAGACCAAGTAGGGACCCTTGCTTCTAGTCAGGGTGAAGGAATACACACAGTAGATAACCTCCGCTCTCCCTCTAGGTAGCTTGGCGCGAGCAGGCAGGCTTATCCCCAAGGCAATGTGTATAATAATTGCACTCAACACAACAATAATCCCCAATCCACCACAAACTGAGACCACACAGGTAAGTATATTTTTATAAAAATATATAACTTTATCTAGTTTCAGCAGCAAGAATCATCAATATACATTAATTACTTCTTCAGGTAAATGTTGCACATAATCTTAGTGGTTGCACTGGTAAATAGGAAGTTTCTCAAGTAAAAACAAATGTCTCAAGTCTCTGTCATCAGTAAAAAGGTATGCTACGGGAGGAGCCACGACACCAACCAAGATGGCCGCATAGTCTCCCGGCTCCGCTGACCTCCGTCCTACGCTCTAATATCCTGCCATCTATCCTGATTTCCTGCCCCGGATCCGTGTGTGTGACCCGTTTTGCACTTCAATGAGGTGCTCCCGGAGTTTCTCCGACATTGTGAAGCGAAGTAACATCGAGTATTGATTTGAGGCCTAACCTAGCCGAGAAGCCAGGGTCTCGAGTGCTGGCCTCGCCGGGTCCGAGTTGAACAACAACGGACTGCTGGAAGCGGTTGGGTCCGGTCTCTGGAATATTCGAAATTTCGGAATTGCTTTGCTACCGTCTGCTGCCTGATGCTCTATAGGAGATGAGGTGACGAGGACGCACGGTGCTGGGTTGCGGGGGTCCCGGTCCGGGGGTCCGGCATTCATACCGCCGGCGCCCCTTGGGTTGGAATCTCGCTACGCGCTACTACACGCTTACAGTTTATCCCTCATGGCTAATACCCGCTCCGTCTAAATCGTGCCCCGGAGAAGGCGCCTCTCCGTGGGGACCACCATGCCCGAAGGAAAATGGGGGCTGACGGAGCAGGCTCAGAGTGGCCCGTCATTGCGGACGGTGCTAGAGGCCCTTGTGACACTTCAGGAGACGGTTAAAGCTCAGACCTGCAGCCTGTTGTTGGCGGCGGATGGAATCAAAGGATTGAGACCGGATCCTGACTTGACGTCCGAGACCCGGCGGCCAGCTCGCTGTTCGATTGACGCCCCAGTGGCGTACTTAGCCCCGGCGCTGGAAGCTGTATTTGCCCCCATCGCAGTGGAACTACCCGAAAATACTGTGCTTTGTGATTCAAATAATCCGTTGGGATCCCCGGTTTTGCAACTGTCAGAACACCTGAATGCTGCCCCCACTTCGGTTCCTTTTAATTGGGACTGTGAACTGTTTTGGACTGTGTCGACCCCCCTCCCAAGTCGGTCTCTCAAGATGGCGGATGGGATGAAGACTGGCTTCGGAGATGGGGAGGGGCATCATTGGAACCAGCCGACTACCCTGGGACCTGCAGTCCTTTTTTCATCTGTGGACCCCTGTTCTACTAATTTCTGTGTACTATTTAACACTTTGAGGACGGGGCTTTCTTCCCCTTACGGACTTAGCAAATTTCATCGACGGGGCCAAGGCTGAGACTGTTTTCTGGGTGGTTTACTGTGGTATCATGGTTAATGGGATTGTTTTGACTTAACAGAGTCCGGGGCGGGGTTGGTTAGGTCGGGGGCGGGAGACCGGGAGTGCGTTGTATAAAGCCCTCCTCCATTTCCCCTCTTCGGGTGGGGTTTACTTTCTTCTCCTTTTTTCTCAGTTTCTTCTATATTTCGGGTTTCGGTTTTTGGGAGACATGCACGCTGCTAGGGGGGTAGGCCGTAGTCATCTGCAGGGGTGCAGGGTGGGGGGTGGGGGATGGGAGTTTTGTTTTTCTTTGTTTCTATGGCCTTTTTCTTTTCTTATCTTTCCTAGGCCTTTTCTTTTCTCCTTTTCCGGGTCAGTGTAGTGGGTTCCTTGTTAGGTCCATCTCTGTTTCACATCTGTGCCTCAACTCTCGCGATGTTTCAGGGCCAAGGGGCGGGCATTATTGCTGGCGCGAATCGTAATAGTATGCTTGTTTATCCTGGGTATCGTTTGCTTAAACGCCACTGCTTTACGTGAAAATGGATTACCTATGGACACATTGCTATTTCGCTCGCCCCCACTTTGTAGCTTGAGATATTGTATGGCACCTGATCCTTCTATCTTGTATTATAAAATGAAACCTTTTGTATCCTGATTCCAACTTGGTAGGTCTTCCAACCAGTAAGTACTGTGGGAGTACCGATTATGCCCCCGGGAGGCTGGGTCTGAAGTTTTCACTGTAGTACTGTGTTGCAATTGCTTAGCGGCCAGCCCTGGGGGTTGTAGGCCCGTGTTTGTATCTGGTTGAGAATGTTCAATAAAGGTTTTCGCAAAATAAAAAAAATTAAAAAAGCTATGCTACTGATTTGTAATAAAGGGCTCTCAAAATGAGCAGTTAAACTATGCCAGCGTTGAAAAATGTGTCACAGCGAGCCCCTGGCATCAGGGACTCCAAGCGCTTCAAGCGCGTCTCACCCGGATGCTGGAGGGAGGGGGACTCCCTTCCCCGTGCCTGGTATCGCTTCGGGCCCCCCCAGGTGTACCTCCCGGGTGAACGCTCACTAGCGCTCCAGCCCGGCCGGTCTCAGGACGGTCTTCCGCCCGCTCTCGGTTCTCCAGGGAGCAGCGGGGAGCAGAGACGGCCGGCCGGGGGCTGGAGCACTCTGCAGGATCCCTCGGCGAGGACGGGTCGCACGGCGGTCGGCTCCTCGCTGGAGAAGGGGTATTCCTTGATCACGGCTCTCGGCGGCTTCAGTGCTGCGGGCCAATCCGGTCGCGGCGAAACGGGCGAGCCTCCAAAGCACCCGGGAGTCAGCCAATGGCAGTGCGGCTCCCGGGGCACGCAAACAATGACGCTCCGCTCTTTAGGCCAATCCCGGCCCAACACCGCTGATGACGCTGCGCCGCACGGGCCTATCCCGTCGCGGCGTTGGTGAGGAGGCTCGGCTCCTCCACCCAATGGGAGCGCGGCGGCTTCGTTCTTCGGCCCCGCAGCTCCGATCAGGCCGGCACTTCGGGGGGAGGTTTTCTGGCCCCGGGCAGCGGCGGTGATACAGCCGGCAATTGTTTTTCAGCGCTCCTCGCGCTGGAAAGGCCCACAAGTCTCAGGTCTGCGCCACACATGTGTCGATGAACACGTCGATCTTGGCCACGCAGCAGGCTGGGTCAGCGCGGCGCGCTCAAGCAGATTAGAGGGCAGCCAGTGCGCTAAGCAGACAACTACAGGGTTTCACGATCTCTTCGCCACACAGCCGCTTTAAGAGGGCACAGCAGGTTCTTGTGGTCCTTGGGCAACCTTTATGTTCCTGAGTTGCAGACAGGGAGCCAGCTCTTCTCAGGCCCTTGGAGATTCAGGTTGCAGAGACAGTACACAGCAAAGTCTTAGCAGTTTCAAGCAGGCAGGGTCACAGCACACAGCAAAGTCCCTTTCTTCTCCTCTCCTTCAGTTGGATAGCAGGATAGGTCAGCCCTTAAAGCACACAGCAAGGCAATCCTCCATCAGCTCCTTCAGCAGTCCTTCTTCTGGCAAAGGTTCCTCTTGATTGTAGAATCTGATTTTCTGTAGTCAGGGGTTCTCCTCTTATACCCCAAAAAGGCTTTGAAGTCCTTTGAAGTTTTTTGAAGTCTTTGTGCAAAGGGGGCCCTGAGCCCGGTCCAAACCAGTTCTGGGGGTCTGGGGTGTTTCTGGTTTACTTCTTCCTCCCAGTCCCAGGGACAGAGGTGACAGTCGCCCAGCAGGAGGTGGAGCCAGATTTGAGGTTAGGCAGGCACAGCCCTTCACTATCAGGTGCTATCTCCTCCCACTTCCCTGGCAACAGATGCTGCCTTCCATCCACGGGGCGGCTCAGATAACCCCCTGGGGCTCTGCAGACCCTGTCATCCTCAACCCAGACAGTCGATCCACAAACAGTCCCAGGCACACAGAAAGGTTTAGACAAGAGAACAGCCACTTTCTAAAAGTACCATTCTCAAACACAGAATTTAAAAACAACCTTTACTAAAAGATGTGTTATTAAATTCTGAGTTCAGGGATATCTTTCACTTATGTCCCATCTTGTTCCTATGGGAAGATAGGCTGGGATCTAATGGGACCAGCCTCCCCCATGTTACTCTATGGAGCAAGATAGCCTTACAGCAGTGAGCACACAAAATGGCTGCTGCTCACTACCAGAGCATGTTACCTGCACTAGTACATGCTCTACCTTATCCATGCACTGCACCCTGCCCAGGGGGGTACCTTGAGCCTTCCATAGGGGTGACTGGTGTGCACAGACAGGGAAGGGTTAGGCCCAGCCAGTGGAGACAGTGGCCAGGCGGGCATGGCAGTCCACTAACTGCACACAGGCCCTGCGCTGGCAGGCCTGAGACATCATTTTAGGGCTACTCTTGTGGGTGGCGCAATCTGCGCTGCAGGCCCACTAGTAGCATCTGTCATCACCAGCCCTGGCACACACAGTGCACTTTACTAGGGACTTCATGGTGATACAAATATGCCAATCAGGTATACCCAATCAATATGACAATTTACAGAGGGAGCACTTACCCTCTGACACTGATCAGCAGTGGCAGAGGGTCCAAAGCATCTAAACCAGCAAAAACGAAATCCAGCACAGCATCAAAAATACATGAGTCAGAGGCAAAAAGATGGGGGAAAAACCACGCCAAGGATGTCAGGTCTAACAGTCTGTATTAAGCTATCCTTGTTTAACTCGTTTTTTTTTTTCTTTTCATTGTTTCTTACATTCTGTTTTTCTTGCTTTTTTCTTCTTTCTTTCCTTTGTTCTATTTCTTCCTTCCTTTTTCCCTCTTTCTTGCATTCTTTTATTCCTTTCTTCTTTAATACTTTTTCTCTTTTCCTTCTTTCTTTTTTTCTTAAATACCTTTTTTCTTTCTTCTCTTTTTTCTTTCCTTCTTTCCTTCTTTCTTTGTTTGCTTTGTTTCCTTCTTTCCTTCTCTCGTTCTCTCTCTCTCTTTCTTTTTCTTTCCTTCATTTGTTTGCTATCTTTCTTTCTTACCTGTGCTTTCCTTCTCTTTTTCTGTCCTTCGTTGGTTCCTTCTCTCTTTACACCTCTTTATTTCCTGCCTTGGCTCTTGCTTTCCTTCTGTTTTTCAATTTTTTCTGTTCTCTTCTCTTTCCTTCTCATTTTCCTTCTCTTCTTCTTTCGTTCTCTCTCTTACCTTATTTCTCTTTCCGTATTTCTTTCTTTCTCTTGCCTTCTTTCATTCCTGCTTTCTTTCTCTTTCTTTCTCCCTTTACTACTCTTTTTCTTTCATTCCTTCCTTCTTTCATTCTCTGTTTCTTTCCTTTTCTTTCCATCCTTCTTTCTTTCCTGCTTTATTTGTTTACTTTTCTCTTTCCTTCTTTATTTCATTTTCTTTCTTTCTTTCTTTCTTTCTTTCTTTCTTTCTTTCTTTCTTTCTTTCTTTCTTTCTTTCTTTCTTTCTTTCCACCTTTCCTTCCTTCCTTCTCTTTTTCTGTATCCCTTTTGTCCTTCCCATATTCTTTGTTTGTTTGTTTGTTTCTTTCCTTTTCTCTTTCCTTCTTTCTTTGATTCCCTTTATTTATTTCGTTCTCTATGTCTTTCTTTTGTTTTCTTTCTTTCTTTCTTCTTGCCATGGAGTACTAAATAATGTGGGCGTGGGGGGGTTTAGACCAAAAATAACTTTTTTACCTGTAGTAAATGTTGTTTTTAGATTGATGAAGATCCGGCATATTCCAAAACAATAACGTTTTGCAAAAACCATGACAAACAAAACAAGAATTGCAAGAAGACTGTCAGTCAGCAAAAGACCTATTGGCTTGACGATGTTTCTTGAAACTTGCCATTCCTTATTTCATCTCCCCACTTCATTTATATCACCCATGCTGTGTCCTTCCTGTTATTATTAGGTTGTGAATTGCCTTCATCCTCAGTGGTAAAACTGATAAATCAAATTCATTCCTCACTCTGAAAATTACTATGTGGTTCTTCACTGTTAAAAGGAAGCCTTCTGAAATTTGAGGCCAGTGCATAAATACCAGTCAAGAGTAATTCAAGACATTGAAAAAAAAAAATACCGGCTGATCAGCTGACAATTCCCTTTTATCATGTCTGAGAGTTGAGAAAGATCTTAGGGCCTAAGTTACAGTTGGAATACTAGAGGGCAGATTTATGAAGGGCTTGCGCCACGTTTACGCCACCGTTGCGTGACGCAACGGCGCGGAAACGTGGCGCATCCCTGCACCCTATTTACAACGTGACGCATCTAGGAGATGCGTCACGTTGTACAGCACTGCGCCATGAGGAGGCGTTCCTGCGCAGGGGGGGGCGTTCCTGCGCAGGAACGCCTCCTGAAAGTGGCTGAGTGAAATCTATGAGATTTCACTCAGTCACTTTCAGGGCAATGCTGCGTCAAAACCCTGCGCCTGCTTGAAGCAGGCGTAAGGCTTGAGGCAGCATTGAAAGAATAGGCCCCCCCAGAGCATTGCTGGAGCTGTGTCGCGCTTGCGATGCAACTCCAGCAATGCGTCACTTTTACGGCACGGATGCGTGACGCATCTGTGCCGTTTTTGCCCCATGGTGCGCCGCATCATAAATGCGGCGCACCATGGGTGGCGTAGCTGGGGCGCACAGTGGCGCATGTTAACTGGCGCATCCCTCGGGATGCGCCAGTTAACATAAATCTGCCCCAAGGTACTTTGTCACGAACATGACCGTGTACCTGAATGCCAAACCCTCCGTCTGCACACAATATCTAGAGTCTGAATGACCATCAGCTATCCCTCGGCAGTGCACTCGATGGGTGGCATGACTGAATGATTGCTCCAATAAACAGCTCGATGGGCTGCTGACCGTCAAAGGAAGGGCGTCAGACCACCTGCGCTTTTTAGGGCTGACAGTCTAATGCCCTCTTTTCATGTCATCACCGCAGGAAAAACACAGAGCCCTTTCTACAATACCTAGGAGAAAACTCCCTGGGTGTGGCATCATAAGTTATTTGCTTTTCAAAAACCAAACTCTCACTTGGGTGGATGTCAGTCGTCCACCAAACTTCCCATACCTTCAGAGGAAGAGCCAGGACGGCGATTCCCCAAAAGAGCAAAGATCACTGCTAAACCTGCTCTGATCTCTAAATATGGCAGTCCTGAAAAACGTCCTCTCCCACCCTGACAGACAGAGTAAAAACTGCCTCCTTTATATCAGGCCCTCTGTAATACACATCACTCGTATGTTAAGGCAACAGCTTATAAGGTCAGTTGAAACGACTGCCTTTCAGGAAAGGCATTATGGCTATCATTATTGGCAGCGATTTAGGACTTGCTTGAACTTTCAGGCAGCCCTACAGTAACATGATTTGAAGTAAAACCTATGAGGGAGCTGAATGTTCCTTGCAATTGATTCCAAAATGCTGTGATTGGCCAGCGCAGCAGATTCTCAGTAACACTCTGTTTATGCTACTCTCCAGAATCGATGGATTCCTTATAAACAGGAAGACTAACGGTGGGAGGCAAATAATTCGGTGCCCACAAATGGTTCCTAGGAAGTTTCATTAAGCAGAAATTACCATTATATCATAAAGCCTGTCTCCATTGCCTGTAATGTAACATATCATTTTGGAGTGGGAGTGGGGACTGCAGGGCTGTTGTTTACAAAACTGCATCTGTTGCACATTTGAAACTTTTTCTCACATTACAAGTATTTTACCCCTTGATGCCACATGCAGTAAACATGCCATTACTTTCTGCAAGAGTGCGAGTTAATGATTAACAGTAGTTGGTGGTATGGAGCGTTTAGAATCAGCTAGAGCACGGTTTTCAGTAGCAGTTGCTTGGAGACCAGACTGCTGGACACAAAGACCCATCCTTTGTAGAAATAAAAAAAGTAAAAGGACGTGGCTTCTCTGAGCTGACACAGGTTTGACGAGTTGATGGCAGAGAGAGAGCATCTGTCCTCAAGGTCAACAACATCACTTTTATCCATTCAACGCTTTGAAAGGCTTGTTTATTTTTTACATTACCAAGATATCACTTTTGAGGAAGGGAGGTGGGGGGGGGCAAGTTGCTAGTACACGAGTGTACTAGTCACCCTGTCTGTCAGTTTAATAAAGAATGGTACAAATGGAAATAACATACTCCAAAAAGCAACAAACTGAGGGGGATATTCACAAGGACTCAACTCCGATTTATCCCCACCTTAACGCAACAAATGTGGAGCTAGATTTAACACCCCATTCACAAGCTGGTGGAAAAATGCAGACATCGCCAGTATACCCACGATAACTGTTCCAAAATTTATCTCCATGGTGGATACCGCTAACTAACCCTAATAAGATGCAGAGTAGGCCGTTCCTGTGCAAAAACCCACGAAAAATCCACAATGAAATGCAAGATCTGTAATGCTAAACAAAAACAGGCGATAGGCCGTGGTAGCAGCAGGGAATTAACACTTGCTCATTGCTGGTGTAATCCAGAATGGCTACCTGCACTATGAAAGGGATTCCAGCCAAAAGCCTCACCGGAAGACCCACAGATGGCATGGAGGCAATGATCATGCAACGCGGATACCCATGAGGGCCACATCACCCACCGCAACCACCCCAGGCCCGCCAACACCTGCAGAACCCGTCATGCCCCCCCACCGGAACACCACAGAGGCAGCGAACACAAAGACAGCGGGTCCACCTGAAATGCACCTGCCGCCCACAGTCATGCAATCCACAACACTGCCTATAGGCACGTGGCACAACTACATCCAACATGACACACAACATGCCAAATGACCGGACATGACAACACAACTCTATAGTGAATCCGGCCTTGCGATGCCCACAACCCAGCCACAGCATGGCACAGACACACAATAGCAGGATGTGAGGAGGGGCATGGAGCAGGCATGTGCGAGAGTGGCAAGTGACATGGAATGTGAACCTACCCAATGCCAGGTGTGGCGTGGAGGTTCCAGACAGACCACACAGACCACAGAGTGCATGGCCATGTGGAGATCAACTGCTGGTGCTTGTAGTGTAGTGGCCTGTGGACGCTACCATGTCCCCACAGGCTGTGGGGCATACCTCGAGACTGTCGCACGATACGCCCCCCCTGCATGCGCGTGTGTAGTGGGTTGGACCTGCGTACGTCAGGCCTGCGTAGGGTTGTGAACAAAAAGCCAGTCACCCTGGACTTGGTTCTCATTCGGTTCTCATGTGGACAACACATCAGCCAGGGCGGCGCCTCTCAGCCCGCCACGAGTCCTGCCCCAGATCGAGGCAGGACCTACAGCCCTGAGCGCCAGCTGCACCCCGGGCTGCCGGTCCCCAGACCCGCCATGCCTGCCCCACTGCACCAAGGAGGCTAAACAGGGCCCACAGGCGTGTGGCAAACAGGGCCCACCAGGTGCCGGTGCAAGCTCCAAGCACCAGTCCCGCGACCTTTTCTGTGGCCCAGTAGATCCCACATGTAGAACCTTGTCCTGAGTCCTGAATGGTAGTGACCCCAAGTCAGTGGCAGCGGCCACAGCACCATATCCCTATCGATCAGTGTAGCATAATACCATATGACAGGCCGGCCACACGAGGTGTCACTAACCCTGTTCAATGCCAGCCAGCCACACGAGGTGCCATTAACCCTGTTCAATGCCAGCCGGCCAGACAAGGTGCCACTAGCCCTGTTCAATGCCAGCTGGTCACACAAGGTGTCACTAACCCTGTTAAACGCCAGCCAGCAACCCGAGGTGCCATTAATCCTGTTCAATGCCAGCCGGCCACATGAGGTGCCACTAACCCTGTTCAACACCAGCCGGCCGCACATGGATGAGGGCCCAGGCCTACACTGCAGACCAGTCGGGCCAAAATCCAGCAATAGTCGCGACTCATGAATGGCAGAGTCCCGACCAGTGAATGCACAGAGAGGAGTAAGAGGAAGTTGCGGCTCAGTCTGGATGAAAGTCGGATCAGAGTCATGGAGGTGATTGAACACTATTAACAACTGACCTGGTGCCATCAACCCTGTTCACCGTAAGTCCGCGTCTCATGGTGCTACTGAACGTGAACTACGCAGGCCGGTGGGGCCATCCAACCTAAGCCTGCAACACTCTGGGAATGGCCTGTGCTGACCTCTACCTCAGGTCTACATTGCGGTTGAGTAGGTCACACACAAATTTGAATTCAGCCTTGTTTCAATTATGGCTTACTTGACGTCATTGTACAGGCCTCATTGCAGACTGCATCCCCTTTCAGCCCGGGGCCACGAAGTCTGTTTCCCGAGACCACCAAAACACACTCTCTGGTTGGACTCTGGTGGTGACTGAGTCCATGGACTTGGGGTTGCAGTAGCCATCATGCCAGTGATACTGACTTCTTGTAAAGTAAAATGCTGTGGCATTCCACTCCTCCATTTTCTGCTTCCGGTCAGCCTCCACCCTCTGCATCATGCCCTGGAGGACACTTCCCACTGTCTCCCGCAACACTCAGGTCACATGGCCCATTTGACTGCACCGCAAGTCACGTCCCGTGGCAGTGTGCCTGTTCCGACCACAGTGCATCCGGGGCCACTGAGCCTGTGCTGGTCACCGATCCCTTTCTAATGATATATTGGATGACCTCTGTGACAGTGGTCTTTAGCTCATCAACGCCATGTGTTTGTGGCCCTGCGCTGACCCCTGCCTCAGGCCTACACTGTGGTCCAGTAGGTCACACATGTGGAACTGTGTCTTGGACACACCTCATCACAGCCGGCATCCCCAACAGCACTGGATTCCACTAACTCTGTGTAGAATGAGTCATGGGCACTTTCTGGTTGTACCTTTGTGGCGTCTGAGTCCATGGCCTGGGTTTTTTTTTTGCATCTTCCACATGCTGGACCCGACTTGGTGTCTGACATGTGTGTATTCCATACGTCTCCACCATTTTGACTGTTGCAACATGGGCCTGTATTCTGCATCATGCCCTAGGGGTACTCCTTCCACTGTCCACCGAGCCACTCCGTGGCATGCTCCTTTCACATCTACGAGAACCTGCTCTGCATTTGTGACCCTGACCCTGTGCCCCGCAAGTTAGGGTCCTGTGGTGGTAGGCCTGTGCATCCGGGGCCACTAACTCTGTGCAGCAGAAGTCATGGGGCCTTTATGGTTGAATGATTGTGTTTTTTGCGATGTACACTGTTGTTGATGTGTGACTGCACCAGACAGCCCTTGCCTGCTGGTGTGCACACACCCCACACACACCCAACGCAGGTGTCACTCAGTATGTGTGCCTACTAATAAATGTGGGCGTGTTCACGTAGCCATTCACACTCTCTGAGCAAGTGTGTCCGTGTTGTAATTGTGTCAGCATGATGGGCACGGGCCCTGCAACATCACAGTGTTCTGTCATCACCTCAGCATTGGCAGTGATCTTGGACATGTAGCTTTGCACGCAACCCCCTGCATATTCAAGCAGCTTGTGCTGGTCTGGTATACGTCAGGTCAGCGCAGGGGTGTGCAGAATCGGCAGAGGGAGCAGGGCGTGGCTTGGACCTGGCGTTGGGCAGGAAGTGCAGTAAGTGTGTCCCTGTGTTGAGGTGTAGTCGCCACCAGGTCCAAGGTAGTCCATGTTGCAATGTTGCCTGCACCAGGAGAGTGGGTCCGCACGTACGGGGACATGTAGGAGCACTTAATCGCACAGGTCTTTGCAAGTGTCTGGTGTATTAGGCCTGTGGATGCATGAGTACCTTGCCTACTCTAAGTCGCAGCGTGATCCTAGCCAGCCACAGGCTGTACACCTGTGTCCACCCTGTCCGGTCCATTGGCCTATGCTCATGTGGCCCCACACATTCAAAGGCCAGCGCCAAGGTGTTCCCAGGGTCATAGACATCCCACCACACCCACGCTAGGCCCTGCGCATCTCCTGTATGCATGCGGATGGTGAAGTAACTGTATGGATGAAAGGTCGTTTGTGTGAACTATCCGGCGGTAGCACACCTGCAGCCCGGAGCAGGAACTGGCATTTGCTTGCGACCCCCACACTACGCACTGCCTGAAATGAGACCAACATGCACATCACACACAAAGTAGTACATTGGTTGTAGTTGTCATGCATGATATGGCCTTCACACATACTCTCACCCCACCCCATGACTGTACCCGTTGCACACAGTCACTGCTCATTGCACCGGGCTTTGCCATTTCATCCATGGGACTGGCACAGGGCAAGCCAGTGCCGCTTCTAGCAGAGCCACTGATGCCATGGCAGACCATTCCCAAACACATGCCCGGATCCAGTCACGTGGACCTGTACTGTGCACGTCTTATGCATGTACTGGAGGCACTCCCGTTGGCCGTCTTGCGGATCAGTTACCGGCTGAGCTTCCACCTAGCAAACGTCACCTGCGTTCAGTCTGTGTTGCATTGTCGCTCGTGCATATTCGAGTGGTCGATGGATGTCTGCCTCTCCAATGTAACGGTAGCTGACCTGGATTACGACGTGTGTATGTGCCCCTTGTTGGTCCACGACCAGGAGTGTCACTGTGATTCCCGTTTGTGGAATGTGTAGATGTTTGGCATGCAGGCTGGACACTGGACCTGGGAGATTGCACCAGTCCTCGTGTGCAGTTAGCACATTGAGCCACTACTTGATTGGGCTTTGGTGCACATTGGGTCCAGTGGTTGGAGTCAGCACGTCAGCTGATGGATTACGTCCATGACATGTCAGATGTGGTGGACGACGAACGCTCATTGGAGATGTTGGCTTACACAGTTGCAGTCGCGTTCATGGAATAGTGACAAGGCACCTGCAGCCACAACTGGATGTGACCCATTGAACATGTCCCGACGCCTAGTTGCATGTTGGGAATCTGGTCACATGTCCCAAAACAACAGTGGACATGGCAGCTTTTGCCTGGACCACAATTTGAAAAGAACTGTCGCACTCCTTTTTACCGTGAAGGTAGTAAATGTTTATTGTGGGTAGGTAGGTGCTGTTTGGTATGCCCTTCTGAGTATTGGGGTTCTGTAACAATCTGTAGCGTTATCCTAATCGAGGATAACGTCCCCAAACGCACACTATGTGATGAAAATTGTCAAGCGTTGTAGTTCAGTTTAAACAAATAAAGTTTTATTCGAAAATCATTGTTTGTCTTCATTCATTTTTAGTATTTCCATTTGTTTACAATGTTGTAATCACATCCAAAAATTATTCATGATTTCAATTTCATTTGCCCAATGCATTTCGGGCACTTGGCCCTTCTTCAGGGGCTCAATCTCTGTTCAAAAAAGGATATACATCACTATTCATTGAGAAGACATAGCTCAAATCAAACTCATATACAGTATATTTTAAACTGATCACCTCTACTGGTTTAAAGAAAGCTCAAAACCTTATAACCTTATAACCCTCCAGGAGCCTAATGAAGTGTTCAATGTTGTGCGATTTTCAAGAGAACATTATGTGCCTGAAACATACATGCCAAATACTTGATAGTTGCGGGTCTGGACGTAGAAAAAATAAGGGGTGAAAAAAACGTAACAGAAATAGTGTCGATATTACACCCTGGTGTTTTTAACCAAGTAATACCTTCAATGACGGGTAAGCCAATCTTGTATGTGTGATGTGATATTCACTCCGAGTTCGTATCTAGAGTAAACAGCGGGTATAGGTGAAGGAACAACAATCATATAAATTTAACACTGCTATCTGGCAAATAATTCACCATCATAGAAAATACCTTAATACATCTTCCGTGGTTATGATCTCATGGTTGAAGGTAAATAAATCCGTCCGGATTCTGTGAGGGTAGGAACGAAAATGGGATCGATCAGAGTGTACTAATAAGTAATGAAACTTAAAAAGTAAGTGTGCAAAAGCTTCGCGTCTTACAGAAACTCAAGAGTCTTGCGCCATCGTAGCGTCGGGGTAGGCGTGACCCGGAAGTACACGCTGATAGGTTGTGGAACGTCTTAATCTGTCATGTGGAAGAGGTATCGACGGCAGACTACACTGGTGTAGTGCCGGCAATAAAAGATAGACTCAAACGTAAACAATCGAGATACGCCACAACACAAAGTGTTATAACGTGAAAAAAATAACGTGAAAAAAATAAAGAAACATCAAAGCGTTTCGCAAAACTAAAATAGAGTTTTTAAAGGCACAAGACCGATGTATGTGTGTTAGGTGAACCGGGGATGAATAAGTTCACCGCCAATTAGTGGAGATATAAGGAAAGGTGAATCATTTGTCTGGGCATCATTATAAATCAGCTGCGTACAGGTCAATAACTTGCTATATATTAAAGTGCATAATAACATAGTCCAAATGAATACTCATCATGGTCACAGTGAAAGTTAACACAAAGGTTAAGAAGGCATTATAAAAAGCAATTTAAATGACACTGATCATTTAGTCCTTTCGGTTGGGTTGTATTGAGGAAGGTCATCCAAAATATTTCACGCCTTAATAAATGTTG
Source organism: Lissotriton vulgaris (assembly GCF_964263255.1). Taxonomy (NCBI): domain Eukaryota; kingdom Metazoa; phylum Chordata; class Amphibia; order Caudata; family Salamandridae; genus Lissotriton; species Lissotriton vulgaris. The sequence continues at coordinate 1,437,271,535 of NC_141693.1, forward strand.
ACAATTGTCTCTGCCTGGTAAGATTGATGGTTGTTCCAAAATTAGAAATCTTATTTGGCTAGCTGTGTTGTTGTGAGTATTGAAATGTGCTGCCAAAGGTGATTTGACACTTTTTGTTCGTATATTGCTTTTATGTTCGATCAATCTTGTCTTGATTTTTCTTTCAGTTTTGCCTACATATGCCAGGCCACACGGGCACTTGATCATGTATATGACATTTCGACTGTCACAGGTAGCATTGACTTTCAATTTTATTAATGTTCCTTGGCTCGGATGTCGAAACTCTTTACCTTTGATAATGGCGTTGCAATTACCACAGTTGTGGCAAGGTAACGTCCCTTTACATACCTGTGTTTGGGAATTTTCTTGTTGATTTAACAGTTCTATGATATTTTTAGTACGTTGGTAAGCAAATCTGGGTTTTGAAGAAAATATGCCATTGAAGTCTTCTTCCAGGGAAAGTAATGGCCAATGTTTTAACAGAATTCTTTTGATGTGAACGCTCTCAGTGGAATATTTAGAGATGAAAACCATCCTTTCTTGACTGGTAGATTTTTCCTTCGTTTTCAGTAAGCATGTTCTGTCAACTTTTGTTATCTTTTCAACTGCTTCTTGAAGGATGCCATTAGGATATCCTCGCTCTCTGAATTTATCAATGGTGGTTGTCATGCTGTCTTGGAATGTATTCTCAGTAGATGAAATTCGTTTGATACGGAGTAGTTGAGAGTACGGTAGATGTTTTTTTAGAGAATGCTGGTGGAAACTTTGGAAGTGGAGTAAGTTATTTCTGTCCGTTGTTTTAGTGAATACACTAGTTTCAAGTTTTCCTTGGTCATTGGTAATCATTACATCTAGAAAGGATATTTGTTTGGTTTGTATTAAATGGGTAAATTTGACTGGACTCATGATTCTTGCGTGGACAGCCGACGCGGGTTGACACAAACTTGTGTTGGTGATGGACTCCCCCGAGGAGGACATGGGCGCTGTCCTACGTTCCTCACTCAGAAATGCTGCTGCATTGGTCTGCATATCGTGGCACTTCTCTTGGCAGTACTGGCACACAATTGTTGATAAAGTTTCTGCACTTTAACTTGTCTCCAACTGTGTTGTGTCTTGATTTGTATGCCAATGTCCGTGTACGGACTCTCTAGCTCCCTGCCATAAGTGCATTGCTACCCCATCAGGACTGTGGGGTTGTGCTTGTGCATTGTCATGTCCGTGTGTAGTGCTTAGCCTTAAGACATGTGGCCATTTACCGGCACCAGGCGTGTGCATTTGTGTCCTGTGTTCAGTTGTGCAAATATTGGTGTTTGGGCCACATTGTGTTCGAGGTTGTGGTGCTCTGCTTCCAATGTGTGTGTGCTGCATTGTGTGTGTGATGTCCCTTCAGCTCTGATTTAGATCACATTTCTCCCCTTCAGGCAGTGTGGTTTCCACTTCTGTGCTTGTACTGAGGTGTGATATTGCCGGGTTGTGTGACTTGTGCTCTTGGGCATGTTCTGTCAGCAGTGGTGCAGAGCTTAATTCTGCATGTGTGCCACTGTGCCCATCTCCCCCAGGTCCCTGCTGGTTCCACTCCCTGTTGCTGTTGTTTCTGTTTTGTTCAGGTTCCGGTCCCCGGTCCTGCCACCGTGTCCAGACGGATGTGGTCGACACCATGTCATCCAGCTCCTGGTGTTGTGCTGGTCTCCCACCTCCGGTGTGCATTGCTGCCTTCTTGTTGTCGGTGTGTTTCTGATTGTTTGTGCGTTTTGCATAATTCTGGATATTCTGGTTTTCGCCCATTGTCCACCTCTGCTCTCAGGCTGCATTCACCTTGTCCGAGATGGCCTGCCATGTACAATGTTTTGTTGCCAATGGGGTTTTGGGGTTGTATGCTGGCTCTGGTTGCCTCCATTGTGCTTGGCTGTTATTTTCTGTTGGAATTGTCACTTTTTTTTAAGACTTTTGTTGTGCTTCTTCCCGCCTGCCTTTCGTGTCGCGGGCCTTAATCCTGCTTTCCTCATCGTGAATGGGCTCTTTGCACGTTTTTTTGTGGTGTGGTTTGTGTTTTTATCTCCGTTGAGGTGGTTGTACCGCGGATATTGGCCGTGGTTTTGGCAGACTATCTCATGCTACCGCCTTGTTGTGAATTCCACGTTGACACCGGGTTACTTTCCTGCGATCGGCTCCAATGTGTAAAGGTGCGTTACCTTTTTTTGGTGATGTTTAGCACACGTTGTTGGGAATATACCCCTGAGCGATGGGGCCTGGGTGATTGCATAAATAGAGTGCAGAATAACGAGAGGCCCTCTAGTAATACTGTCAGTCCATAGTCTGCCACTAGTTAACCTCGACCTTTAAAAACTCAGCTGGAAAAGACATTGCACCGAGGAGAAATGTGATAGTAATGCTCTTTTGTCTTACATTTTTGGATACATAGTGACCACCTTAGGGTGTGAAAGCACCTCATGTTGAGCAATGTGCGTAATCAGTAAGTTTCAATATAAGGTACTGAAAGTAACATGGTCAATGCATTGTTGTAAAAATCTGTGTGTAATGTACTTGTCACAGGTTGAAAGCAGAAACAAGTAGTTTAATCGGTTAATGTGTTTCCTGAATAGCCCTGTGCATGTACCTTACTTCTCAGGTTAGTATCTTATTCTGCTATCCAAGTCGGTAAATACATTTGTGGTAGAAATACTTTTACAATCTTCAAGTCAAAAACTCCAAAAAGAATAACTCACTGGTCCTTTCACCCTGTGCAGACAGTTCCATACAACCTGTAGGCCATATACTCAAATCCTTGTAGGTTTTAACAAGGTCTGGACGAATTTTAATTTTATACTGGTACATTTTTATGGTTTCACAAAATGTGAAAAAATCATGAACAATGACATCCAATTGCTTTTGTGGCTGCCCCTGTCACATGCAGTGTGCCTGCTCAAAAGAGAAGCCACACTGTGCCATATTAGGCACATCCCCACGTCTAGTTGTGCGGACCCCTGGAGAGTTCCTAATGTCCGGCGCAGATTCCGCGTCGCTTCCGGCGCATCTAAGGGTTGGGGTGAGGCTTTTGCCTGGACTCATGATCCATGCGTGGACAACCTACGCGGGTTGGCATGAACTTGTGTTGGTGATGGAGTCCCCGAGGAGGACATGGGCGCTTTCCTACGTTCCTCATTCAGACATGCTGCTGCATTGGTCTGCATATTGTGGCACTTCTCTTGGCAGTACTGGCACACAATTGTTGATAACGTTTTTGCACTTTCACTTGTCTCCAACTGTGTTGTGTCTTGATTTGTATGCCAATGTGTGCGTCACGGACTCTCTAGCTCCCTGCCATAAGTGCATTGCTACCGCATCAGGACTGTGGGGTTGTACCTGTGCATTGTCATTTCCGTGTTAAGCATGCACGAATTTTGCGAATCTGGCGTTCGCGAATTTTGCGAATTTGCGAACTCGCAATCCGCAAAATCCGCGAATTTTCGCGAATTTGCGGATTTTTTTTTGTGTTCGCAAGGATTTCTGCCAGTTCGCAAGGATTTCTGCCAGTTCGCGAGGGTTTTGTACCAGTTCGCAATTGCGAACTTACATGTCGGCTCGCAACGGTCACGATTATGTTGTTTCTACGTCTGGTTCATCATCACAAGTTCCCAGCACCCTCTGTTTCACCCCTGCCACCCTCTGTTTCACCCATGCCACCCTCTGGTACATCAATGCCACCCTCTGGTTCATCATCACTGTAGATTATGGGTGGAAAAAGCAAGCACACCTGCCTGCTTCAACTGACATGAATTAATTTGGGGTTGATTTATTAATGTGTCACTGTTTTAAAATTCCAGTCTGGCACCTGCCTCCTTATCTGTAATTTGCTTTCTGTTGCAGTGCAATTTTTTTTCCAGGACCTTTGTGGCCTACTTGTAGCTATTCTATGAGCCTGCTGTGAGGGTCAGAGCAGGGTCATACAATTGTTGCAACTAGCAACTGAACTCTGTAGGGGCCCTTGTCAGGAAGCACTACAGGGAATGGTTTCTAATGATGAGTTTGAACTTTTGAACCTGCTGAATGTTTTCACTATTGCAAAACTCGTTTTTCTGCAGAACAGCATTACAGCAACTGTAATGCCCCAAACAAGCTTATATGAGAAAGTTGATTTCTAATCCAAAAGTTATCCAAAGAAAATCAAAAGGCCTCAAATCCAAAAAAGTGCAGGCAAATGTCAACCTGAGGAGTTATTCTGATAAAAATCATCATTTTCAGAAGGTCTATGCTGCTTGCTAGTAGATTTCTTGTGCAGAATTGCAATTTTTGTAATTTCGCGAGTGCGAAATTGTCGCTGCCCGCCGCACCTACATGTTCGCAATTGTGAACTTACACCGCACGCCGCAAAAATGTATCACCAAGAAAAAAAATCCGCTGCGTGCGAATTTGCGGATTTCCGGTAAATTCGCGAGCGTTCGCAGATTGCGAATTTACTGAAAATCCGCAAAATCCACGAGCGGAACGGATTTTCCGCCCATGCTTAGTCCATGTGTCGTGCTTAGCCAGATCCATTTGGCCATTTACCGGCACCAGGCGTCTTCATTTGTGTCCTGTGTTCAGTTGGGCAAATATTGGTGTTTGGGCCACATTGTGTTCGAGGTTGTGGTGCTCTGCTTCCAATGTGTGTGTGCTGCATTGTGTGTGAGATGTCCCTTCAGCTCTGATTTGTCTCACCCTTCTCTCTTTCAAGCAGTGTGGTTTCCACTTCTGTGCTTGTACTGAGGTGTGATATTGCCGGGTTGTGTGACTTGTGCTCTTGGGCATGGTCTGTCTGAAGTGGTGCCGAGCTTAATTGTGCATGTGTGCCATTGTGCCCATCTCCCCCAGGTCCCTGCTGGTTCCACTCCCTGTTGCTGTTTTTTCTGTTTTGTCAGGTTCCGGTCCCCGGTCCTGCCACCATGTCCAGACTGATGTGGTCGACACTATGTCATCCAGCTCCTGGTGTGGTGCTGGACTACTCCCACCTCCGGTTTGCATTGCTGCCTTCTTGTTGTCGGTGTGTTTCTGATTATTTGTGCGTTTTGCATAATTCTGGATATTCTGGTTTCCTTCCATTGTCCACCTTCACCCTCAGGCTGCATTCACCTTGTCCGAGATGGCCTGCCATGTACAATGTTTTGTTGCCAATGGGGTTTTGGGGTTGTATGCTGGCTCTGATTGCCTCCATTGTGCTTGGCTGTTATTTTCTGTTGGGATTGTCACTTTTTTTTAAGACTTTTGTTGTGCTTCTTCCCGCCTGCCCTGTGTGTCGCGGGCCTAATTCCTGCTTTCCTCATCGTGAATGGGCTCTTTGCATGTTTTTTTGTGTTGTGGTTTGTGTTTTTATCTCGTTCGAGGTGGTTGTATCGCGGATATTGGCCGTGGTTTTGGCAGACTATAGCATGCTACCGCCTTGTTGTGAATTCCATTTTGACACAGAGTTACTTTCCTGCGATCGGCTGCAATGTGTAAAGGTGCGTTACCTTTTTTTGGTGATGTTTAGCACACGTTGTTGGGAATATACCCCTGAGCGATGGGGCCTGGGTGATTGCATAAATAGAGTGCAGAATAACGAGAGGCCCTCTAGTAATCCTGTCAGTTCATAGTCTGCCACTAGTTAACCTTTCCCCTTAAAATCTCAGCTGTAAAAGACATTGCACCAAGGAGAAATGTGATAGTAATGCTCTTTTGGCTTATATTATTGGTTACATACTGACCACCTTAGGGTGTGAAAGCACCTTATGTTGAGTAATGTGCGTAATCAGTAAGTTTCATTTTAAGGAACTGGAAATAACATGGTCAAAGCATTGCTGTAAAAATCTGTGTGCAATGTACTTGTCACAGGTTGGAAGCAGAAACAAGTAGTTTCATCGATTAATGTGTTTCCTGAATAGCCCTGTGCGTGTACCCTAGTTCTCAGGTTAGTATCTTATTCTGCTATTGAAGTCGGTAAATATATTTGTGGTAGAAATACTTTTACAATCTTCAAGTCAAAAACTCCAAACAGAATAACTCACTGGTCCTTGCACCCTGTGCAGACAGTCCCATACAACCTATAAGCCATATACTTAAATCCTTGTAGGTTTTACCAAGGTCTGGACGAATTTTAATTTTATACTGGTAAATTTTTATGGTTTCACAAAATTTGAAAAAATTATGAACAAAGACATCCAATTGCTTTTGTGGCTGCCCCTGGCACATGCAGTGTGCCCGCTCAAAAGGACAGCCACACTGTGCCATATAAGGCATATCCCCACGTCTAGTTGTGGGGACCCCCGGGGAGTTCCTAATGTCTGGCGCGGATTCCGCGTCACTTCCGGCGCATCTAAGGGTTGGGGCGAGGTACTTAGACCTGCCGACGCCCATCTGGCCGTCCTTTCGGTTCCTCCTGGTCATGCCGTCTCCCTCTCTACCGCATACCTAACGTGCTGACTGGGGTGTGTAGCCAGGGAATGAACATGTTAAATTCAGATTCTCAGCCATCCATTTTGGAATACAATGAAATTATCAATGAACACAAATATTCTCTTATAAAGCCCTAGAAGCAAATATAAACTAATAAAAATACTAAAACAAGCTGTGTAGTGGCTTCAGAAGTGACTTCAGAGGCCGGCTCTGCAAATCACTTTGATTCCGTCACCTGTGGTGTCCAAGGAGGCAAAGGAAGGCCGCTGCATCAAAAATGGCAGTGCACCCTAGTTCTGCCTGGGCAGATTTTACAAAAGTGATAAGGTTCTGACACTGCCCCCCCTCACCAGGAAGCAAAAGCAGATGCTGCAGTGTTGATGATTCCTGAGGAGAAGCTCCCTGGAGGAGGTGGCAATGACAGCCCAGGTGTTGCAGTGAGATGCAAGGAGCCTGTTAACCTGTTGCAAGCTGCGGGGCATAGATAGATCCTGCTGCCCGAGTTACAAGTAGGTCAGTGTATTGAAACTCAGTGGAAAAAAATGATGGGTAAGATGCAGGCCAAAATGTAATGAAAACTAGACAAAAAGTATAGAAAAATAATAATAGAATCTAAAATACATTGATAAAACATATAAAGGGAAACGCCTGGGCAAAAGAGAATCCTCCCCTCATCATGGCAAGGGCTGAGGATGCTCCACAGAGCTCTTTTTAAACCCTCTGGGTAATCTATAACGGAACTCTACAGGAAAGAGGGTTGACCTAGATCTGTTTTTTCATTTATCATCCATAACACAATGCTTGAAAATAATTAGATCCCTTCTTAAAATAATCCAATAAATATTTCACGAGCCACTGGCACCAAGCATGCGGGAGGTGGCCAACGCCCACCCCAGAAGGAGAATCCCACACCATACAGTACAACCACGTGCACACAGAGGAGGCTACTTCAGATGCCGATCTACAGCTGGAGTGCAGAGGCCACTGTAAGCTGTCTCAGGCCAGAATCTATTCGGAACTGAGCAAACAGACTTTATACCAGAGAAGTCTTAATCCAATTTACCAAACGTTTCGTGCAATCGTATGTTTATGCAAAATAGATAATTTGAAATGCCTATGTCCTGAACGCATTGACATGAGCTGTTGAAATTTGTATTACGTATTTGTAACATCTGCTTGCTGTCCAGTTTGGCTCTATCTGCAGCAGATTACTAGGAGGTGAAGAATACATAAAGAGCACTGGTTAAATTATCACTTTATATAACGCCTGAAGCAACTCAGACAAGAAATACAAAGGTGCCAGGCATGGCCGGCGCTGGGCATGGGCAGTGTGGGCCGCTGCCCAGGGCCCAGCAGTCAGCCCTTTAACTTGGGCCCTCACACCAATGCAACACAGTCAGGGCACGACATGAAAGGTGCCACCCTGCAAGTGCGCAACCTTAGGGGGGCCTCTCCCTTGGCCTCACTGCTTTGGTGTAGAGAGGCACATCTCGGGGTGGATGGGGCAGTCCCAGTTGCAAGAAAGCACATTCCTCAGTTTTGTCCTGCAATTAGGTATTCTCCCCCCACCCATGCATTGCCCAGCGGGCGGACTATTGCCCGGCTGTTTAGCTCCCTGGCAGTCTTAACCCTCTCTGGAGATAAGCAACCCTCACACCTTCAGCCCTTGATGAGCTGTTAAGAGGTGTTTGTAGGTGGTTGAGAGGGAGGGGCAGCAGTTTCAGGAGCAGGGGCATCTATTGAGATGCAGACAGCACTGAAGGGGTCAGGTCTGTGCAAATAGAGGGGTCTCGCACATTTCTCTTCTGCCCAGGGCCCCAGTATCCTAGAACCGGCAAGGTGTCATACTACCAGTGCCACTGAGATTCTTGTTCTCATTCATGTCTTCTCTCACATGCTTTGGATTAGTAGGAATGGACCGGTGACATGATACGTCTTAATTCTTTTATGGTTCACTAAAGATGATTGAATAATAGCTGTTTGTGGTAGACTGGAATATAACTTTTATGCAATTGATATGCGGGTAATCATACCTAACAATGAAGTCATCTCAATGTCCACCTCTCTGCTGAAGGTGAAACAAGAGACAACAAAACAATAACAAGCATTAGTAAATGCCGGAAAATATGCTACAGCCAATAGAAATGAAGGAAAAGTAAGTAGCACTCACAGGAACCAATAAAAGCCAGGAAAGAAAGGGGGCAGGATGTGAGCCCTTTTAAAGTTTATATTAAAACAGTATATTTCACAAACATAGTGCAAGCGCTGTGTAGACAAAACCTAATTATCCCCCAATGGGCATTTTATTAATTTGATCTATAAGGTACTAAGGCAAACTCTGTCTCTGCATGTAAAGAAGTACATGCTTACAACGTTTGAATTTTAAGGTGTTATCATCTTTTATGTGATGTTTGTAGCATGATATAACTGCCAACATTTTCACTGCAAGTGCCTGGGCTCCTAATGTCAGGTCAGATCATAGGATTTTTTAGAGGGAGGGATAGTTTTCAAGCTGCGTAGTTATATAGTTTGAGTAGAGTATTTCAGGATAGCGAGCGGGGATCCACGAGTTGCGGAGGCCATGCGTTTACTTGCTGAGGCCGGATGCATGAACCTCGTTTTACCGATGGCTCCAGAGGCAGCGCGGCCTGCACAGCATGCTGCCAGTGGTGTGGCCACAGCGTTGTGGGAGTGCTCACCGCTGCTGCCTGAGGGGTAAGAAAGAAGCAGAAGGTATGTGCTGGGGGCCGTGGGAGGGAAGCGGACCCAGGTCCAAAAACAGCAGAACAAAAGGGGCAGGGTGCAGCGGGGTGCCCCACTCTCTAGTTTGTGGAAGGATGAGATAGAACCGCAGTAGGCATGTGGTGGGATGATGTCTCGGCAGCTGGAGGAGCCGGGTGTGAGACTATGAAGGAAGAGAGGGAGGGGGCCCCAGACCTGATAAGAGCGGGGAGGGTGTAAAGACCTCGTTAGGGGGTGGCAAGTGATGCAATTGTGCTTGTAAATAGGCCCGGGGGGGATGGAGGAGCAGCAATGAGGCTACATAATACATATTGATGCCGCTCCTTTGCTACAAGCAGTACATGTCAAACATGAATCACAGAGTCACACATATCACACACCAATGTACCAGTGAGCCTGTCAACACATCATGTATGACCAATTATTGACTCATGTCTCTCTGCACTGTCACAGGTGATCAAGGAAACCAGAAAAGAGACTGTGACACACTACATTTTCTGACTTCTTCCTAGTAGGTCAGTCTGTTTTGGTGGACTATTAGCAGCAGCTGACAAGGTTCCAGGAGCTCATGGGACTACTGGGGGTGCTCCTGGTGCCAGAGAAGACACAAGGTCCAAACATGGTGTTGTCATTTCTGGGTAGTGAATTGGATCCCTTGACAATGGAGGCATGCCTACCGACGGATAAAAAGCTGCATATGCAGATGTTGATAGATGACATGATGGCCGGACACAAAGTGACAGTTAGAGAGGTGCAAGTGCTGCTAGGGCATCTGAATTTTGCATGTCATGTGGTAAGGACAGGAAGAACATTTTTTAGGAGATTGAGCAGGTCATTGGCAGTGATTGCGCTGCTGCATTATCAAATGCGCTTTCATGAAGGGACGAAAGAATACTTACGTATGTGGCACAGGATTTTGGTGGAATTCAATTTCGTTCCCATGATAGCACCTAAGGAATGGGAATGGTATGTCCAAATATATTCAGACGTGGCAGGATCTAGTGGTTTTGGACTGTACCGGCAGAGTAGGTGGTGCACCTAAGAGAGGCCAATGCATTGGAACAATGGTGGCAGGAGTATTGCCTTTTCTAGAACTCTTTCCACTAGTGGTAGCAGTCACAGTTTGGGCACAATAGTTGGCACATGAAAAGGTCATTTTCTGGTGGTACATGTGGTCAATAGGCAGTCTGCTAGGGACAAACAGGTGCTTAAGTTACTGTAAGTTTTCATCCTCAGTTGTCTGAAGCATGATATCCTGTTTCAAGCCCGGCATGTGCTAGGGATGGACAATGAAACTGTGGATGCTATGTCTCTTTCACAGTGGGAGAGTTCCATGCAATGCTCACGGAGGCGGACACATATGCAAGAGACCAGTGCCTGTGAAAATGTGGTCAAAAGGAGACATAGGATGTTGCAATTGGTGGTAGGATCTATGGCCGTTTTTGGTGTATAATCAAGCTTGGCAGGAGTTTATAGATGGAGGGACGCAGAAGAGGGTAGAAGCTTGGGTGCAGGAGGAGGATGTAGTTCAGTTTATTATGTCATTGATTGACGTAGGTCTGTCCAAGGTCACAATTGTAGGCAAGCTAGCAGGGATTGCCTTCATGGACAATCTTTGGTGGGGTTATGCCCCTTCAGCAGGTGAGCTTCACAGACATAACCTTAAGGCTGGGCCAGGGTTGGGAGGCCAGTGTTGGGGGAACTTTTAACAGGGCTCTTAAAGGTTATAACAAGAATCTGCAAGCGTACTGAAGAAACAACATTGTTTTCCACATTAATGTCATGGATATATTTTGGCGCAATAAGAGTGCCAGAGCTCTTGGGTAAGAAAGGAGTGCCAGTGTTGGGTTGGATGGAGGTAAACGTTAGGGAGTGGGAGCTAGGTGTGATAACAGTCATGCTCAAACAATCTAAGACAGACAAAGGGGAATAGGAAAAGTGGTATTAATGGTGGCCAGTGCTAATCCAGCATTATGTCCGGTGCAATGGGAGTGTAAATTGAGAGGTATATCTGCCAGATAGTCTGGGGTCGTTTTTTGCAGGGTTTCTGGACAGGTGGTGACTGCTGCTCTGCTATTATGAGTGATACAGAGATCTTTGTTAAAGCTGAGGGAAGCCCCGGGCGACTATGGCACTCACTCATTCAGGATCGGGGTAGCCCCTGATGCAGCAAAGCAGGGTTGGGAGAGTGACAGAATCATGCACTTGGGGCATTGGATTTCTGATTTTTCAAGAGATATGTCTAGTTGTGGGAGTCTGGAGACTGCAACATATAGTTTTCTATGTACTCACGCTTGTGTCTTTTCAGGTGCAGTAGGGCGGCCGGATACGGGGGATCTGTCCTTTTGGATAGTCGGTCATTCATTTGTAAAATGGGCGAATGACATGAACTTCAAAAGGGAAAAGGTTTGAATCTTGGGTTGAACTCTTCATTATTTAACATTTCTTGGAACAGAAAAGGTGGTATGAGATGGCACGAACTCCTGCCCTGCTTGAACAATTTAATACAACAACACATTTGTTTGTTATGTTTTAATTGTACATTTAGGGGAGAATGATCTGATGGTATGCAAAGAATTAGCTTTACTGAAGCAGAAGAAATGGAATTTATTGGAGATCAGGCAGCAATGGTCCGGATGTTTTGTCATTTGGACAGAATTTATCCCTCAAAGACAATGTAGGTGGGGCCAAAAACCTGCAGCTATTGGTAAAGCAAGGAAGAAGATCAATAGGGACATGAGATTATTTTTGGTTTCGGTACAGTGGAGCACCATGAATTGAAGTATGCAGCTGTATATTTTTTCAGGGGGGATGGAATGCAATTGTCTCACTTCAGGATGGAGCTATGTCTGAGTCACATAAAAGAGGTTTTAATAAGGTAACAGACATACAAAGGTATCCAAAATCTTCCTAGGTTTTTGGGGGACAGAAAATCATAGAGAAGGAGGGACTTGTCTGGATGGCATTTGGTAGCTAGTTTTTACATGTTTAAAGGTTAAGTTTACGGATGTGTACAATTTAGTCCAGGAGGAGGCAATAAGGTTAGGATAGGAGATACTTAGGTAGATTTTAGAGAAAAAGCTAAGAGGTTACAGGGTTAAAGTACAACTGTCAATGAACGAGTAGGTGTATTTAAATAGTTGCAATGAAAGTATAAGGGTGGGGAAAACTTAGGAGTGGGGGAAGAGGTTAAGAAGGTGAATAAATGTATTTTGAGGTGTAGTTTTTTAAGGCAAAGGTCAATGTTGTGAGGTGGACTTGTCTTCAATAAAGCGCCCGTTTTCAGGCATATTAGAGTGTGATTTTGGTCTGGGGAGCATCCATTTTGGACCAAGGGGGCTTTAAGGGGCAGCTGACCCCCAGGGAGTCTTGCACCTCCAGGTGTTTTGGGCAGGTGGTGCGGCTTGAGCACAACGGGGCTCTTTGGGCGACTTTTGGCCTGGTGGGAGGGGGGATACTTAACCTGCCATTTTGGGCGCAATCCTACCATTTTGGGTAAGGTGACACGGCAGCCGTTTTTTTAGAGACAGGGAAAGTTATCTACCCGCCCTCCCTCCATAATTCTTTTAAGGGTTTTTTCCATAGGTCGGTTTTAGGGAATTGGCAAATATTTTGATCACAGGTGCACTGGTGTTAAGAAATGTAATTGGTTGTCACTAAAAACAGGTGCAAGACATTTGGTAGCTAGTCTTTACATGTTTACAGGTTAAGTTTACGGTTGTGAACAAGTTACGTCAGGAGCTGGAAATAAGTTTACGATAGGAGATACTTAGTTAGGTAGGTGTTGAGAGAAGTAGATAAGAGGTTACAGGGTTAAAGTTCAACAATTAATGACCAAGTAGGGGTTTTTAAATAGTTGCAAGGTAAAGATAAGGGTGAGGAAACCTTAGGGGTGGGGGAGGAGGCTAAGTAGGTGCATACATTTATAGTGAGGTGCAGTTGTGTAAGGCAAAGACCAAGAGTCATGTAGTGAGGTGCACCTCTCTTCAATAAAGCAGCTTTTTTTCACACAGAACAGAGCGTGATTCTGGTCTGAGCTGACCACCAGGGAGGCTTGCGCCCCTGGTGTTCTTTTCGCTGGTGGTCCGGCTCAAGCACAATTTGGCTAGTTGGGCGACTTTTGGGCTGGCGGGATGCAGGATACTTAACCAGCCATTTTGGGCTCTGTGCCACCATTTTGGGTAAGGTGACACAACAGCTGTTCTTTTAGAAAGAGGGAAAGTTTTCACCGACCCTCCCTCCCTCCCTCATTATTTTAAGGTTTTTTTTCTGTAGGTCAGTTCTTTGGTATGGGCTATTTTGTTGATCACAGGTGCGCTGGGGTTAAGAAATGTAATTGGTTGCCGCTAGAAGCATGTGCAAGGCGTTTGGTAGCTAGTTTTAACATGCTTACAGGTTAAGTTTACAGTTGTGAACAAGTTAATCTGGGGGAGCAGGAAATAAGGTCGAGATAGGAGATACTTAGTTAGGTAGATGTTTAGAGAAGGAGATAAGAGGTTACAGGGTTAAAGTTTGACAGTTAATGACCGAGTAGGGGGTTTTAGATAGTTGCAAGGAAAGCATAAAGGTGGGAAACCTTAGGGGTGGGGGAGGAGGCTATGTAGGTGAATAAATGTATTGTGAGATGTAGTTTAATAAGGCAAAAGGCAACTGTAATGTTGTGAGGTGCACCTGTCATTAATAAAGGGGCCTTTTTCACACATAATAGAGTGATATTGTGGTCTGCAACCCTCTCGCCCCAAGTGGCCGCCGTCCACCTAATCTGGTCTTCATTTCTGCTTGAAAGAATCTTTTAAGCAGGAGGGTCCAGAGCTCGAAACACAGCGCCAAAATCCTGAAGAAAAAGTTTTTTTTATTGTAATTCATTCTCTGGGGACCCTAATCTTCAACTTGTGTGTGGCATCACCAACTGCCTTAAAGATTCTCCTGGAGCAGCTGCTAATAAACTGTGTTCACAAATAAATGCAATTATCTCTCCCACTGCAGCTACTGTTAACAAGGTTGTGGACGGTGAAAATACGCATGCAGCATGTAATGATGAGGCATCATTACTGACTATCTCGGAGATAGGTAATCTTTTGCTTCATTTTCGGGTTGAATTACTGCAGAGATGGGTTCCGCTAACTTCCTGTGCATTATAACATTATCCGGCGCTTTTAGCCCCATGTCCAATGTACTGTAAAGTCATTGTAAAGCCTTGCCGTCCTGATAAGTAAGGGAATGTGGACATCACCCAAAAACGTACTTCTGCCCCCGTCAGCCCTCTTTTAAACAGTACTCAGTTTACTAATCCCCCACAGAATGTACTGCTGAGATGGCCCTGTTCAGATTCAAACTTGTAACCTAGCAATCACTGTTTTTTTCGGTGGAGTATTCATAACACAGAGCCACCCTTTGATGCTGCGGCACCTATCCTGAAGTATAACACAACTTCAGTGGCGGCTCCTCCATAGGGGCGTGGGTGCTTCACCCCACTGCTTTCTCACAGTGCAAGAAGGCAGAAACATAAAATGGTAAAACTACCATCTTATGCTTCTGCTTCTTGAACTACGAGAAAGCAGAAGTGCCTGGTAGGGGGTGGGCGGTCCTGCTTGAGGGCAGGGGGGAGTGGCTTGCCCACTGTTGTGGATACTGACTGTTTGGTTGGCCCCAGGCGCTCTCCTTTTTTTTTCTCTATGTAGGCTCTCCCTTTTTAGGTTTCGCCTGCCGAAGGCTGCGCTCTGCGCAGCTTTTCGGCGCAGGCGAAATCTATTGTTTACAATATGGGCTTCAGGAACGTCCCCCGGCTCCCATTGGCTAGCTCCATAAATGGAGGCTAGCCATTGGGAGCCGGATCTGTCCGTCAAGGCCGGACCAGATTAGGGGGCGTTCCCGTGATTTTTTCCCTCTCCGCCTCTGCGATGTCGTCATCGCGGCGGTGGGCGAAGTTTCTTTTTTTTTTTTTCGGGGTTTGTTTTTGTGTCATTCCATGCCGACCACGGCCGCCGGAGGAAGCCCAGGTGAGTGCTTGTCTTACTTAGCTAGTGCAGTCATGGATAAAAATGAGCTGGTGCAGAAAGCCAAACTGGCAGAACAGGCCGAGAGGTACGATGACATGGCACAGAACATGAAGAAGGTAACGGAGGAATGTGGTGAAAGTGGATTGTCCAACGAGGAGCGGAACCTTCTGTCTGTTGCTTACAAGAATGTGGTAGGAGCTCGTAGGTCACCGTGGAGGGTCGTTTCTAGTATCGAGAAGAAAACGGAAGGCAGTGCAAAAAAAACAACAAATGGCCAAAGAATACCGGGAGAAAATAGAGACCGAGCTAAGAGAGATCTGCAATGATGTACTAGTAAGATGAATTGGTTTTATTTCTCTGCTGGTCGTGTTTGTTGCATTTCCCAAATGTTTTGTTTTCGTTGCATGTTATGCGAACATGTTGCTTTATTGGGTGTTGTGTAGTTAATGCTGCTGTCTTGGTTATGGTTGTATGTTCTTACTTCGCATTCCGTTGCAACCATGCCTTTACCACGCATGCGTTACAACGGAATGGTATTTCTACGCATTAGCTTTTCCTCGAATTCTTCCGTTGTGACGTCATACATCGTTAAGAGGAAGTGGAAGTTTTTTTCCGTTTTCTCTTATACGACGTTGATTGCCTGCATATCCCGACGTGACTTCTGGTGAGTTTTATTTATGGGGGGGAGACCCCCCCCAAGCCCCCTTTTTTACTTTTAACCTTTACCACATATGCCTTTACTACATACCTCGTAGTAAAGGTATGCGTGGTAAAGGCTTTCGTGGTAACCACGCATGCGTTGTACTGCATGCATGGTTAAGGTATTCGTGGAAACGGCCTCGTTGTAGTGGCCGTTTCCCCTTCTTGAATTGATAACAAGTTTGTGTAGCACGTTACTGTAGTGTAAGCTTTACCATGTGGTAGAAGTCGCTAATGCCGTAAGCACCTTTGTAATGTGAACTATAGCTATGTGCCAGTAAACGAAAACTGAATTAAAAGAATTTCTTCAGCAGTGAAATCGATTTTTACCTTAAAATTGTAGCAGTTGATTTGTATGCAGAAGTAACCTTTGATCAATTTGTAACATGTTGATAGGAATACACGCACAATGACCTGGTTGTTTTTTATGCCTTGATGGTTGTAGTTCAATCATTATTTTCCTTTGAACCGTGTTGGAATGCGACGTTTTACCATCTTGTCAAGAAAACCAGTGTCGCCTCCAAGTGCAAACCATGCATTCATGAATGTTCTACAATTCCTTGTAGTTGACATTGTTATGAGTAGCTGCTCCCTGCTGGTTGATATAGTTCTCAACTACTTAACGCATGCAATTGTTCCAAATCTTAATAATCCTCTGGTAGACTCCCAGGTGTTGTCCATCTACCACACAATTTATAACTCATGTACAAGCAAACTCTTGAAAGGCTGTGAGAGTATGCCTAACTGAACCTCTGTAATATTGCTGGTCTGGGTTCAGCCCGAGGCATAGCACCAGCTTTCTCAAACATTGGATACAACCTTCCGACGTTCTCAATGATGGGTAAAATCGGGAAGTCCCTGTTTTCTAATTTGCCAGGCTCCATTGTTGTCCGGGTGTATCGGGGACAGCACTTAAATGGACTCCCCTTCCACAGTGTCGACAAATTTGAGTACTAGATCTGCATCAGTTAAAATTCCTCCTTTCCGCCGTGGATGATGCAAACATTCAGAAGGCTATGCAAAGAAGCATTACTATGTGCCCTGATTATTCTTACTTTTGGATGATGGTCGGAGGCCTGGAGACAATTTGCAACTCAGACCTGCTATACAAGCTGGAATTCTGCTGTGTACAAATCGCCCTCTGAGTTTCTGGTCTTATTTAGAGAGTGGTGCACCACTGCTCTCCAGCTAGGAATCTGTTATTGTCTTACTCATTTGGTCAAGAAACGTTCCATTAAGACACGAGCATCGTGAAATATGAGATTCCAGAACATGAAACTTTAGGAAATCTCAAGCCCATGACTACATTGGAAGCTTGTCACCTTTGTTTTAGAAAGCTCCTTAAAAAACAACCTGTGGGACTCTAACTCGTCAAAATGCTGTTTTTTGTGGTCTTTTCAACACTAAAATGGCATGTTAGGCTCTGTAGTTCTGTGTTAAAATGTTAGGAAATGCTTAAGTCTAAACATAACTTTGGGTTTCCATGAGTGATTTGGTTTGAGAATGACTGCTTTGAAATGGGTGGCAAGGACGCTGGCTAGATCGCTTTAGTGGGAATGTACAGATCATTGAAGCAGAATTTGAGTATCTGGGATCAGTGATGTAGGCCCTACTACTTCCTGATTCTATCAGGTATGCAGGCGGAGTTGCACAATGTTGATTTTGGAGGAAGTGAATATGAATGCTGTAAGCACGTGAAATCTAAAACCAGTGAGATGCATTCATTGGATTTAAAAGTTTGTCAGCAATCGTATTGTATTGTATATTGGATTTATATAGCGCTTATCACCCAGGGGTCTCTAAGCGCTTGCCTTGAGAACCCGTCCTGGTTTTTCCCTGTGAGATAGCCCCTACAGGGCATCCCCAAGGTGAAAGCCAGGCATCCCGCCGCGGGGGGCCGTTGTGGAGATTAAGCAAGCTTAATGCCCAGAGTTGCAGAGTGTGAACCCATGATTAGGTCAGGCACCGAAGCGAGAATTATCGAGTCCGTGGACATTTGAGCTCAAGACCCTGCCGCGTCGGGAATTGAACCCTGGTCCTGGGTCTGACCTCTGCTTCAGGGTCTGCCTGCTCTAACCAGTGAGCCACACTTCTCAACAGATCACGTGATGGTGTTTAGTGAAAGATTAGAAGTGGATGATGGAGAGGGGAAACTGCCGTTGCTCAGTCAGTCCTCTTGAATCAACACAGGAAATACATGTTATGCATTGCTTTGCGAAATGTCTAGACCTCAGATTCTCATTGGTGCAGTTAGTGGATCTCGTCTCATATTGGTGCGCTGGTGGCAGGCCAGAGTCAGTGTTTGCTTTAGGGGTTTGTTAATCTGAACCGTTCTAACTCTGCCATCTTTTGAGCAGACCGGACGTTAAGCTGGGATTTTAAATGCATGTGCACATTTGACTCACGTTATTCACTACTACCCGGGGCCCGGTAAGTCAAACAGTTTAAACATGTCGGTGGTTTGACTCTTTACCTTCTTTTAGCCCCCTGTCGACTTGCACATCTCAGCGTGACATTTTGTTGTACTACTGTATGTATTAGTGATGCTCCAGGTCTTAATGTGTACGTTTGGATGCTTATGAGAATTTGAAGGAAGTGATCAAACTAGACTCTGGCGATTAGGCAGTGTACTGCACTTTCTGCCTCACATGAGCTCGTTAGACTGTTATAAAATATTTAATTCAGAAAGTTTTCTCCTTTCTCGACAATTGGCAAAACAGGAGCCCGGCGTTGGCTGCCAGCTGATTGGCTTTGGCAGTTTTTTTTGTTGAAAAGTTTTTAAACCTTTTTTGCCTAAATATCAATAATGAATGCCCATATACACTCAGACTGCAGTCATTGATTTCGTAATGAAGGTGTACAGAAACATTACAAGTTGGCCATCTGAACGTGCACCTGCATATTCGCCGGCAGTCCTCTTTGAATGCTGCACTGCCAGCCGTTTTGGAATAGGTTTCATGCTCTTTCAGAAATGAATGGCACTTGCGGTGCACTGCACTCTACGGTAGAGACCCGGAAGGCAGCCAGACCCTCAGAAGGGGGGGGTCCTTTTTATAGGCACTACGGTTCATTTCTCCTTTATTCTTGGTAGGACAGCTCTTTGGCATCTGGCATTCCTTAGTTCACACAGTCACTCGTATGGGGAGCTTATTTGTGCATCATATAGGCTGACCCATTTTTCCACGCTGTTTGCGGAGTTGGGTATAAAAAGTGTCCCTTTGTTTTCGTGTTTGGGTATCTGAGATGCAGGTGTCTGACCTTCCTACTACAAACTATTTGTGTGTGTGTAAAAGAATGGACTGGCTCTGCTGATGGAGCTCCCTCATAAACTTGGGTATCTAGGTAGATATTGGAGAATTTTAAACATTTCTCTGGCAGGATATTTTGCAGAGTTTTTTAGTTTTTTTTTTCCCTTGCGGTGGATTCACAGTATGCCCACAAACTTGTGCTATGAAAGAGATCCAACTCTCTGACACTTTCACCTGGCAGTTGCGTAGGCACACCAATTGTAACAGCGCTAAATGCATTTATCTTCTTACGTGTCCCTGCGACCTACAACACATTGGTATGACTATGCGGCAGATCAAGTTGCGTATTCAAGAACATAAAAGCAACATAAGGTGCCTCAGAACTAACACAAGACTATACCAACACTATACACAAATGGGACACACAGCCGACAGTATTCGTTGGCTGGTCATAGAATGCCATCCAGGTATCACTAAGACAGGCCTGTTAAGGATTGAACAAAGGTGGGTCCATCGTCTCAGACTTGATACACTGGGTCTCAATGAGACCGTGCCGTGGTCATCTATTCATAAGTAGACCCCCTATTAACAATCTGTCTATACACATTAACCGGCACCTACCCAGTGCCCTCTGAACTTATAATTATCTCCACCTTGACCCACTTGACACTATCGGATGGCCAGCCTTATTGATTGTAATTTGTGAGCACCATCTGCAATAGCCATCTGTAAACATCCCGCAGTTCACCTACTACAGCCTACGTTTAATGTATACTCCACCGTTAACCAACCAGTTAGGCTACTACACCTTCCATTTATACATAACTACGGCCACGAGATCCAAAATCCCCACTGCAGACCCGCATGCCATAAGAGCCGTCTCACAAAAGCCGAGGCTCCTTGCTGTAGAACATGCTAGTCTATTCTTTACACATAACATGGCCGCGTTAATTGGCCAGCTTGCACTGGTGTAAACATCGCTCCGTTCTAGCGACCTCCTGTATCACCCTAGCGCATGCGCAAACCCGACATGCGAGGCCACGCCCACTCCAATGCCGGGCGGAACCAGGAAGCGTCTGTGACATATACACGACCTCACGGAAGGACTCGCCACCAGTCGCTCCGGTTCCGACACGGAATCCTCGTGGGGGTAGGTGTTGCAGGCTGAGACCGCACACCGTTAGGGTAAGTTTCCGACGAGCATGCCGACTCACAGGTGGGGGCAGAGCACTAATTCGATACCAATGGTACAGGTATCAATTTCACGTAGTCTGCCTCGTGCCTTGGCAAATACGGGTCCACTGATGAACATGTGGACATATGTCGGTGGTGATGTTCTCACCTCCTGGTGTTTGATACTCTGGGGGGTATTGCGTGGGCGCCGCTCCCCCGCCCCTCGCAGGACCTCAGCTGCCTAATCCCTGGACGCTGTGGACTCGAGGGTTCACGTGTGGGGGTGGGCGTTTTGCGCGTTACTCACCTGCTGTATGCCATTCACCACTTGTAGGGTGGCATCTACTAGCCTGCATTTTTGGCCATATGAATATCACGGGTTTTACCCTAAAGGAAGGCAATAGGATATTGATTGCAGAGTTGACAACTCTAGCCCGGGTTTGATTATGCTCTCCCTCATCCCTTGACAATCGCTCGCCTTAGATGGAAATTAAGCGTCTCCTCCCTCATTTTATAACATTCTTTCAGGTCCCTGACCCCCCTGTGCAGGTCCCACAGGAGCAGACTGCGGGGCACCTTAGGGATCATCCCAGGGTAAGCGTTTTTATCCAATCTTCCACTGCTCTCTAATTAGTTTTAACTCGGCTGAGTCCTATAGATAATGTGTATGCCTTATTCCTAGGGGTATGCAACTTTTTATAGGGAAATGCACCTAATTTTTAGAAGAGAATTACACTAATAGTGACCCTTGTATGTTCTCCCACTCTTTAGGTCGCATTATTCGAAGCAGGACCAATCGGCCTGCTCCACAGACCAACCAAGTTAAGGTTGTATATAAACTCTATCTTTCACTGTGTAGTACTTGTCACCATGGTCCTGAAGAATTGCTAGTTTAGCATGAAACATGTCGACCACACCAGAGGGTTGTAGATAGTCCTGCCTAAATAACTTCCAAAGCGTTCTATCTCCCCTCCCACTATTTTAATCAAGGGGGGTCAGCCACGCTAATAAAATTCCTTGTGGACTGACCAACCCTTTTTTATCATCACCACCTTCTCACGACTACACTCTTTTTGCCCTCTCACACGCATGCACCATATGGCAGGAACAAAAGATCTCCGCTAAAGAGCCCCTTCGCGGGTGCCCGTCGGACATTGCAGCGCCTGTCCGACGAGGAGCAGGACCCATATGAAGAAGCATGACACCTAGCTTGCTGGGTGTGTGAGGGTTCTAGTTCCCAAGAGGGGTTTCCCCCACCTCCTTTTCCCCTCTTGGTTTCCCTATACACTATCACACACATCCATCTCAGCCTTTCGGGGAACTTTGTGCCTAATTTTGCTTAATTATTTTGCAGAGTTACCGCGGTGGGGTTGGTTGGGTGTAGTCCTCGAAGATGCGCCGCAATGGAAAACTAATCCATGTGGTGTAATGAGGGACTCACCACAACGAGGGTGCAGCCAGCCCATTTCAAGCGTAGACCATTGAAACATTGCCCCATTTCAGCCACCCCAGGTTCTGGCAAATGTCCGATTTTGGCACCTTCGTGGCATCTTTTGTTTAAAGCTGGAGTTTTGGTTACGGTTTGATGTTTTGTGGCATGCTATGGCCTACAAGTGAACAAATCTGCCGGGTTGAATGCAATGCCTTCTCTCGGTATTGTTTTGGACCTTTGCAAATCTCCGTGTACCCCTATCCCGAGTGGTACTTTGATTTTGTGAAGTTGTATTTGCAGGCGGCTCCTGTGGCCTTTTCCCGTTCAACTGGATGTGCCAGACGCCAAGGAGAATTCTTTCTGAAATACGGTCGTTATCCACCCTTTCCTGCAGCGTTTTTAGGTTTCGCCTGGGCCGGAGCACTAGCTCCGCCCAGGAGAAATCTTTTGTTAACAGTATGGATGTTCGTCCCGCCTCTGTTTCCCATTGGCTAGCTCCATAAATCCATAAATGGACGCTAGCCATGGCAAACAGAGGCATCCGTCGTCCTGCGAGGCGACTCGTGGGCGTTTCGGCAATGTTTTTCTCATCCTGCCTCTTTTCTGATGTCATGTGGCTGTGGGCGTGTACTTTTTTTTTTTTTTGTCCCGTGATGTTTTCGTCATTTTGGAAAAGCCTTTGGCCGAAGTGGTTGGCGAGTTTGAAGTTGTTGTTATTTCCAATGCCCCGTCTCATGTTGTCCTTTGTCCGAGCCTTTCCCGCCCCCCCTCCCGCTGTCTGAGACTTTCCCACCCCCCCTCCCGCTGTCCGAGACTTTCCCGCCCCCTACCGCTGTCCGTGATATAACCCTGTCTCATGTTACTCTACTCTATCATTTTATCAGTTGTTAAATATTTTACATTTGCACTTACTCGGCTGCAGCAGTGCTGTTGAAGGAATTATTCTGAAGGCTGAAACGGAAACAAGAAAACATCAGACACGTCTGCTGGGCAGGCAGTCCCTCTGAATTCAATCCGGCTCGGCAGTTGGCACACATACGCAAACATGGCATTGGAAAGGTACAGTTCTGTGTCAGCTCAGCTGAGCAACACATGGTGATTTTCAGCACATCTCATCCTCTCCTCGTTGACAGCGCCAGTCCGTGTTTCCGCTGTTGCCGCAGCGCGGCAGTTTAGCCTTTTGACGCCGACGCCGTCCTGGCCGGGAGTGGAGATTTTGGCACCCGGTGGAGACAGCTGGGGACAGCTAAGAGGCACAGTTGAGGTAACAAGCGGTGGATCTTGGGGGAAGCGCAGCTGAGAGACAGAACCGCTTGTACCAGTGGGGCACAGGGGGGTAGCCTGCAGAGACGGCTCAGTTCTGACCGGGTGCGGTTTGCGATGAGCCCCCGGTGAGCCTCTAAATTTTACTTTTAATTGCAATTTGATTGGCCTGCCATCCTGACATATGGTATCCTTTCCTCGCACCCATTTGCTCACTGACCCCATTAGTCCTGCCTCCCACTCCTGCATAGATTCTGGACTTCCGTAAAAGGACTTTGTACCCGAACCTTGCTCAGTTAGATGGACAGGAGAGAAAAGACTCAAGCAAGCGAGAGTGGAAAGGTGTATGTGTAACTCTAGGTGTGTGTGTGTGTGTGACTCTGGGTATGTATGTGTAGCTCTGTATGTGTGTATGCATCTGGGTGTGTGTATGGCTCGGTGTGTGTTTGTAATCAGTGTGTATGTGTGTGGCTCTGGATACATGTGTGTAGCTCTAGTTGTGTATGTGTGTGTGGCTCTGGGGGGGGGGGTGTGGCTCTGGGGTGTGTGTGTGGCTCTGGAGGGGGGTGTGTGTGTCTCTAAGTGTGTATGTGTGACTAGGAAGTGCAGAGTGACTAGAGAGTGCAGAGTGACTAGAGAGTGCAGTCTGACTAGGGAGTGCAGAGTGACTAGGGAGTGTAGAGTGACTAGGTAGTGCAGAGTGACTAGGGGGTGCAGAGTGACTAGGGGGTGCAGAGTGACTAGGGGGTGCAGAGTGACTAGGGGGTGCAGAGTGACTAGAGAGTGCATAGTGACTAGAGAGTGCAGAGTGACTAGGGAGTGCAGAGTGGCTAGTTCAAGTTCAAGTTCAGGAATTTATATAGCGCACTACTCACCCAGAGGGTCTCAAGGCGCTTGGGGAGGGGGGATTATTATTTATCGAATAGCCAGGTTTTAAGTTCTTTTCTGAAGGAAATGTGGTTCTGTGTAAGGCGAGGTGAGTGGGGAGTGAGTTCCAGGTCTTGGCCGCCAAGTAGGAGAAGGATCTACCTCCCATCGTGGATCTTTGGATGCGCGGAACAGCGGCGAGGCCTTGATTGGAGGATCTTAGTTGGCGGGTGGGTGTGTAGAAGGATAGTCGAGTGTTGAGGCATTCGGGCCCTATTTTGTAGAGGGCCTTGTGTGCGTGGGTGAGGAGACGGAATATTATTCTCTTGTTGATGGGAAGCCAGTGGAGGTCTTTCAGGTGGCCGGTAATGTGATCTTGGCGAGGGATGTCCAAAATGAGTCTCGCTGATGCGTTTTGGATGCGTTGGAGTTTTTTCTGTAATTTGGCTGTAATTCCGGCGTAGAGGGTGTTTCCGTAGTCTAGTCGACTCGTAACCAGTGCATGTGTGACAGTCTTTCTTGTTTCGGCGGGGATCCAATGGAAGATTCTTTTGAGCATACGAAGTACGTTAAAGCAGGAGGATGAGACGGCGTTGACTTATCTGGTCATCGAGAGTGAGGAGTCTAAGATGAAGCCAAGGTTACGTGCGTGGTCTGTGGGTATGGGTGCTGAGCCCAGATCCGAAGGCCACCATGAGTCGTCCCAGGCAGAGGGGGATGATCCTAGGATGAGCACTTCCGTTTTGTCTGAATTAAGTTTTAGGCGGCTGTTTTTCATCCATACGGCTACTTCTTTCATGCCTTTGTGAAGATTGGTTTTGGCGGTGTTGGGGTCATTGGTGAGGGAAAGGATCAGCTGGGTGTCGTCAGCGTAGGAGATGATGTTAAGGTTGTGTTGACGCGCGATGGAAGCGAGTGGACTCATGTAAACGTTGAAGAGGGTGGGACTGAGTGAGGATCCTTGTGGTACACCGCAGATGACTTCGGTGGCCTCTGATTTGAACGGGGGAAGTCGGACTCTCCGAGTTCTCCCCGCAAGGAACGAGATGATCCAGTCCAAGGCTTTTCCTTCTATGCCGATGTTGCTGAGGCGTTGTATGAGGGTGCTGTGACAGACCGTGTCGAAGGCGGCGGAGAGGTCAAGTACAGTGAGGGCTACTGTTTCTCCGTTGTCCAGTAGTGTTCGGATGTCGTCTGTTGCTGCGATGAGGGCGGTTTCGGTACTGTGTTTGGCTCGAAAGCCGGACTGTGAGGGATCGAGGGAGTTGTTGGATTCGAGGAAGGCGGCGAGTTGGCTATTGACGGCTTTCTCAATGACTTTGGCCGGGAATGGGAGGAGGGATATGGGGCGGTAGTTTTTAAGTTCAGAGGGGTCTCCAGTGGGTTTCTTCAGGAGGGCGCTGACTTCGGCATGTTTCCAGCTTTCTGGGAAGGTAGCAGAGTTGAAGGAGCAGTTGATGACATCACGGAGATGGGGTGCGATGAAGGAGTCAGCTTTGTTGAAGATGTGGTGGGGGCATGGGTCTGTTGGCGAGCCAGAATGGATGGAGTTCATTAGGCGGATGGTGTCTTCAGTGGTGATTGGGTTCCAGGTGCTGAGGTTGTTAGATGGCGGTTTAGGTTCTGAGGGGGGTGGAGAGGATTGTTCGTTGGAGCTGTTTTCGAAACTGTTATGTGTATCTGCAATTTTGTTGTAGAAGAAGGAGGATAACGAATCGCAGAGGTCTTGGGAGGGAGTGATGTCGTTTGAGGCTGCGGTGGGGTTGCTGAATTCTTTGACGATGTTGAATAGTTCTTTGCTGTTATGGGCGTTGTTGTCGAGTCGATTCTTGAATGCTGATTTCTTGGTGGATCGAATCAGCTGGTGGTGTTTGCAGCTGGCTGCCTTGAAGGTGGTCATGTTGTCGGTGGTTGGGTTTTTTTCTCCATGTTTTCTCGAGATTACGGCATAGCTTCTTGGATTTCTTAAGGTCATCGTTGAACCAGGGGGCCTTTTTGCTGTCTTGTTTGGTGTGATGGTTTTTCAAGGGTGCTAATTCGTCAGCGCTGTGAGTGATCCATTGTTTGAATTTGATGGCCACTTGGTTAGGGTCCGAAGAGAGGGCGGGTGGGTTTTGGTAGAGCGATGTGAGGAGTTGGTCGGTGGTGATTTTGTTCCATTTTCTTCGGGGAATCGGTTGAGGGGGGTTGTGGGTCGAGGTGGTTTTGTAGCTGAAGTGAACGCAGCTGTGGTCCGTCTAATGAAGAGCTGTGGTGTGATCAAAGGAGATGTGTTTGCTGGAAGTGAAGATTGGGTCGAGCGTATGTCCGGCTACATGGGTGGGGGTGTCACAAGTTGTTTGAGGCCGAGATTAGCCAGGTTGTCAGGAAGGGTTGTGGTGTTGCTGTCGTTTTTCTTTTCCAAGTGGAAGTTGAGGTCTCCTAGTAGAATGTAGTTCTCGGAGGCGAGGGCATGTGGACTGATGAAGTCAGTGATGTCTTCGCTGAATTGATTACGGGTTCCTGGAGGCCTATAGATGAGGGTGCCTCGGAGTGTGATCCTAGAGTCGGTGTGGATCTGGAAGTGGAGGTGTTCGGCGGTTGTAATTATATCGTCGGAGCTGGTCGTGATTTTGATGGTGTTTTTATGGACGATGGCGATGCCTCCTCCTGTTTGAACGGTGCGGTCTTTCCGGATGATCTTGTAGTTGTCCGGGATGGCTATGGCGATGTCCGGTGTTGATGATACGTTCATCCATGTTTCAGTAAGGAAGGTGACATCTGGTGATGTAGTGTCCAGTAGATCCCAGAGTTCAGAGGCGTGTCTGTGGACCAAGCGGGTGTTTAGCAGGATGCATTTCAGGTGGTTGGAGTTGGAGCTGTTTTTGGGGTTAGCGGATTTGGTGTGGGTCTTGATGCTGGTAAATTTGCAGGAGTGGCAAGTGAAGGGACCATGGGTACGTCCTGGGGCCGCTTCGTAGCATTGCGGTGTGCGTCCGGGGTTGAGGGCTAGAAGGGTGACGGCGTCGTACGTTATGCGGGTGGAGTGGGATTTGCGTGGACCAGGGGGTCTGGCGCTGGGCGCGGTCCAGGCACGGACGGGCGCAGACGGGCTTACCTTTGGCGCACCTTCGGCGCGGATGGGGCGCGACCGCAGCTCGTGAACTCTGCGCGATATTGCATCTGTCATATGCGGAAAGTGTAGGGGGAGGGGCGCGGGAGGGTCAGCTGGGAGGCGGGGAGCGGGGTGGAGATCCAGTCAGGGAGGTACAACAACAACAGAAAAGAAGACAAAATGGCAGCACGCCAAGAGCGAAGCAGGGTTCTAATCAATTTCACAGGCAGCGCAGCACAATAATGAATCTAGTTTAAGCGCACTTGGGCAATCCAGCGCTCCTGGTACAAAAACGAACAGTCAATTAATTATTAAATAAGCACTGAGGCAATCCTGCGCTACGATACGAAATGATGAATAAATTAAATAAATTAAATGGTGAATATGCAATCTCGCGCTACGACTGAGATGCGCTGTTAATTTAGACAGTGGCAGCTGTGTGAGCGAGGCAGCAAGCAGCAGACTGGCGCTACGATACCAATGGAGGCAGGCAGACCGGGGAGCAGCTTCAGGAGCGACCGCTTCTGTGAGACACAGGACGGTCACGGCGTTACGGCACTAGAGCGGGGCTTACAGTATCAGTGGGAGGGAGGGTCAGATGGGAGGCGGGGAGCGGGGTGGAGATCCGGTCAGGGAGGCACAACAACAACAGAAATGAAGACAAATTGGCAGCACGCCAAGAGCGAAGCAGGGTTCTAATCAATTTCGCAGGCAGCGCGGCACAATAATGAATCTAGTTTAAGCGCACTTGGGCAATCCAGCGCTCCTGATACAAAAACGAACAGTCAATTAATTATTAAATAAGCACTGAGGCAATCCTGCGCTACGATACGAAATGATGAATAAATTAAATAAATTAAATGGTGAATATGCAATCTCGCGCTACGACTGAGATGCGCTGTTAATTTAGACAGTGGCAGCTGTGTGAGCGAGGCAGCAAGCAGCAGACTGGCGCTACGATACCAATGGAGGCAGGCAGACCGGGGAGCAGCGTCAGGAGCGACCGCTTCTGTGAGACACAGGACGGTCACGGCGCTACGGCACTAGAGCGGGGCTTACAGTATCAGTGGGAGGGAGGGTCAGATGGGAGACGGGGAGCGGGGTGGAGATCCGGTCAGGGAGGCACAACAACAACAGAAATTAAGACAAATTGGCAGCACGCCAAGAGCGAAGCAGGGTTCTAATCAATTTCGCAGGCAGCGCGGCACAATAATGAATCTAGTTTAAGCGCACTTGGGCAATCCAGCGCTCCTGATACAAAAACGAACAGTCAATTAATTATTAAATAAGCACTGAGGCAATCCTGCGCTACGATACGAAATGATGAATAAATTAAATAAATTAAATGGTGAATATGCAATCTCGCGCTACGACTGAGATGCGCTGTTAATTTATACAGTGGCAGCTGTGTGAGCGAGGCAGCAAGCAGCAGACTGGCGCTACGATACCAATGGAGGCAGGCAGACCGGGGAGCAGCGTCAGGAGCGACCGCTTCTGTGAGACACAGGACGGTCACGGCGCTACGGCACTAGAGCGGGGCTTACAGTATCAGTGGGAGGGAGGGTCAGATGGGAGGCGGGGAGCGGGGTGGAGATCCGGTCAGGGAGGCACAACAACAACAGAAATTAAGACAAATTGGCAGCACGCCAAGAGCGAAGCAGGGTTCTAATCAATTTCGCAGGCAGCGCGGCACAATAATGAATCTAGTTTAAGCGCACTTGGGCAATCCAGCGCTCCTGATACAAAAACAAACAGTCAATTAATTATTAAATAAGCACTGAGGCAATCCTGCGCTACGATACGAAATGATGAATAAATTAAATAAATTAAATGGTGAATATGCAATCTCGCGCTACGACTGAGATGCGCTGTTAATTTAGACAGTGGCAGCTGTGTGAGTGAGGCAGGAAGCAGCAGACTGGCGCTACGATACCAATGGAGGCAGGCAGACCGGGGAGCAGCGTCAGGAGCGACCGCTTCGGTGAGACACAGGACGGTCACGGCGCTACGGCACCAGAGCGGGGCTTACAGTATCAGTGGGAGGGAGGGTCAGCTGGGAGGCGGGGAGCGGGGTGGAGATCCGGTCAGGGAGGCACAACAACAACAGAAATGAAGACAAAATGGCAGCACGCCAAGAGCGAAGCAGGGTTCTAATCAATTTCGCAGGCAGCGCGGCACAATAATGAATCTAGTTTAAGCGCACTTGGGCAATCCAGCGCTCCTGATACAAAAACGAACATTCAATTAATTATTAAATAAGCACTGAGGCAATCCTGCGCTACGATATGAAATGATGAATAAATTAAATAAATTAAATGGTGAATATGCAATCTCGCGCTACGACTGAGATGCGCTGTTAATTTAGACAGTGGCAGCTGTGTGAGCGAGGCAGCAAGCAGCAGACTGGCGCTACGATACCAATGGAGGCAGGCAGACCGGGGAGCAGCGTCAGGAGCAACCGCTTCTGTGAGACACAGGACGGTCTGACTAGGGAGTGCAGAGTGACTAGGGAGTGCAGAGTGACTAGGGAGTGCAGGGTGACTAGGGAGTGCAGAGTGACTAGGGAGTGACTAGGGAGTGACTAGGGAGTGCAGAGTGCTAAGAGGTGCAGAGTTACTAGGGAAGCTAGGGAGTGCTAGGAAGTGCAGAGTGCTAAGAGGTGCGGAGTTACTAGGGAAGCTAGGGAGTGCTAGGAAGTGCACAGTGCTAAGAGGTGCGGCGTTACTAGGGAAGCTAGGGAGTGCTAGGAAGTGCACAGTGCTAAGAGGTGCGGAGTTACTAGGGAAGCTAGGGAGTGCTAGGAAGTGCACAGTGCTAAGAGGTGCGGAGTTACTAGGGAAGCTAGGGAGTGCTAGGAAGTGCACAGTGCTAAGAGGTGCAGAGTTACTAGGGAAGCTAGGGAGTGCCAGGAAGTGCACAGTGCTAGGGAGTGTAGAGTAACTAGGGAGTGCTATGGAGTTCTAGAGACTGCAGAGATTAAGCTAATAACAATGTAAGTGACAATGCCATTTATTTATCTGTTTTCTAAACCAACACATAAATAAAAAATTTGTCATTAACAATGCCAATAGCTCAAACTTTTCCAAAGGCGGAACCATTGCATTGAAAATGCTTGTTTCTCTATGTAGGCTGCATGCAGCCTACATAGAGAAAATGGTCAGGCTGGGGCGCTCTCCGCTGCACCTCACCAATCACAATGCTGCCACTGCAGTGTTGTGATTGGCTTAGGGTAGGGGAAGGAAGCTGCCTGCTGGCTGCTTCCTGGTCCTGCAGGAAAGCAGCACCACATGTGGGACCCGGTACACCGGCCAGGACCAGAGGCAGCACGGTACCCGGCTGTAAGCTTTTTTTTTTTTTTTTATTCACCCCACACACTCTCCCATCCCTGCCGCGAGCATGCCGGCCGCTGGGGGAAGCCGCATTGCCGGCTTTCAGCAGAGAGAGACGGTGCGCGGTGACTAAAGCTACCCAGACTCAGTTACAGTGAAGAGATTCCTGCTCTTCCCTTGCAGACTTTGCACACTGCCGTTCCCGAGAAGTGAGTAGTCAATTTATTCTGGTGTTCTAAGATGTGCAAGGCAGGATTTATTGTAATACTGCGGCACAAGGATGAAGCCTCAGGGCCACATTCCTGCAGCTAATTACCCTAATGTTTCCCTTTTTGTCACAACAAAGCCACGTGCTGGTGTTGTGCGTACACACTGCACGCACCCACCCTCTTACTTCACCTGCCTTAATGCTGCTTGCACTTTACAACAGTTGCTTGCCTGGGCATAATGCTCTGCACTTTCCCGAAGTTGCACCTAGGAGCAGAGGAGTGTATCCTGACGGGTTTGATATCCCAAGGCTGCCCCTGGTGTGTCCCCGGTGGTTGTATGCACGGGAGTGACTAGTGAGGTGCAGTGTGCAGAGGTTGCATCTCTTGAAGAGTTGCTAAGGATGTAGAGTTTCTGGTTTTATGGTTTTATGGACGTGGTGGTGCACGTTTTAGAGTTCCTTGAAATGGTACTGTGCATTGTTCGGAGGTTGTTTTCATAGATATGCATGAGTGCCCTGCTGGGCATTTAAATTTCTGGAAATAGTAATGGTGGTATTTATACCATTGGCTATTTAGGTTGTTTTCTGGAGGATGTGGTTGTAGTTTTTAAGGAAACGTTCTCTGGAAGTGATGGTGAGCACTGCTTAAAAGTTGTTTCTCTAATAAGGGATGTATGTGCATCGTTCAAAAGTTTCTTCTTTTGATGGTGTGAGGCGCATTGTTAAAAAATGGGTCTCTTGGAGTGTTGTGTGAAGCTCGGAGGCCGCTTCTCCGGAGGGCGTGGGGTGCACCGTAAAGTGTTGTGTTGTTTGAGGTGTTGTGTGCACTGCTCAGATGATGCTTCTCTGGAGGGCGTGTGTGCACTTTAAAGTTTTGTGTCTTTTGAAGTGCTGGGTGCAATGCTCAGAGGCTGCATGTCTGGAGGACGTTTTGCTTGTATGGAGGTTGTAGGGTACAGTAGAGCTGTATACCTTGAAAAATTACTTACACAGCTCAAACGTTGCTTCTCTGAACGGTGTGAGGTGCGCTATTCAAAAGCTGTGTCTCTAGAGGTGTGTACACGTATCATAGGTTGCTTCTTTTGAGTGTGTGGGGTGCACTGTTCAAGAGCTGTTTCTCTTGAAATGTAACATGCACTGCTCAGAGGTTGCATCTCCGGAGGACATGGAATGCATCTTAAAGTGTTGCGTGTCATGAGGTGTTGTGTGAACTGCTCGGAGATTGCTTCTCTGGAGGGCGTGGGGTGCATCTCAAAGTACTTTGTCTCTTGTGGTGATGTGTGCAATGCTGAGTGGTTGCTTCAATGGAGGGTGTGGGTGCATATAAAGTGCTGTGTCTCGAGTTGTGTGCAGTGACCAGAGGTTGCTTCTCTGGAGAATGTGGGATGCACCTTACAGTGGTGTCCGTTTTGAAGTGTTGTATGCATGCTCAGAGGTTGCTTGTCGTGCATGGAGGGTTGAGGTACACTATTCAAGATCTCTATATCTTGAAATGTTAAGTACACAGCTCAGAGGTTTCTTCTCTGAAGGGTATGGGGTGCAGTGTTCAAGAGATGTGTCTGTGGAGGTAGATGCACTTCTCAGAGGTTGCTACTCTGGAGGCTGTGGGGTGCACTATTTAAGAGCTGTATATCTTGAAATGTTACGTGCACTACTCAGAATTTGCTTCTCTGGAGGACGTGGGATGCACCTGAAAGTGTTGCATCTTTTAATGTGGAGTGTGCGTAAAGCACTTAAGCATGTTGTCACATCTGGTGTATCGAGGGGAGGGGCAAATTTGGGTGTGCTTGTGACAACACGATCATTATCGGCCTTTCTCGAATTCAAGAGTCTTATACACGCATTCTGCTGCCATGTAACTCTTAAACTAATAACCCCAAAACACCAGCCGTCGGTTACTTTTTAAAATATGACGTCTGTGTCAAGTTGACACTCTACTTGCTATTTTGTGGGTACACTCCACTCTGGTGGTCTTTTCCGTAGATTCCTGCCACGTTCATGCGTGTTAATATGTAAAGGGTGCCTAGAGGGTTTAGTTGATGGGCACTTTACTTCTCCCCTACTCTGCTCCAATTAGGAGTGGCGCCTTCGCAAAAAGTGAAGAGATCGAAATTATTTTGCAAATCTAAGACTAGTTATGATATGCTGGTGTGTCTGGTGGTTGTTTTGGCTTAATAATGTAAAGGGACAATTTATTGACACCTTCTCCTCCACTCACTGAACTTCAATAAACCAGAGGGAGCCATCAACCTAATTTTTTAATCTTCACGAGTGGGAAAGGGGGCTGATTTCAGGTTGACTTTCATTGTAAGCACGGTTCTGTACCTTTCCCTTTGCACCGTGGTTGTGTCATAGAAATAATTGCTGGAAAAAGCACCATTTGTCCACTCTTTTTTTCAAAGTTTTCTCTGTGGATCGTTCGGGTTCGCTTTCTACACTTGCTTGCCAAAGTGCAGTATGACAATCATTTTATGCCCTCACCACTTTCAAATGTCACCAGCCGCCACTGCAAAACTTTTTCATAGGCATGGAGAATTAAAGTGACTTGCCTCAAATGGCGAGATGAGCTGATACCGAGATGAGCACCTGGTTCCATCATCATCAGCTCTGGAGGTAACACCTCATCCCTAGTAGAGGGAGCGTGGCCTAAAATAAAGAAAAAATGCATCCATTCTGCAAATCACATATAAAACTGTAATCCATTTGTGACCAAGGAGCCTTTCTCCTTGTCTGCTGGCCCTTGACGGTCTTCCAAAGGTTCTCGCTGTGCATTGGCCAAAACCCCCTCAGGATAAGCTGATCGATTTCTTGCGATGGGTCTGCTGCCCTCTTAGGGAGGTGCACCTCCTTATTGGCAATATAGAATAAAGAGAAAACTCAAGCAATGCATTTTTGCTGCATTTCTCAAGTGTATTGCAGATGATAAAGTTATTTCCTGCTCCGTTATACTGCATCATTGCAAGCAAATCCACGGCTATACTCATGATAGTCCCCCCGACCGTGTTCCTCCAGCCACAGTGCTTGCATTTTATAGTATCCAGGGCACAAGTCCAAAAAATAGAAGTGGGGGACTAATCATTTTAGGCAGTATGCAAATGACAAGCATGACTTCCCAGGAAGTGACATCACAAAAAGTGACATTTGATCCGAACACTTTACACACATTTCAAAGGTCTATCGTGAGTACATTTGAGTGCGTTATGAGATTTAACAAGTTCGATTTAGTGTCTGGGTTGTGCCAAAAAAGAAAAGCATCTTTGTGCAAAATGTATACATTATTTTTTTTTATACTCTGCCACAAAGAAGTTAGCAACAAGGAGACACATAGCAGTAAATCTGCTTAATTGTTTGCAAAGTCTGCATTTTTAATTATCTGATTGGGTTAGGGCACCTGCTGCAGGGATCTGTGTGCGCTCCTTAAATAACAGGGAACAATAATAATAGTAAGATAAATTTGGAGGGTAACACGTTTGTTGTATAGACCCGAGTTTTCTCTAGTCCGAGGTTTGAGTCAAAGTAGCGTAGAGTGTTAATGCGTCCCCTGCAAATCACATCATCTAACATGTAGATGACAGAGTTTTATTTTATATAGCTAGGTAAGTGAGTCACTGCTTTTAACACAGAGAGCCTTTTGTTACTAGCAGTTCAACATTTTTAATTCTTCTAATATAGCAGAGCAAGCTATAAAGGACATGTGAATCCTACACCTTGTCTCCCTCACTGTCTTCTGCAACACATCTTTAACATTGATTTGCACACTTATAGGATTTATTGTCAATCTACAATGTGAGAGTGTGATGTAAAGAGATCTGACACCCTGCATTGGAATGAGTAGAGCTAAAAAAAAAGTTGTGCTATTTAAATTGTTATTTGTGTAAATACTGGAAGAGACCAACACATCAGACTTTCTTACAGTGCATACATATGTCTTATATACAGCGATTGGACAACATAGAAAACCTGCATCTTTAAATATTTGGAAAGTGAAAACAATATCCTGTGTGCCTTTGTTTCACCTCCTTTGTATTTGCATCTATGTGTGAGGCTCAGATAGCTCCCAGGCAGGATAGTGGAACAAAAGGGAGCCTGATGGCCCCTTAAACTCAGCCTTTCGTTTGTGCCCAGTTGGAGACTGAAATCTGAAAGTCTTCTCACTGCCTGCCCTTTGATGCTGGAAACGAAAGGAGACAAGCTGGAGCCGCTGCTGAATTTGTCCCAGTGTTTGAAAATGACACAGGACAAGTTCAGCATATTTCAGTGGGACCACTTTTTGCAGGGTGGATGGCATCCACACAGTGAAAATAGTGGGTGGACACCGTGTACCAGAGTCTACCCCTGAATTATGCCCTGATAGTACCCCACAAAGCAAGCTAAAATCTGGGACATGTTGATGCAGTTTGTTTACTAGTTTGCGGAGAAAAGAGGCTGATAATTCGCCTCGCGATGCTTTATATGCTGCCGCCTCAGGCGCCCCCAGATGACGTAATGGGAGATCATCTTCATGGCAACCAATGTGGGACTTCCCTCCTAGGCTCCTTCCTGTGGAGTGACTAAGCGTTCCCCACTGCTATTTGCCGAGGGCACATGGTCATATGCAAATCAGTCTTGCCCCTGCTCCAATGGGAACAGTCCAGCCCGAAGAGCCAGGCCAGGTCCTCCCTGAACCGGAACACAAGCAACGAAGGACTGGTTATACACTGGCTAGGTCCAAACTGAGGTGGTATGGTGTGCAAAATAATGATGGACTTCAATGTGGCCCAGATATATTATCAGTGGCTGAGAATAATTCTAGCATTCCATCCATCATGTTTTGCATACTCCAATAATAACCAGGGCAGCTTTTTATGTAGCCCTCATGTAATTAGTTGGATTTTTTAAGAGCACACATGGGATCGTTCCAGTCAAAAGTGGCCTACATTGAAGGCAGCAAGTGAATCATTAATGTAAGGTTATGGTACGTCTTTCACAATCCCTAATGAAATTGGTTACAAATACGACAGTATACAATAGTTTTTGAAGAGTAGAGTTAAAAAAGTGATTTTATTGAAGAAACAGAGAATAAAAAATACATAATACGGTAAACAATATGTAAAACACAAAAGTAAAGATTAAACAATGAAATAAACTCATTTGAATAAAAATATCATGCAAACATGGCAGTGATGAAGTGACAAGATAAAAAGATAAATGTATATTCAATAAGATAATGCCTTTCTTACAAAGTATATAAAGATGAAATTAACAGAAACATAACATTATGTTACTAAGATGAAGAATGTCACGGAGGTCAAACAACTTCCTGTGGAATAGGAGTTAGGGAAAAAGGGGGCTTAGCGCTGGCATCTATTTACATCGTAACAGGTGACCATAAATTTAAATGTTTTATAGCTATATGAGTAGGATGAACAAATGCTGTATCCAATATATGATTATAGCATACAGCATTCCACCAGGCTTGGAATGATAAATTAGCCAAGTCTTTCAAATTTTTGGTGATCTGCTGACAGGAAACTGCTAACAACAAATATACAATTTTTATGTTATGAATGCAATTATCCCAAACAGGTGATAGAATTCCTAAAAATAAATGAACAGCAAAGAAAGGAAATTTAGAGCTGAAGATTAAGTTTATCTGTGCCTAAACATTTTCCCAGAAAGTACTTGTGGACATGTAAAGAGTAGATGTTTCAAAGCAGCAGATGTGGAAGAGCATGTCCAGCAGGTATTAGGCATGTAATTATGTCTTTTATGTAACATGACTGGATATAATAATAATGTTTGTCTAGTGTTTGCTGCTCTGGATGTTTTCCTGATCTTGGTCCATATTTTGTTCCATAAGAGAATTGACCAATCCACCTCAATATCCGCTTGCCAAAAAAGCTCTACTTTAGTCTTCTCTCTATCAGTAGGTAAAGAATATAGATGAGTATAAATGGTGGGAGCATTGGGATAAGAGTATAGGAATGCGTGAAGACCCTTAACAGGGTAAGGACTAGGATGAGAGTGGGATAGGACTTGAGCATATGCAGTGGAGAGGGCTTGCTTAATAAGAATGTATTTTGAGTGGAAGGAAGGTACTAGTTCGAAAAGCTGGCTAGCCTTTGAGAAGGATATGACATCATTCTGAAAAAATAAGTATAAACTTATTGTGCCATAATGGGGAATTAAGAAAAGAATATGGATCTGTAGGGGGTATCGTTGGACTAGATTATAAAAGTTTGCTGATGTGCTTGAGGAAAAAGGTAGATATAGATTGTGGTCTGCGAGCGAAAGACAGATATTCTTTAAATGAGAAAGGAGTTAGAAAGGAACGTCCAAGGTCCACCCACAGAGGACAATCCAACTGGGAATCAGAGAGCTATCTCGAAGCTTGATGAAGTCAAAAAGATTTATGGTAAGTGGGAAAGCAAGCAAGATTAACACCACCTTCTGATCTTTGGCTTTGTTAATCTCACTAATGACATACAAGCATTTTATTTTCCCACAATAATGAAGATAATATAGAATTTTTATTTTTTTATATTTAAGGGAATGGGTACCGGCATATAGGAGAATGTATACAAAACTATGGGGGTGAGCATTAATTTAAATGTATCTAAACGACTCCACCATGAGAGAGATATGGGGTGCCATTTGGTCGTTAACGTGGGGAGTTTTTGTATACACTTCTCCAAACATAAAGAACATGTTGTAGGAATTGTGGGGTAAAGTAGAGTCCTAAGTATTTTATGTGTTGGGAATTCTAATTAAAGTTTGAGGCACTGAAATTGTCCTTAAAGGTATACTTTGTCAGGGGTAATATTTCACATTTGTCTCTATTTAGTTTGTAGCCATAGTAAGAAAGCAAAGGGCTCAACCTCCTGTAAAAAGCTAGGGACAGAGGATTATGGATTCAAGATAAATATTAATATATTTTAGGCATAAGCTGCCAATTTAGGAGCCAATTAGGATCGCGGACGGAAACGGGTTCCGTCCGCCAAGGAAGCGGCCAAGATACTCCTGACCTCTCCACGGATAAACCGCCGTTGCGATTAGGATAATAATGGAACGAAACTCCGACCAGGGCGGACGGACCACATCAAACTCGGCGGACGGAGTACACCTGAGACTGCCGC
This sequence comes from Lissotriton vulgaris, assembly GCF_964263255.1. Classification (NCBI taxonomy): domain Eukaryota; kingdom Metazoa; phylum Chordata; class Amphibia; order Caudata; family Salamandridae; genus Lissotriton; species Lissotriton vulgaris. The sequence continues at coordinate 1,437,309,112 of NC_141693.1, forward strand.
AAGCGGACGGAACGTAAGAAACACCACCCGCCGCGGACGAACATAACCGCGGGAACAGCCACAGCCACCGCAATACCTGCGGAGGTCCCATGCCCGCGATTAGGATAACGCCGCCAGTCCAACGGAACTCACCTCCATCCACGACCGCAGCGGAAACAATGCAACAATAAACGGAGCATCCCAGCGGAAGGCCAACACGAACACCATCCCTACCGTCAAACCAATTTCAAAATGGCAGACGGAAGTAAATACAAAACACACAAAACAGGACAACCACCCACCTGAAACACCCACACCAATCACAAGCCACAATGACACCCCCCCAAGCAACTACAAATCCACACAAGTCAACACACCCACCTAGCACCTGACTGGCAACAACCATTGGGACACAACCATGACACAGAGTATAAAAAGATTCCCACCCACTACCACAACCCTTTGCATCACAGCATAGCTGCTAGCAAGAGGCTCAATACGACGGACAGCAGACACAAATTTCACACACACAACCAGCACACAAACACACCCACCACACAAACACCCACCACACCATTCCCACACACCACACACATGCACATCCCAACCCACTCCACCCACACCTTGATCAGCACACACCATGGCACCCAAGAAAAACCCTAAATTCACTGACACAGAGTTGAAGGTCATGGTGGATGAAATCATCCGTGTTGAACCCCACATATTTGGCACACTAGTCCAGCAGACCACCGTGGCAACCAAAAAACACATGTGGGACAGGATAGTAAGTCGGGTGAATGCGTCAGGGACCGTGCCAAGGACAAAGCACGAGATCCAGAGGCGGTGGCACGACCTCAAAACCAGGGTCAAAGGCATCCATGCAAAAAACCACCTGCGTGCACACCACACTGGTGGCGGCACACCCCCGGAGCCCCTACCGTATACTGAATGGGAGGAAAAGGTGCTGGGCATACTGCACCCAGAGAGCCTGGAAGGAATTGACGAGGGAGAAGAGGCTGGTAAGTACAAACCAAGCACCACTATCACACCAACATGGTCTGCCTCACACAACTGAGAATACACATCTCCCAGGCCCCAACCCATGCATGTGGGCCACATACTCACCAAAATGTGAACTACTCCCAACATCCCCCCATGTCCACAGGAAGGGTGGTAGTGGGTGGGGTGTGTGAGAGGTCTCTACTACAACTCCCAACAGGCCCCCTTGTCCACAGGGAGGGTGGTGGTGGGTGGGGTGTGTGAGAGGTCACTACTGCAACTCCCAACAGGGCCCCATGTCCACAGGAAGGGTGGTGGTGAGTGGGGTGTGTGAGAGACCAGCACTACAACTCCCAACAGGCCCCCATGTCCACAGGGAGGGTGGTGGTGGGTGGGGTGTGTGAGAGGTCACTACTACAACTCTCAATATGCCCTCATGTCTACAGGGAGGGTGGTGGTTGGTGGGGTGCGTGAGAGGTCAGTACTACAACTCCCAACAGTCCCCCATGTCCACAGGAAGGGTGGTGGTGGGTGGGGTGTGTGAGAGACCAGCACTACAACTCCCAACAGGCCCCCATGTCCACAGGGAGGGTGGTGGTGGTGTGTGTTGAGAGGTGGGTGGGGTGTGTGAGAGGTCACTACTGCAGCTCCCAACAGGCCCCCATGTCCACAGGGAGGGTGGTGGTGGGTGGGTGTGTGAGAGGTCACTACTACAACTCCCAACAGGCCCCCATGTCCACAGGGAGGGTGGTGGTGGTGTGTGTTGAGAGGTGGGTGGGGTGTGTGAGAGGTCACTACTACAACTCCCAACAGGCCCCCATGTCCACAGGGAGGGTGGTGGTGGGTGGGGTGTGTGAGAGGTCACTACTACAACTCCCAACAGGCCCCCATGTCCACAGGGAGGGTGGTGGTGGGTGGGGTGTGTGAGAGGTCACTACTACAACTCCCAACAGGCCCCCATGTCCACAGGGAGGGTGGTGGTGGTGGGTGTTGAGAGGTGGGTGGGTGGGGTGTGTGAGAGTTCACTACTACAACTCCCAACAGGCCCACATGTCCACAGGGAGGGTGGTGGTGGGTGGGGTGTGTGAGAGGTCACTACTAAGGAAGGGGTGACTCCCAAGAGCAGGGACACTCCCAGGGACAGGCACACTACAGAGGAAGGGGCATCTCCCAAGAGCAGGGACACTCCTAGGGACAGGCATACTACAGAGGAAGGTGCATCTCCCAAGAGCAGGGACACACCCAGGGACAAGGTGTCTTCTAGAGACAGGTACACTACAAAGGACAAGTCTGCAGCCAGGGACAGGGCACCGTCCAGGGAACAGGGAAAGTCCAGAGACAAGACTCCTCCTACGGCCAAGGCACATCCAAGGTACAAGGCTTCTCCCATAGACACTAGCTCCATCAAGGACAGGCATACATCACCCCTGGCTGCACTGAAGCTGATGTTGTCGAAGGAATGGAAAACAGATGTCTCTGCGGCAGAGTTCCCCCATACCTCCACTCCCATCCAGGCCCGTCAGAAGCAGAGGAAGGAGTACCCTGTTGTTGCATCCCCCATTACACATGATGGAGAGGCCAGAAGGCAGGCACACAGCAAACGACAAGCAGGGTCCAGCACGTCCCCAGAGAGCAGACCCCCAGCAGCAGATGCTCCACCTTTGGTGGGTGATATTTCATTTGAGTCCGCACCACTTGCCAGTCCTGTCATGTCCAGGGTGCCCTCACATATCCCTAAGAAATGTAGACACACACCATTGACACCTGACTAGCCCGAAGTCGCTCCAGTACAGCTATCTCCAGCTCCCAGAGCCACCCGGCCTCCTGGCCCATACAGCCCTGTGGCTCATCATTTTGGGGTTCCCAGTGGCGCATCAGAGGTTCACTCTCAGTTGTCAGATAGTGGCACTGTGTCTGTTGTTTGCTGTCATGCATCATGTAGTGACACTGTCTCAGTTGTGCCCTCTCCTGTTTCTGGTGCTGGCAGTGTGTCTGGGTCTATGGCTCATGTGTCAGTCACTAGAGCTGTGGCTGTGTCTCACACTCCATGTTCCTGGTGCTGGCAGTGTGTCTCATGTGTCAGTCACTAGAGCTGTGGCTGTGTCTCACACTCCTATGTCTGGTGCTGGCAGTGTGTCTGGGTCAATGGCTCATGTGTCAGTAACTAGAGCTGTGGCTGTGTCTCACACTCCTGTTTCGGGTGCTGGCAGTTTGTCTGGGTCTATGGCTCATGTGTCAGTCACTACATCTGTGGCTGTGTCTCACACTCCTGGTTCTGGTGCTGGCAGTGTGTCTGGGTCTATGGCTCATGTGTCAGTCACTAGGGATGTGGCTGTGTCTCACACTCCTATGTCTGGTGCTGGCAGTGTGTCTGGGTCAATGGCTCATGTGTCAGTCACTAGAGCTCTGGCTGTGTCTCACACTCCTATGTCTGGTGCTGGCAGTGTGTCTGGGTCGATGGCTCATGTGTCAGTCACTAGAGCTCTGGCTGTGTCTCACACTCCTATGTCTGGTGCTGGCAGTGTGTCTGGGTCGATGGCTCATGTGTCAGTCACTAGAGCTGTGGCTGTGTCTCACACTCCACGTTCTGGTGCTGGCAGTGTGTCTGGGTCTATGGCTCATGTGTCAGTCACTAGAGCTGTGGCTGTGTCTCACACTCCTATGTCTGGTGCTGGCAGTGTGTCTGGGTCAATGGCTCATGTGTCAGTAACTAGAGCTGTGGCTGTGTCTCACACTCCTGTTTCGGGTGCTGGCAGTGTGTCTGGGTCTATGGCTCATGTGTCAGTCACTACATCTGTGGCTGTGTCTCACACTCCTGGTTCTGGTGCTGGCAGTGTGTCTGGGTCTATGGCTCATGTGTCAGTCACTAGGGCTGTGGCTGTGTCTCACACTCCTATGTCTGGTGCTGGCAGTGTGTCTGGGCCGATGGCTCATGTGTCAGTCACTAGAGCTGTGGCTGTGTCTCACACTCCTGTTTCGGGTGCTGGCAGTGTGTCTGGGTCTATGGCTCATATGTCAGTCACTACATCTGTGGCTGTGTCTCACACTCCTGGTTCTGGTGCTGGCAGTGTGTCTGGGTCTATGGCTCATGTGTCAGTCACTAGAGCTGTGGCTGTGTCTCACACTCCTATGTCTGGTGCTGGCAGTGTGTCTGGGTCAATGGCTCATGTGTCAGTAACTAGAGCTGTGGCTGTGTCTCACACTCCTGTTTCGGGTGCTGGCAGTGTGTCTGGGTCTATGGCTCATATGTCAGTCACTACATCTGTGGCTGTGTCTCACACTCCTGGTTCTAGTGCTGGCAGTGTGTCTGGGTCTATGGCTCATGTGTCAGTCACTAGGGCTGTGGCTGTGTCTCACACTCCTATGTCTGGTGCTGGCAGTGTGTCTGGGTCTATGGCTCATGTGTCAGTCACTAGAGCTCTGGCTGTGTCTCACACTCCTATGTCTGGTGCTGGCAGTGTGTCTGGGTCGATGGCTCATGTGTCAGTCACTAGAGCTGTGGCTGTGTCTCACACTCCAGTTTCTGGTGCTACCAGTGTGTCAGAGGCAAGTAGTTCAGGCAGTCCACCAGCTCCGTGATGTGAGGTGTATTTACCTTCACTCACATGTAATTTGACTTGGTGTGTAGATTGTCCATTGTAACCAGACTTGCATTGTTCTTGTCCTTGGGACGGGTACCTTGCACCACGTACTTGTGCTGCCTCTGATGTCCCTGCTCTGCTGGCCACAATGCCCTGTTGCTGTTCTGATACTGCAGTCTGCCCTCTCATGTGCTACCTCTGATGTACCTGCTCTGTTGGCCATAATGCCCGGTTGCTGTTCTGATACTGCAGTCTGCCCTCTCACGCGCTGCCTCTGATGTACCTGATCTGTTGTACCCAGCGCCCATGCTCTTGCATACTCTGTGATTATACCCTATTATGTTTAATAAAGCAAGTGAATCATGTGTAGTGGTTTGTCGTTGTCATTCCTGCTTTTGTACTCCAATTGTGGATGTCTTTTTGCGATCTAATGTGGTTTCTCAAACATGACAGTCCCCCTCCCAACATCACGACCCTGCCAGGTACGCCCCTTCGGACAGCAAATGGTGTGTTGCGAACCTGCGTCGTCGTCGATGATGGTCCATGACTTGCAGGTGTTGGAGCGCGAAGAGTATCGGAAATGCGTGTAGCACTGGGTCCATGACGGCGAGCAGCTTGTGGTGGGTATCTCTGCTATGTGTGGTTTCTTCGCTGTGGGGAATCTGCCGTGTTCAGGCAGGTTGTTTTTCCACAGCGGTTTTATGTGCGTTTTCCGCCATGTTGATTTGGGGGACGGTCGTTGACGTCAGTCCGATCGGCGGTGTCTCTTGATTGGTTACGTCCGCCGCGGGGTCGGGTGTAGTTCAGCGGCGGTGCGTGCTCTTCCGTCGCGCACGGACTTTTGACACTCTTTACTATCCTAATGTGGCGGACAGAGTGGCCGCGGCAGGCGGACATGGAAAAGGCATTTTCCGCCTACTTCAGGACTGCGGTCGCACTTCCGTCCGCCATCCTAATGAGCCCCTTAATGTGGTTGTTATTATCTTCAAAACCCTGTATGTCATTATTTTGACAAATTCTGGACAAGAAAGGTTCCAAAGCTAGGTTAAAAAAGAATTGGGTCAAAGGACAACCCTGGGGAACACCTCTTCCCAAATAAAGGTATGGGGATATGTTACCATTTAAAACCGAACCATTTAAGCATTTGAAAGAGATATGTCTAGTTAACTCGGTCAAATGCTTTCTCTGCATCTAAGGTCACAGGTTCTAATGAATGAGGTAAGTGAGAGGTGTTAGATAGAATATCAATAAATAGATGAGTATTGTCCAAACTAAGGGGGCCTTTAACGAAACCGGATTGCTCCGCGCATAACAATTGAGGGAGGAAGGTCTCCAAATGCATGGCCAAAGCCTTAGAACATTTTTTGTAATCAATATTAACAAGTGAGATAGGCCTATAATTTTTACAATATTTTAAATCCTTCCCTTCTTTCGGTTAGATAGATTAGGGCCTCCAAGAAGGAATCAGAGGATTCACCTGAATGTGAAAAAACATTTAAGAGTGAGTAGTTTGGGGAGAAGTAATGGAGCCAAGTGTGTGAAGAATTCCTCTGTAAAACCATACGGTCCTGGAGCTTTGTCTTTCTTGAGTGTTTGTAGTGCATTGGGGAGTTCCTGTTCTGAAATATCCGATTCTCAAAGAGAAGAATCTATTAGGGTGTTAGAGGAACGATGAATTCCTGAAAGGAACTGAGAGATGTCGGTTTCTGAGGGTAGTATTTCGGGCGTGTATAATGTTTTATAGAAAATATGAAATGTATTTAATATTTCTGGGTCTTTAAATCACAAAACATCTTGCTCAGACATAATAGATTCAATATCAAACTTATTGTGTTTAACCTTTAAAAATAATTTGCCAAGAGTTTGCAGCCTTATTTTGGCTGCCATAAAACCTTGCACTGGATTTTAACAAGTAAAGAGAAGCATTTTTAGTCGATTCCATAATAAATTTAAACTTTGCCTTTATAAGTTGAGACAAACAATCTTTGGATTTCGAGATCGAATGCTCCAATGTCTTTATCCCAGCCAAAAGGTCTCTGGTTATTTTGCGTGATATTGTGCTTTTTCTGGACACAAAACTAATAACAAAATCTCCGGTGGCAGCTTTAGATGCATCCCAAATAACGGGAAAAGGCAAAGGGGCATATTATCAAGGGGGGGCGATAGGAAATTATTGCCGCTTTAGCGGCCGTTTTCGGCCGCTAAGTGGCGATAATTCTATCGCCCTATTAGCAAGCTGTCGCTAACAGCAGTTAGCGACAGCTTGTAGGCAATAGCGAGTGGTTTGGGTCCTGCTTTGCATGTCAGCGATATTTATCGCTAAGGACATGCAAAGTGGGCATACCCAACCTGTTAGCGACTGAAAGCAGTCGCTAACATCGCTAACGCCTATTACCAACACAGGCGTAGCGATGGAAATATTTGCGCTAAGCGCGAATATCTCCAAAAACTATCGACTGCTCAGACAAGTTCTTAGCCATTATATCCAATGGGAGGTGGATATAATGGTTAAGACCCTGTTAGCGATAATGTGTGAATATCGCTGTATTCTCAGCGATATTCACAGATTTCGCTGCTATTGCCGGAAATTGTATCACTTTTGAGATAAACGTTGCTAATAGCACGTTATCTCAGCGATAAAATCCGGTGGTGCTCGGCGATAAAAAAATTGCAGCTAAGCCTACTTAGCGATAAATATCGCTATTTGTTGATAATATGCCCCACAGTGTCTGTTTGGTTTAAGTTAAAGATAAATATTCATTAAAGAAGGAAATAAAAGAGGAGTTAAGATTTGGATCTAAACAGAGTGAATTATTAAAACACCATCTCCTGGGTATATTAGATTTCTACACTATATCCAATTGGATGGAAATGGGAGCATGTTCAGACATTAGAATGCACCCAATATCTGCATCTCTTAATGATTGGGAAATATAGTGTGAGATGAAAAAAATGATCTTTTTGAGACTGTGTTTGATGAGCTGGAGAGTAGTATGCATACTCCCTCGTAGTAGGGTTGCAGATTCACTAGGCATCTATACATTTATATTGCTTAATGGTATTAATAAAACATGGATGTGCTTTATTCAGTTTAAAAGGAACCAGCGAGTTGGGATCGATGAAGGGATCAACCACTAGACTACAATCACCAGCAAGTATAAAATTATCATCAGTGCAAGATGAGATATGTTGGGTTAGAGATATCCAAAAAGAGGGGTTACCACTAGTGGGAGCACAGATATTATGGAAAGGGGCGACCACTCGGTCCCCCCGCACGTATGGCAGAGTACCACGATCCCCCCGGGAAGCCATCTTGGGCGGGAAGCGTGTCTCGGCTGGTATGCCCGAAGCGGCGTAGCCGGGGCGCGCTTTTTCCCGCCCCAGAGTGGGCTGGCCTAGACACTGACGCGGCTGGCCACGCCCTCGGGGCAGGCAGGGGCGGGTTTACGCCCGCCCTGAAGAAGGATAAAAGGGGACGCAAGACCAGAAGGCATCCTCTTGTTCCTGTGCTCTGAAGCTGCACCTCCTCGCTGCACGTGAGCTCGAGACGGAACGAAGAGCCAATTTTGAGCGTTGTAATCTTTCTTTTGTCTTACAGATACTCTGTCGGAGAAATGCCCAAGAAAGGCGGAAAGAGAATGACGACTGAACAGATGCTTTGGGTCCTCATGAAGGAGATGACCGAGCTGAAGAAGCGGGTGGCGGAGAGAGAGGGGGAAGGGGGGCCGGAACGTCCTTCGGCTGGAGCAGCCCCAGGAGGGAGAGCCAAGAGGCCAAGGAGGGGACCAGCTGGGGGAGACGTCCCGGTTCCCCGTACCCCGCTCGAAGCGCCAACCCCAGTACCCGTGGAGGGGAATCCGATTCCCGTGGTGGTCACCCCGGTGTCCAATGAAGATATGCCGCCCGAGCTGGCAGCACAACTTACAGCGTGGTTGGGCGAAAGTAGTGAGGGCGCCACGGCTGTCGACGCGCAGGCGCTGATGAAGCAATTGCGCGAGAAACGGGATGCAGCCAAGGTGTCCGCGCCGGCTGCAGTAGTTGACAAGCCACAAGGGACGATTACGACCGCAGAGGCAGCGTCCGGTACAGGTAAGCGGCCATTGCCGATTGCGAGGGATGAGTCAGCACCCTCTCGTAGAGAAAGGTTGGGTCAACATGTGCCTTTGGCAATTAAAGAGAAGATTTGGGCGGGGGAATATGTGAACATCTTCTCGTTGCTTGTTGATCATTACGAAGTGGAGCATGTTAAGGGCCAGAAAGACCTCATGCATCCGAGTGTTTGGCGCGCAAAAATGGCCGCCTTCTAAGTGAATGAGAATATTGGCAATTGGGGCAAAGCATGGGGGGTTTTTACGTCGATCTTGGGGGAACGTAGGCCCGAGTTGCTTTCCGAGTTGCCGACCTATCAGTCGCGAATCATGGGGTACTCGACGTCACACCAGGGTAACCATTGGTTCTGCTACGATAATCTTTTTAGAAAGGCTAAAGAGCATGATAAAAGCTTAACCTGGGATTGTTACGATTCTTTGACATGGGATAAAATGAAGGAGACAGGTATGTTGAAAATGCCATTGGTAGGGAGTAATGTTGGCGAATCCTCCCGCCAATATGCGGGGACGCCCTTTCGATCAGGTACGGGTACCGACGATTACTCGAGACCTGCCAGCAACACAGGGAAAAGGGGGTTCTGCTGGAATTTCAACAGAGGTAAATGTACTAGGCCCCAGGGATCGTGTAAATTTAAACACGAATGTAGTGGGTGCGGGTCGTCCCATCCTGAGTCCACGTGCAGAGCCAAAACGGGTGATAACGGGGGTAGAGGAGGCGCCAAACAGGTCTAACATAGTCCGAGGGGCGCCTTTACCTACCCCGATTGATACCTTGGCGATGATTCCCTGGCTCAGTGAATACCCGGATCGTACTTCTGCTGGGGTGCTGCGGAACGGGTTTTCGTATGGTTTCCGCATCCCGGTAGGGGACTTTCAGGGTGTGGAGAAGTGTAAAAATCAACTTTCGGTCCTGCAGCATACGACCGTGGTACAGGATAAGATCCGGAAAGAGGTTACTCGAGGTCGGGTTGCCGGCCCGTTTAGTGTACCCCCGGTGCAGGGTTTTGTTTGTTCTCCTTTAGGGGTGGTCCCCAAGAAGGACCCGGGTGAGTTCCGACTGATTCATAATTTATCAGCTCCACGTGGTCTTTCTGTAAACGATGCAATAGACCCAGAAGTGTGTTCGGTGCGGTACGCATCCTTCGATGAGGCCGTAGCCATTTTGAATCGCCTGGGGCCCGGGGCGCTGATGGCGAAGTCAGATATCGAGTCAGCGTTCCGATTGCTCCCGGTACACCCAGACGACCAGCGTCTCCTAGGTTTCATGTTTCAGGGTCATTATTACATGGATAGGTGTATGCCGATGGGGTGCTCTATATCTTGTGCCTATTTCGAGAAATTCAGTAGTTTTCTACAATGGGTCTTCACAAGGAGGACGGGTTTCCAACATGTAATGCATTACCTTGATGATTTTCTGTTCCTTGGGGCAGCCGGGGATCCCGAATGTGGCCAGGCCTTGGCCGAATTTTGTGTGTTAATGAAGCAGTTTGGTGTGCCATTGGCGCCAGGTAAGACGGTGGGTCCTGCGACTTGCCTCGAGTTTCTGGGGATCGAGTTAGACTCCAGAGAGGGTTGTTTTCGTTTACCAGCTGACAAAGTGGGGAAGTTCAGGGCAGCCCTGCAAATGTGTATAAATGGATCTAAAGTTACGCTGCATCAATTACAGCAGTTGGTGGGACAGTTGAATTTTGCCCTGAGTGTTATACCGATGGCCCGCCCCTTTTCCCGTTCAATTGCCCAAGCTATGGTCGGCCTAAAGGAGGGTCATCATCGCACGAGACTATCGGCTGAGGTCCGCCAGGACATGCGCATTTGGTTAGCATTTCTGGCGGATTTTAATGGTCGAGTCGTCTGGAACAAACCGGCCGTGTCCTCTGAAGAGCTGGGGCTATGGACAGATTCGGCAGGTAGCATAGGTTTTGGTGCCATTTTCGGCACAAAATGGTCGGCACAAAGATGGCCGGCATGGTGGCATGACAATGGACTGACAAGTAATATTGCTTTCCTGGAACTTTTCCCCATTTTGGTGGCCCTGAGAACTTGGCCCGAAGGGTTCAAAGATCACTCTGTGGTATTTTGGTCTGACAATATGACCGTGGTCGAGTGCATCAATAGCCAGGCAGCACGATGTAAACTGATTTTAAGACTGCTCAAAGAAATTGTTTTACTATGTATGCAACTGAATGTGCTATTCAGAGCTAAACATGTCCCGGGGGTAATGAATCAGGCGGCTGATGCACTGTCTCGTTTTCATATGCAGGCTTTCTCGGGTTTTCTTCCCACAGCGGACCCAGAGCCGGCACCCTTTCCCGAAGCTCTCTGGTCTCTCGGTGCCCCGAACTTCGTCACCTCGTGGGGGAGAGCCTAGCACCAAGGACAAGGAAGGCATATGAAGGGGCGTTTCGGTCCTATTTAGCCTTTTTGGGGACTGGTAGAGAGGGGCTTTGGGGCCACGAGGAATGGGTAGTGAATTTTCTGATGTCCTTACGTAGGGCTGGGAAATCGGTGGCTACGGCCCAGAGGCATCGTGCTGCCATTTCCTTTGTAGCCAGGGCTCATGGTATCCAGGACCCGACAGCGTCTTTCGTTGTACAGAAAGCGCTGCGTGGGTGGCAACGCCTTGAGGGTCGCAGAGTAGATGAGAGGCGCCCGATAGGTGTGGATAGGTTGGCCCAGTTGTTGGCCACACTCCCTGCCACATGTTCATCTCAGTTTGAGACGGTGTTGTTCCGAGCCGCTTTTACGCTGGCATTTCATGGAGCGATGCGAGTAAGCGAACTGGTGGCAAGGAACAAACGGGATGTGACAGGGGGTTTGTGCCAGGAACACGTTCAGATCAGAGGAGAGACAATGACTGTCTCCTTTGTCAGGTCCAAGACCGATCAAGATGGGATGGGTGACTGCATAATCATACGCAGGATTCCCGGGTCCTCCATGTGTCCGGTAAAGTGTTTAGAAGACTACCTAGCACGAAGGGTGGCATCATGGGGGGGGACCTTGTTGAGACACGCGGACGCCACCCCACTGACGAAATTTCAGTTTCAGCGGGTGCTTGCGATGTCAATTGCCGCTGCGGGCTTGAACCCGGGCGAGTTTGGGACCCATTCCTTTCGGATAGGGGCTGCTACGGAAGCTACAGCTAGGGGTCTTAATGTTGAACAAGTGAAACGAGTGGGGCGTTGGTCCTCCAATTGTTATAAGAGGTATGTGCGGTTGCACATGTTGTGAAGCTGTAATGATGTACTCACGCTTCTTGTTTTTGTTTGGTTTTCAGTTACGCAAGCCTACGAGGCGGGGCGGACTATGCAGTCGACCCAACACCGAGCCAGCGGTCAGACATCACGGCTGTGAAAAAGGAGGTGTGGGTCGTGGGCCACTCATACGTGAGGCGTGCCGCGGACGTATTCAAAGCAGGTGACATGATTCACGTAGCTGGGGAATACGGGTACAGTGTGTCCTTCTACGGAAGAGGCGGTCTCTGTATTGACCAGTTTCAAGCATTTTTCGAGGGTTTGTTAGGGCGGACGAGGTCACCGCCGTCTATAGTCATAGTACATCTAGGGGGCAATGATTTGGTCACCACCGGTAGACGACTTCTCCTGGAGGCAATGCTTTCCACTGTAAGTTGGTTGGCGAGGAGAGTTCCGGGGTGCACAATTGGGTGGTCCCATATGATCCCACGAAAGGTGTGGCGAGGGGCTATTTCTGTTCCTGCTTTAAATCACTCTGTGAGAAAGCTTAATAACAAAGTGAGTAGGTTGTTCCGTTCCAGGACATTGCATTCTATTTCGCATGGCTGTATTAATGATGACAGTATGTATTTGGGGGATGGTGTGCATTTGTCTCGGGTGGGGAATGAGTTACTCATAGGAGACTTCTTAGCATGGTTAAAAACGTTAAAACATGTCCTTTAGGTAGGAGTTTTGTGGGGGGTCCGGATAGCCGGTCAACTATCCGGCCTGTGGCGGTAAGGTCATGATCGGTGAGCACTAATTGGAAGATCCCTATGAGTGGGCGTCACCCAACACGGATGGGAGCGCTCGGGAGAGGTGGCCATTGGCCCCTCAACGGGGAGGCGGTCCCTTCTAAGGATGGGTCGCCGAAAGAAAAGGAAAGGCGGTCAAGGCCCCTTCCTGTGTAGGAGGGGTTACAGCCCCCTCCTGGGGAATTTCCCGGGGCCAGTGACGTCTGCGACGGCAGATGTGGTAAGTTGTGCGGGGTTTAGGGGGGGGTCTACGCTACCTTCTAGATACCTCACACGAGTCCTCGAACGACCTTTAAGTGGCGTCGAGTTTTATTGGTGCCCCCGTCAAGTCAAAGGGAAATTGGTAGTTGCACTTGAGGTACGCCTCAGTGCTGTCGCCCCTCACAAGTGGGGGGGGTATTTCTGGTTAGGGATCTTGACACCGGTTACGACCTTGCCGTTGGCCCTTAAACGTTAGGATGTAGAATTTCATAATTTCAAGTAAATGTTTGTAGGATGTTAGTTCGGCTAGGAGAACCTCTGTATTAGAGAATCTGTTAAGGTTAGCCAAACATCGCAATGTGGTAATGAAATTGTACATTAATATGAAACTGTTGATTTAATGTTTTAATTTTGTTTTAATAAATACGGCCGGGAGGGTCACTCCCTCCCTCTTCCAAAAACTTCAAGAACTGTTTCCGGTTTCCCTCCTTTGGGGATTGTGTTGAGAGGGGGTGGCGGGTATCTCAGCCATATGGAAAGGGGCGACCACTCGGTCCCCCCGCACGTATGGCAGAGTACCACGATCCCCCCGGGAAGCCATCTTGGGCGGGAAGCGTGTCTCGGCTGGTATGCCCGAAGCGGCGTAGCCGGGGCGCGCTTTTTCCCGCCCTAGAGTGGGCTGGCCTAGACACTGACGCGGCTGGCCACGCCCTCGGGGCAGGCAGGGGCGGGTTTACGCCCGCCCTGAAGAAGGATAAAAGGGGACGCAAGACCAGAAGGCATCCTCTTGTTCCTGTGCTCTGAAGCTGCACCTCCTCGCTGCACGTGAGCTCGAGACGGATCGAAGAGCCAATTTTGACCCACCCACCAGCCCCTGAAGACAGCCAGTTGTTTTGAATAAAAGTTGATGGATAATTCTAATTTCGTTTACAGGTTGTGGTATTATCGTGTTGATTTTGACTGTGTAATAAAGAATGGTCTATTTCATTTATGTTTTGTGATTAAAGAAATTCGGCTTCAGTGTTCATTGATAAGCATGCTTTTGATACGGTCGTAGTAGCCAATGTATTTTTAGTTTAGTAGGTTAGTTAGCATTGTCGTATTTATTTTGGTCGGGCGGTAAGGTCATGATCGGTGAGCACTAATTGGAAGATCCCTATGAGTGGGTGTCACCCAACACGGATGGGAGCGCTCGGGAGAGGTGGCCATTGGCCCCTCAACGGGGAGGCGGTCCCTTCTAAGGATGGGTCGCCGAAAGAAAAGGAAAGGCGGTCAAGGCCCCTTCCTGTGTAGGAGGGGTTACAGCCCCCTCCTGGGGAATTTCCCGGGGCCAGTGACGTCTGCGACGGCAGATGTGGTAAGTTGTGCGGGGTTTAGGGGGGGTCTACGCTACCTTCTAGATACCTCACACGAGTCCTCGAACGACCTTTAAGTGGCGTCGAGTTTTATTGGTGCCCCCGTCAAGTCAAAGGGAAATTGGTAGTTGCACTTGAGGTACGCCTCAGTGCTGTCGCCCCTCACAAGTGGGGGGGGTATTTCTGGTTAGGGATCTTGACACCGGTTACGACCTTGCCGTTGGCCCTTAAACGTTAGGATGTACAATTTCATAATTTCAAGTAAATGTTTGTAGGATGTTAGTTCGGCTAGGAGAACCTCTGTATTAGAGAATCTGTTAAGGTTAGCCAAACATCGCAATGTGGTAATGAAATTGTACATTAATATGAAACTGTTGATTTAATGTTTTAATTTTGTTTTAATAAATACGGCCGGGAGGGTCACTCCCTCCCTCTTCCAAAAACTTCAAGAACTGTTTCCGGTTTCCCTCCTTTGGGGATTGTGTTGAGAGGGGGTGGCGGGTATCTCAGCCATATGCAAAGAAACAAGAGCATTCCTAATTTGCAATTTAGTGTACAACCGTCTTCCATCATCATCAGATAACTGAGAAAGGAACTCAACAGAAATCGATTTAAAGAGAGTTAATGCTCCATTCCATTTACCATCACCTGGTGAGAAAGAAACTTCCCCTACCCAATTTCAAAGATTCATTTTCTGTTAAATGAGACTTTTGTATAAGTGCTATATCAGGTCCCAATTTTCAAGGACATAAAGACAACGATGAAACAACGATAAGATGATGGGCTAGAGAAACCATCACAGAACAGAGGATGTAATTTATATCAGCCCAACTATGTGCGCATATATTATGGTGATATAAAGCATTTAAGAAAAAAGCATTCAAATATAAACGTGAAAAAACGAACCAAAAAATGAAGAAAAAAAGAGACAGGGAGCAAAGAGGAAAATATAGCGGAGAAAGAAAAGGAAAAAGGAAGAAAAAGGAAGAACAATAAAAAAGAAACAACATACCTAAGCCTAAGGGTACCATAGGAAGATGGGGGGATGAAACCACATGGAACGGATGGCACACCCGAACTCAACGGAACATAGAATGAGGAAGGACCACATCACAAAATGTAAGGGTGTAGGGAAGGTACAGACATCAACAACCTTGGAATAGAGGAGAGAAATCCAATAATTTAAGAATATGGAGGAGACATACAGTAGGATGACATAATGAACTGTTAAAAGACAAAATAGCAAAATAGTAAACAGCATTAAACTATAAAACTGTATGCTCTAACATTAAATTGATAGAATAAAGAAGAAACTACTACGAAAATTGGAAAATAACAAATATTTTAATATGACGATGCTACAGAAAAGCCCATAGATTCTGACTTGCAGGAATTGATGAAGCTATGCAATTGAATAGGATCTTCATATGTTGTCGTTTTGTTTTTATAGGTGACCATGGACCATGAAGAGACAGGGATGAAAAAGTCCATAGCGGTACCAGAGCATGTAAATTAGGTCTCATGTTAAGAAATTAATTTTGCCTATTTTAATGAAGGACTGAGTACAATATGATGCAGGGGGCCCCAGTTTTATCAATCTTCCCATAAGAGGCTATAAAGAATGACATTCTAGGACTCAGCTGGGATGAGAGACTTATACGCGCTTCTCAAAAGGCAAAACCACAAAGAAAATATTGCCAGCAATGTAACAGAAAGATAAAGCCTTCCCTCTGTGGGTGTCAAACTAAGCCCCCCAAGAGTAGAGTACTTTTAGTATGTTAGAATATGGTTTGTTTGAAAAAAGTCATCCCACCTGCCATTCTCTGGGGCCATTCCCCAATTTCTTAAAATATCCAAAAGACCATACTTAAAAGTTAAACTCACCTTAGCCAAGAGATTGATCTTTTATTACATAGTACTTCATATTGCCATAAACCAGTCATTTGAGATAAATGAGGGATCAACACCCATTTGAATTGCTTTGGATTCCTTCAAAGTCTGTCTCAGAGAGTCTATCTCTTCCTTGTCACAAACAAAGTTGGGGCGGGTATAACTCAAATCATTTTCTGTAGCATAATTATGCAAAATTACAGCAAAATTATGTGAGAATATGCGGCATTATGTGAGGAGAGTAACCCAGCATTTAGTTCTACTTTTCTGGAGCAAAAATGCACTGTTGCATCAACAATTGACCTCAGGATACATTTGCGCTGAGTAAATAGAGCTAAATGTAACAGAACACACACAACAGCAGCCATTCATGCTCTCTAAATGTATTTTTCCTGTGATCCATTGGTAGGATTTATGTGCTAGTATACACATAAATACGTGAACTGACTCAATCGTGTAAATTTACATATTTTTTTACAAAAGACTGGAACAAAATTACTAAAACTATTCCAACTACGCCATCATAATTAAAATTTTGCACAGGCCTACAAAAAAGAAGAAGTAAGAGCACAAGAAACTGCAAGGGATAGAGTAGCAATTAACCACACTATGGATTAGGACCATTCGAAAGCCATCAGCAGGGAACAAGGCTGAATTAAGTAGTCTAACACTAAAATTCATCCCTAAATGGCAACTTCAACCACGGAATACAAAGTGCTGACTTTGCTTACTTTATGAAGAAAGCTTGACTCATATTTTACCAATTTGCCTGATCCTATTAATACATAGAACAATATTTAGATTTTTTAATTCATATAACATAAGATCATGTTGGCACACACTATTTTCTATGAAAGGGGAAACTCCACAAAAAATATCTGCTTTCATATTTTTTACCTTAAAGCCGAACGATTATTGACCGCAAACAGTCCAACAAATGTAATGTAAAGATGGCTCCACAGTGACGTTATCTTAAACAGAGCGATACCACAGGGGATGATGGACAGAGCGTTTGAGCAAATCAAACACTCACCCCCAGTCAACGGATCTGGGTTTAATCCATCACCATTCTTAAGCTCACTCCACCACCAAAGTTCAGACATTGCTATATGCAAATCAGTCTGACCCTTTGCCTCATGGGAACAGTCCAGCCCGAACTACCAAGCCATGTCTTCCCTGGACCATAAACAAGCATCCTGGGACCGGTTTTGGATTCATAATCCTCTTCAGCCAGGCTATCTTGAATCCAGTGGTGGAGTGAGCAAGGGACCCACGTCTGGGCATACCCTGCCAACTTAAGGCGAACAAAGCGATACCAAAGGGGATGATGGACGGAGCGTTTGAGCAAATAAAACACTCATGCCAAGTCAATTGATCTGAGTTTAATCCATCACCGTTCTTTAGCTGACTCCACCACCCCAGTTCAGACATGGCTATTTGCAAATCAGTCTGACCCTGTGCCTCATGGAAACAGTCCAGCCCGAAATGCCAAGCGATGTCTTCCCTGGACCGGAAACAAGCATCCTGGGACAGGTTTCGGATTTATAATCCTCATCAGCCAGGCTATCTTGAATCCAGTGGTAGAGTAAGCAAGGGGCCCATGTCTGGGCATACCCTGCTAACTTAGGGCAAACAAAGTGATACCAAACGGGATGATGGAAAGAGAGTTTGAGGCAGTTTGGGCTGGACTGTTCCCATGAGGAACATTGTGTATTGTATTGTGGTCTCAAAATCAAGATAATAGGTAATCCACGAGTACGTGTTCTACAATGAAAATACATATAATATATATAACTATATAGGTTACACCACTCCTATCAGGGTATTATGAGCACAAACAATTGGGTTCCTGAGGTACCACTTACCGGTTCACGTTCTGTGCGCTCTTTCTTCACGTACAAGTCCTAATGTGGCGTACTGCTTGGGCGCCATCTTAACTTCCTTTAAATCAATACCTCATGAGTAAGCGCCATGTTGAAGAATGTTTGTTGGGTGAGGTGAGATTGACCACGCTTTGAGTATACTAGCTGCAGTAACATATGGGATGTTTTACTTACACTGGGGAATATTATGCTTTCTTACTTTATGGGACTATAATCCTCAACATTATATTTTGGAAGAATACGGAATGGATAATAGAATATTATGAAGACTACTAGATAGGAGTTTTTTTCTTGAGGTGAGCCCAATTACACTATGGGGTACACCTTTTATTTTACATTAATTAGTCGTATTTTGTACTGAGGAGGATCATTTTACTCATTTGCAGATACTGCTATTTTGGATCCTCAAGTATTTAAGGTCGCTTGAAGGGAGATTTATTTACAGTGATAATTGATTTTGGAGTAAGTATGTATTTCTTTAACTTATTGGGTATGGGTAACTTCTGAGCATGACGTAACAGTGACATAGTGGGTAGTTGATTCAACTGAAGATATCTTTAGGATGGATGATGAGGTGTTCTTTTGGAATTTGAATTTTAGTGATTATCATTAGGATTTGAGTTGGCTTGAAATTACAGGAATTGAGGATAATATATAATTTTGGTTTAGACAGATTATTTCTCTTTTGCAGACTTTGATTCACGTTAAAATTTAGACAAAAGGCTATACAACCATGAGTGAATAAATGGAGCATGAGGTAAATTCTACTTTAACTACGTTCTTCTTGGGCCCTAAGTGCGTTGTTTAGAATAGTAATGTCTGTTCCAAATAATCTCGCTTTCCGTTATACTAACATCTCACAATGGGTAATCGAGACTGTCATCTCCTATTTATTTTCCCGATCTGATTTTGGGTTAAGGATACTGTGTCTAGTAATTTAATTATTACTGTTGTATCCATGATATGGTTTTTTGATGTTATTTATTTTGGGTTTCAGCCCTGAGGAAGTCACAATACATTTGAATTTTGCATGACGAAACACGTGTTGGCTGCGTTTTATGAGGACAACAACCATACTTTGGAACTGTATAATGGCTGCGTTTTTTTGTGATGACAACTATTAAACCTTGGAACTTTATAATTGCCATTTCTGAGAAGTATAGATTCCTCTGGACTTGAAGAGGACTTACCTTTGGATCTTACAATTGAATATTCAGAGAAACAATATTTGGACATTGGAGTAAATGTATTTGTACTGTTAGTACTCAAATTGTTATTGCTTAGTTGGATTTGCTTATACACTTTTCCTTTGATTTCATGTTGAAGTGCTCAGGGAGAAATTATTATTTCTCTAAACTCACCGGGTGCTCCCTTTCCCGGACAGGCTACGAAGACTCTTGGGCCCCTGCTATTCCGGCTCCTGCTACTGCCATTGTCGGCCCCGTGTCTCCCCCTGCCGCCGTTGCCTTGTGTCATCTTGCACGCCCGCAGTACGGGAGGGGACCACCAGGACCAGCTACACCTGCGGCAGGAAGCCGCCGCCCACCACTACGTGCCAGGAGGCGCTTTAAATTGAAGCCCAGCCCCGCGTTGCGGGAGCGCGCGGAAGCGCCCGGACGAAGCCCGGACAAAGGGCGGACAGTCTGAGACAGTCCTGGACTGTCCGTGACTGGACTGGGCCAGGGACTCTGCTCGTTGTTTTGTGGGACTTCCGTGACATTTATGCAGTAAGACCAGTTATCCCTTGTTAGCATCGTGGTTACTTGCGACCTTGTGATTTATCTGCCCCAGTTATAATTGATAACTATTATCTGGCTTAAGGTTAGCAGAGCGCAATCGATTGCTATTGTGTCATTAGCAACCGGGTGCATCATGCCCAAACAAAAGGTTCCCTCCGTGTCTAACACCATAGACAATTACCTAGTGCAGGTTGTAAGCAAAATCAACAGCGAGAGAAGGCAGTCACTGGGATTGAGCCCCTCTCCCACGTCCCCCGTGTCAAGCCCTATGTTGAGCCCTATGTTAGATCCCCCTTTAATAGACATTACTGAACATAGCATACCCCCAACTGTCGACCTAGCAATTGATCCTGAGGTTCAGGTAGTTACTATAGCAGACAAATCCCTGTCACCTGTGCCTGTAACCAGAGCAGGTAGAACGTGCAGAAAAGCACAGACCAAACGTGGTGGGTCACGCTCCAGTAGAAAGAGGATAGCCTCTCCACCCAAAATCGTGGACAATGATGAGGTAGATGGGGTGGAAGGTGGTAATGTGGTCATGGAGGAGGAGCAAACTAATAAAATAGTTAGCATAATTGAATCTAAGATCAAGTGTATTATTAAACCGCTGGTAGCTAAAATCGAACAGCTAACTGCAGAGGTAAAAAGACTGGGTGGACTTCTAAACAAGACAGTGGAGGAGGTGGGCAATATATCAACTCTAGTCTCAAGTTGAGCAGAAACAATTGAGGAGCACCCTGGGAGTGTGGTGGGGGATGGGGCGAAAGTGGCATTGAATCTTCCCACCACTCAGCCCCCAGTAGGTGAAGATGGCCAGGCTGTGGCCATAGACTTTATAAACCAAAGTATAGGAGCCTTGAATGAGTCAGATACTGTACAGTTGGTAAAATACATTGCCCATCAAAGGCTTTGAGTGTACATAACAATAGTCAAGGTCAGTGTCCAAGTTAGGAATGTAGGTTTTTAAATGCATGTTAATGATACTTGTATATGTTGTCACTACAAATATTATGGATTTTTAGATAACACACATATTCTTTTAAATTGTATTTCAGGAATTAAAATTGTGTCTCCTGAAGAAGGCGGTCCCCTGCCGAAACGCGCGTCGAGTTCTTATGCTTGTTTTATTTTTGATGTGATTATTTGTATGCTTTTGTTAATATATTCCGTTAATTTATGTACTATGAATTTTATGTTTATTCATTATGACTACTGTATGTAATTTTGACAAAGCGATTTTAAAACCTGTCATATTGGTTTGACCCCCTGTCAATTCTAATATGATTTTTAAATATATAAAATAAAAATATACCTTTTATTCAACTTCTTTAATTTTTCCCTACTATTCCTTCTGGATAATTGGCCTGTCTTATCTGTACACCCATATACTTAGACGTCCTAGGATTTTTCTCGCGTATGTGGCCATAGACTATCCACCCCCCAGACCCACTGCATCTTACTTAGAGAAAGGCTCATTCCAGTTTATTGTAGAAGCTCCTCCCCTGGTCTTGGTCCTGGCCAACATACCTCCTTTGGCACCTGGCCAGGTGGAATCTCCAACCTCTTTGATTAGTAAAGCTCTGCATTGGTTGTCGAACAATATGTTGATGTCCCCATGGGATAAACAGCAGCTAGCTGGGGAAATTAACATGGCAAGAAGGGTAGCCTGGATAGGGAACAATCCGAAAAAGTTCAAGGGAGATTGTGTAGTCTTGAACTTCTCTAGTTCAGATGTACTCCCTAATGTTCTGGCAAACATATTCCCCCCACATAGTTCCACTTACGCTTAAATTTTTCTATTGTAGAAAAGGAAGTGCAGCGAATTCTAGCATACCAAGGCCAAAGTGGAACCCAGTGTTAAATAAATGGGGTAGGGATGTCCAAACTAGTGCCCAAACAAGTGATTGGGGAATTAGCTTGGAAAAATAGGTTTGGGGTTTTGTCAGACCTGAATGAATGTGATTGACTTGAGTGGGCCGATAGCATTATGTATAAGGAACCAGCCGAGTCTGGTAGAATGTGTGCTTCTATAGTTCAGATGATTCCCCTCACTAATGTCATTCCAACGCCTCGAATAAAAAGGGTGGGAGGCTCCAATTTCCCAGTGAGGTTGATAGAGTACATTGACCCTGAACAACTGATCTGCCCTAATTCATTAGAGATAGGTGAAAGCCCGGGACGTGAGGTATCACCACCAGAGACACCAGACTATCCAGCCATCAATATAGAACCTGAGTCTGGGAGGGAGGGTGATACCAAAAGCATCTTAATAACACAGGATCCTCTCTGCTTTTCGGCAGTTGAGGCAGGGGTGACCTTTCTCTCCTGGAACCTTGCAGGAATTAGTAATAAGTTAACATCTCCAGAATGGTGTAGTTTTATTGACCAGTTTGACATCATTCTTTTCCAGGAATCAAGGTCATTGATCCCAGTACACCGTTTGGGGTTCCTTAACTTTCACGTACTTGCTACAAAAAAAAACAAAGGTCGCCCATCTGGGGGCCTGATAATTTAGATTCGCCAATCACTATGTTGTAAAATTCAGCAAACTAATTCCCCATCAAACGACATACTGTCAGTTATTATCACATGGGCTAATGGCCAAGGGGTGTCAATCTTTAACATTTATGCTAGGGGGGTAGTGGGAGGCCAAACATCAGAAGTAATCTCTGCTCTTGACCTCCAACTTGAGGCGCTTCCAACCCAGCTGTCAATTATTGTGGGAGGTGATGTCAACACAACCTTTGAACCACTTGGACAGGAGGATCAAATTCTTGCTGCTGAGGAGGACAGTAAATGGGGTGTCCCTCAGCTTGATCTACCTGTAATTAGAACGTGGACTGCTGTAGCTATCCAACTTAAGGCTTTATGTCTAGCGAGAGGACTCAGAGCAGCAAATGGGCGTACCCAGTCAGATCGCCAGGGGAAAAAACATTTGACAACGGCAGGTCTTCTAGTCGAATAGATTACTTCCTGGTGGACATCAGAGGATGGGATCGTTTGATCTGACAGTAAAAAACAGGTTGGAAAGCGACCACAACCCACTCTGTATGGAATTCCAAGCACAAAAGGGATCTAGAGAACCCAATATGGGGGGCGGTAAAGTCACCCTAGATATTGTTTTCTCGAATAACCTGCGCCATATTAAATGGGGCAGATTAATTGAGAGTCCAGAGAAGTTGGAGGACCTTAAAAAATTGGTGATCGAAGAAGTGGGAAATATAAATACCAATAGTAGCAAGCAACATTTTCCCCAAATTATGCTAGAGGCTCATACCCATTTCTTTACTAAGCCCCAGGAGTTCTTTAGGAAGACCACAAAATCAGATAAGGTCGGTAAAAATCTACCTGAGGTGGTGTGGTACAACCAATCCTGTAAATTAGCCCGCCAGAACCTAAGTGATGAACTCAGATCCAGGAATATCCTAGGCGTGAGAAAGGCCAGGGAGTTATATAGGAAAGCCCAGAAAGCCGCCAAAAAACAGTGGGATGAGGATCAGTGGCGTGATCTGAAAACTGCTTGTACAGCAAAGGATCAAAAGCAATTCTGGGCTATTGTTAAGTGGGATAGAGGAGGGACAGCTCAAACCCCGCAAAATAATGTCGCCAAACATCAATGGGTAGAATTCTTCAGACCGCAATACGCCTGTAAACTTGCCGAAGGAGAGTGCTCACTACCCCCTACAGTCTTCTATCAGTGTCAGCTATTCACAATTAAAGATGTCAGTTTAGCGCTAGACTGTGTGTCAGGGGGTAGAGCCCCTGGAATGGATGGCATCCCTGCAGATGTGTTTTTCAGTGATCGTTCATCTTGGTGTCAGTATTTTGAGTGGTTAGCCAATTCTGTGGCTAGGGGTGCGCTAATCCCCACTTCATGGAAAGGAGCAGAAATAATTCTGGTTTTTAAAAAGGGTGACAAATCACTACCTAGTAATTATAGACCTATCAGTCTTATTGACTCAGCCCAAAAAATAATAGGTTGTTTAGTGCAAAATGAATTGCAATCTTGGATTGAAGAAAAAGATATTTTGTCCCCTTACCAAGCTGGGTTTCGACCCTGTACTAGTTCAGTTGACCAGGTCTTTTTTTTCATAGCTCTCTATTGGAGGAATGTGACCTTAACCAACGGGACACTTTATGCGGTGTTCGTAGACCTGAAATCAGCTTTTGATTTAGTTCCCCGTCCCAAACTTTGGAGTGTTCTAGCGGAAGAAGGGATGGCCCCGGAACTGTTAGCGTTACTTGTCCGCTTGCATGAGAACAACTATGCAAGAACTAGATGGGGGCACAGGGTGAGGTGACCGACTCATTCCCTGTCGAACGTGGTGTTCGGCAGGGATGTGTCCTGGCACCCACACTGTTTTCCCTATACATCAACGGCATAGTAGACCATCTTAGCCGCTTCCCCACCGATGCTCCTGTATTGGCCGGGGCACGAGTGCCAGTTCTCATGTTTGCGGACGACACGCTGATAGTTTCTCGGACTCCTAGTGGGCTCCAGAAGGCCGTAAATGCGTTTGGAGATTTCTGCCAGATGCGTGGACTTGGGATAAACACCTCCAAAACCAAGTTCATGTCCCTGAATGAGCAGAAAACATTCAAAGGCATAATTAATTTTAATGGTATTCCACTGGAACAGGTTGAGGCTTTTACGTATGTAGGAATATCCCTTCAGATTAAAATGAGCTCGAAAAATCACATTGACATGGCCGTTTTAAAATTTCATCAGCTGGCGGGTGTAATAGCCCTTAAACATAAAGCTTCTCCGACCAAGCCAATCACCCCGGCTCTAGAAATATATAACATGAAAGTGATAAGTGCCTCTTTGTACGGTTCGGAACTGTGGGGATTTTCCAACTTGAATCAATTAAAACTAGCGGAGAATAGGTTTCTACGTCGTCTAGTTGGGGTCCCCCAAAGTACCCACACTGTACCGCTTGTATATGATCTTGGCAGGAAAAAAATAGAGGATTTGGCACGGTTACGTCCCTTACTATATTGGAGACGGATCATGACAACTCCTGAACTAGTTCACTATGCCACTGCCCTGAAGGATATCACTAGGGCAGATCGATTTCATTCTATCCCTTGGCTCAAAGAAATAAGGGGCTTATTAACAAAGTTGGAACTAGATTACCTATGGGTCGACCCAAATGCTTCAAGTTTCCCGTCAAAGATAAACTTGAAAAAAATTTACTGGAACATGGTTTGGTTCTCTGCCCTTAGTACTGGATCCAACACAGAGTTAACTGGTTGTTTTCTTGATAATAAATCCCTACCATTGTGTGAGTCTTACTGGGACATTATTGAAAGGCCCTATGAAAGAAAATTGTATTTTCAATTTAGGATTGGGACCCTTCCAGTAAAAGCTTTTGCTTATAAATGGTCGGTAAACCAGAACGACAAGTGTCATTATTGTAAACACATGATTGAGAATGTACCCCACTTGCTGTTTGTATGTCCCCTTTATATAAGCCCCCGTCGAAAGTGGATAAAACCTGTGTGTACAAACCTGGGGACACGCAGTATTGTAGAGGCTGTAAGAATACTCGCATCAGATTGCACACCCTCCATGGCGATAGCTGTTGCAAAATTCCTAGGGTGGGCCTGGACAATACGCACCCGCTCCTTGCAGTCCTTAGAGGCTAGCCAATGAATTTTATCACATTGAGTAATGTACGATCAATTTTTTAACTAATGTTTAATTGAATTGTTTTAACTCATTTTGTATAAATTGTTCCTAATCCTTGTAAGCGACAGCACCATGGTTTAATGAGTTTTTAACAATGATGAATTTAACTTTGTAGTATTTATAGTGTAGTTTTAGGATGAATAATTGCTTTTATGACATGCTGTCGAATAAAGCTTTGAAATTTGAATTTGAAAATATTATTATTATAGGTGTGCCAATCTCATGGGGACTTGTGGGATAGTTTGGTAACCTATCCCTCTACCCTTTGTAGCTCTCACCTTGTTTAAATTTTATTTGAGGATGCAAGTTCTTATCTCTAGCGCCTTACATCAGATAGACCCTAGATATCTGGCCACCAGAATCCACTTTTACTGTCCTGCTAAGAAGCTCCGGTCCTTGCCATGGTTCAAATAATTTACAGTTCAAGGGCAGGTGGGGGCTCTTTCTGCTTTCTGGGTCCCTCTGTGTGGAATAACATTAATCTAGACCTTCATCTGTTGAAATTGTAGTCGAAGAAGTTGAAGACATGTTTTTGACTCAGCTGTAAGTGCATTACTCGAAAGACTAGTGCCAGGACATTCCTCAGGACCCAGTCGCTTTTTGATTCTGCCACTTTTTTATTTTGAGCAGGTTTTTTGCACCCTACTATGTTTTATCAGTGGGTGTTATACTTGTTTTTTTCTCGATATACAAGTTGCGTCACTTGTGTGAATTCTTATGATTGTCTGTGGACTTGCCTTGTCATACACAAGTGGGTATGTGCTATATACAAAAATTTACATTTGGTTCACTGAAACAAATGAACTTTAATTAGCGCAAAGGTCTTTGAACACTACACTGCAAGTTACGGTCAAAAAATAACGTTTGTAAATTTTGCCTTTGCGTTACTAGACCTCAAATATACAAAGGTCACATGATGAAGGTCTAGTGCTGAAACTAGTTAGTAGGGTACAGTTCATAACTTCCCCCATGTAAATGTATATTGTGAAGAATTGTATAGTCTAAATGTTTTTGTATATTTGTAACATAATTGTTTGTTTATGGTGTTCAATGTAAATTTTTGTATATAGCACATACCCACTTGTGTATGACAAGGCAAGTCCCCAGAAAATCATAAGAATTCACACAAGTGACGCAACTTGTATATCGAGAAAAAAACAAGTATAACACCCACTGATTAAACACGGTAGGGTGCAAAAAACCTGCTCAAAATAAAACAGTGGCAGAATCAAAAAGCGACTGGGTCCTCAATCATCTCCTCCAATAGTATTGTGTCCTACGCAGGGCTTAATAGGGCACGAACCCCTTCTGATTTCAAGGACATTCCTCAGAGCATCTGTGCACTTTAAAAATCTCATTCATCATTCATCATCATCATAATTCTAGAGAAATTCCTTCCTCTCCATGGAGTTCTATTGCAATCCATTGTGGATTCTGGAACACTTTCTCGGCAAAAAACAACATGAAGGAAAGCAGGATCAGCTTGGACGGCGGGATGCTCAAATAAATGCATTTCTGCCCACTTTGAGTGATAGTTGATGATAATATAAACAAACTTTATGTGGGCAGGCAAGATTTTGAAAGGACATACAATGTCTTCGAATGAAGATTGCTGACATTCACTCCAAACAAATTACTGATCCTTGTGCAACAGTTCTCTAAAAGGTTCTATTTTATTTGCAAAGACTAATTTATAATAATATTTTCACAAACAAAAGGATACTAACTTACATCGAGCGTCTGGCGCATAGGCTTTCCAAATTGCATCAACTACAATCTCTTTAGGTCCTACACAATTAGAAGGTATGTCATGTCCAAGTTAGTCAGCTTTGTCCAGGAACAGTGAAAACTTTAAAGCACATAGAAGTAAACCTACCTTTCCAATTCGACACAAATATCTTGTAACATAATTTTTGGGGATTTGGCATATTTAGTGAATATCAGGATGTCATCCTACAAGAATTTGAACCCAGGAATCCATGTCTTTAAAAATATGGAGCATGATCCTCTGAAAAACAGATGAGTTGGATGTCAAACCAAAATGTATATGTTAAAAACAAAATAAATGGAGAGAAGTTATAAATGGGGCACCTTTTAGGAATTTTGAGTGAATTCACCCAGATTGTAAATGGACTTTAAATCCAATTTAGGGAATATGGTAGCACCACTAAATAAGAAAATTAGCTTGTTTATGTTTGGTAAGGGATAGTTGTCAATTAAAATTCTTTTGATAGTTTAGACATAATCTGAGACACTCATATTTTTTCATGATAACAATAGATGAGACCCCATGAGATAACTCAATTTTCAAATTGACATCTTATTTTACCATGGAGTCTTGTATTTTCTGTTGTTTAGCTGTAACACAATAAAGAACACTTCTAAGTGTCTGCTTAACAGGTTTGACAATTTTGTGTAGTACATTCTATGTTGTAAGTCAACCAATTTTCCCAAACAATAGTTAAATACTGTAGGATACTGTTTTATAATGTGGTTACATAAATCATTCTCCTCAATGAATAAATCTAGCTCGGGTAACTGATTGAAAGTAATTGGTGATCTGTAATGTCCAATTACTTACCGGTAATCTTCATTACTCCTGGTCTCGTTGTCCTTGTCCCCTTCATTAATAACAAGTGAGATAATCCTATCTCACTGACAGAAAAAAAGAACAAAGGAATGCTGGTACTATTCCTCCCCCTCCCACTGGGAGTACATAAACGTACCTTATCCCAGCATTCCTCTTGAACCACCAAGCCACTGCTGATGAGGACCGGCAAGTCTGGGAGGGAGTGAGGGATGTAATGAAGGGGACGAGGACGGGAGGAAACACCGAAAGACACAAAAAGAGATCCAATTTCCAAAAAGAACCGACGCAGGTCAAATAGATCCACAACGCCCCGTAAAACGCAAAGCAAATCCCAAGGAAGATCATCCCCTGCCAACTGCCCTAAGTACAGAGCAGGCAGCACCAGCTCCTGGGAGTGGTAGAACTGCAAAGGAAGAATCCAACCGTAAGACCATCCCATCTTCAGAAAAGGACAAAAAAGGCTCCAGAGCAATCAAGGCCCCCAGCTCCCCAAGGCGTCTGGCCTAAGTAATGGCCACCAAAAAGACAACCTTGAAGGTCACAAACTTCAGATGCACTTCCGACAAAGGCTCAAAGGGGGAAGCCACCAGGCATGCAACACCAAAGGGAGGTCCCAAAGAGGAAAAGTAGGCCTCACCACAGGACGGGATAAGGAGAAACTGCAAAGCAACCGAGCAATCAAATCTTGCACATCAGACAAATTCCCCCAAGAAGAACGGAAAGCTCATACAGCAGCCCACTGAGCACACAAAATGGAAAACTCAATCCCTCCCAGAGAAATTGAAGGACATCATGCAGACAACTCCAGAGTCAGACACCAATGCTGGAAATTACCACAATGGAGATCGTAGGACTTCAGAGTAGAAGGCTTCCTGGACTGCTGAATAGCCACCACTAAATGCTCAGGGAGACTCCAACTCCTCCACACCTGCCTCTCAACCTCTGGAATGACAGACGGAGCTGCTGAGTTGACAACATTGGAGAGGACTGCAGGGGAGACAGGGGTACGGGAAGAACCAAGGACTCTGAACAACCAACAACCGATCGCTGCGTCCTAAACAGCACTACCACCACCATCTTTCAATCCTCCAACAATAGACGAGACAGAAACCTGGGGTTCAAGGCAAGTAGAGGATAAAATATTTACAACAAGGGGTGGTGAGGGACAGAGTCTCTGAATTAAGCAGAAAGCTCTCACCCAGTCAAGAGATCAGGACTAGATCCAACACCGTTTTTTAGCTCACTGCACCATCCCAGTTTCAGAACCTGGCTGTATGCAAATTAGTCTGTTCCTGTCCCAGTGCATGATGGGAACAGGGCAAACCAAACTACAAAAGCCAATTCTTACACTGGGAAGGAAACAAGCTCCCGGGGACCGGTTTCTGGCATTACAGCCGTCTTCGGCCCGGTTTGCTTGAATCCTGATGGTGCAATGAGCAAGGGTCTCACATCTGAGAATACCCTTCCACGCTTAGGGTGGACAAAAATATTTACAACAAGGGGTGGTGAGGGACAGAGTCTCTGAATTAAGCGGAAAGCTCTCACCCAGTCAAGAGATCAGGGCTAGATCCAACACCGTTTTTTAGCTCACTGCACCATCCCAGTTTCAGAACCTGGCTGTATGCAAATTAGTCTGTTCCTGTCCCAGTGCATCATGGGAACAGGGCAGACCAGACTACCAAGCCAATTCTTCCCTGGAAAGGAGACAAGCTTCCGGGGTCCCCGGTAGCTTGTCTCCTTTCTGGTGAAGAATTGGCTTGGTAGTTTGGTCTGCCCTGTTCCCATGATGCACTGGGCCAGGGACAGACTAATTTGCATATAGCCAGGTTCTGAGCTGGGATGGGGCAGTGAGATAAATAACGGTGATGGATCAAGCCCTGATCTTTGGACTGGGTAAGAGTGGTCTGCTTAATTCAGACACTCTGTTCATCACCACCCCCTTTTCTGTATCGTTTTTGGCCACTATAGGTGTGGCAGGGTTTACTCAGACATGAGTCCCTTTCTCACTGCTCCATCAGGATTCAAGCAAGCCGGGCCGAAGAGGCTGAAATGCCAGAAACCGGTCCCCGGTAGCTTGTCTCCTTTCTGGTGAAGAATTGGCTTGGTAGTTTGGTCTGCCCTGTTCCCATGATGCACTGGGCCAGGGACAGACTAATTTGCATATAGCCAGGTTCTGAGCTGGGATGGGGCAGTGAGATAAATAACGGTGATGGATCAAGCCCTGATCTTTGGACTGGGTAAGAGTGGTCTGCTTAATTCAGACACTCTGTTCATCACCACCCCCTTTTCTGTATCGTTTTTGGCCACTATAGGTGTGGCAGGGTTTACTCAGACATGAGTCCCTTTCTCACTGCTCCATCAGGATTCAAGCAAGCCGGGCCGAAGAGGCTGAAATGCCAGAAACCGGTCCCCGGTAGCTTGTCTCCTTTCTGGTGAAGAATTGGCTTGGTAGTTTGGTCTGCCCTGTTCCCATGATGCACTGGGCCAGGGACAGACTAATTTGCATATAGCCAGGTTCTGAGCTGGGATGGGGCAGTGAGATAAATAACGGTGATGGATCAAGCCCTGATCTTTGGACTGGGTAAGAGTGGTCTGCTTAATTCAGACACTCTGTTCATCATCACCCCCTTTTCTGTATCGTTTTTGGCCACTATAGGTGTGGCAGGGTTTACTCAGACATGAGTCCCTTTCTCACTGCTCCATCAGGATTCAAGCAAGCCGGGCCGAAGAGGCTGAAATGCCAGAAACCGGTCCCCGGTAGCTTGTCTCCTTTCTGGTGAAGAATTGGCTTGGTAGTTTGGTCTGCCCTGTTCCCATGATGCACTGGGCCAGGGACAGACTAATTTGCATATAGCCAGGTTCTGAGCTGGGATGGGGCAGTGAGATAAATAACGGTGATGGATCAAGCCCTGATCTTTGGACTGGGTAAGAGTGGTCTGCTTAATTCAGACACTCTGTTCATCACCACCCCCTTTTCTGTATCGTTTTTGGCCACTATAGGTGTGGCAGGGTTTACTCAGACATGAGTCCCTTTCTCACTGCTCCATCAGGATTCAAGCAAGCCGGGCCGAAGAGGCTGAAATGCCAGAAACCGGTCCCCGGTAGCTTGTCTCCTTTCTGGTGAAGAATTGGCTTGGTAGTTTGGTCTGCCCTGTTCCCATGATGCACTGGGCCAGGGACAGACTAATTTGCATATAGCCAGGTTCTGAGCTGGGATGGGGCAGTGAGATAAATAACGGTGATGGATCAAGCCCTGATCTTTGGACTGGGTAAGAGTGGTCTGCTTAATTCAGACACTCTGTTCATCACCACCCCCTTTTCTGTATCGTTTTTGGCCACTATAGGTGTGGCAGGGTTTACTCAGACATGAGTCCCTTTCTCACTGCTCCATCAGGATTCAAGCAAGCTGGGCCGAAGAGGCTGAAATGCCAGAAACCGGTCCCCGGTAGCTTGTCTCCTTTCTGATGAAGAATTGGCTTGGTAGTTTGGTCTGCCCTGTTCCCATGATGCACTGGGCCAGAGACAGACTAATTTGCATATAGCCAGGTTCTGAGCTGGGATGGGGCAGTGAGATAAATAACGGTGATGGATCAAGCCCTGATCTTTGGACTGGGTAAGAGTGGTCTGCTTAATTCAGACACTCTGTTCATCACCACCCCCTTTTCAGTAGAGGATAAAGGCATACAGCAGACAAGAAGGCCATGGAAGTGTCAAGGCATCAACTCCCCAAGCCCCCTCCTAATGGACCCGGGTGCAGAACCGGGAAAGCAGAGCATTGTGCCGGGAAGCAAAGATATCGAGAAGAGGAAGACCAAACCTCAAGCCCACCAGACGAAAGGCCACTGGAGACAGAGATAACTCCTGTGAGGCAGGGAAATGCAGACTGAGGGCATCTGCCACCCCATTGTCCACCCCTGGATACAAACAGATGACAGAGACAACAGGTGATTGAGGTAAGCGACTGTCACCATGTTGTCGGAATGCACCACCACATTGTGATCCAACAACTGATCCTGGAAACCCATAACAGCTCTGAACACAGCTGACAACTCCCTCCAATTCAAAGACCGCCTCACCTCCAGTAGGGACCAATGACCCTGAAGGTACACGGACCCCAATGTAGCCCCCGACCCCATTGCACTGGCATCCCTTGTAAGGACAACTGGGGGAGAGGGCTGCAGAGGAGACCCCTGGCGAGATTGTCCATCATCATCCACCAGCACAAGGCAGGGAGGACAGACAGAGGCACCGGAACTAGGAGGGACAAATTGCAGGACAAAAGATCCAATGAGACAACAGGTGTGACCAAAGAGGCCCCAGATGAAACCGAGTCCAAGGCACCGTGAACAGTGTGGCAGCCATAAGACCCAGAAGCCGCAACCAGAGACGACCATGGAAGGAACACCTCTCAAGAAATAGATGAGCCAGGGAACTCAAGGTCACCGACCGAGACACAGGGAGGAAAACCCGATTCAGATTGGTCCAGAAAGGAGCGCCTATGAATTGCAAGTTCTGCGACGGTGTAGGAAGGTGGATATCTGACTATGGTTACCCCCAAACTTTTTGCCTGGTGTTTAGCTGGTTTTTGACTTAGTTGGCCTGGGATCCTGCTATTCAGGGCCCCAGGCTGATTGCTCTCTCCTTAAAATGGACTCCATGTACCTTAGGTGCATAACACAATTGGAATTGGTTCACCTTATAGGCCCCTGTAACAGTGTACCATAGGTACCCAGGGCATAGGTGTAGCCAAGGCCTGCCAGGGGCTGCAGCATGTATTGTGCCACCCCTGGCCTGGCCTCCATATTTGACACAACTGGCTGATCACTCAGCTGGGGTAAGTCGGTGTAACCACCTCTTACTTAGGTACAGTATGTCTGTGCCTAACCCTAAACTGGACACATATGTTCCTATCAGCCACTCCTATGGAAGGCCTCATCAATCCTGGGGGCAGAGTGCTTGGAAATATGTGAGATGGTGCTCTGGCGTGAGCTGAGCCTGTCTGCAGCTGTCGGGAACAACTCCCTAAGCCGTTCCGGGATATTGCCATACCATATACTCTTAAGTGCATTATAATCCTCGCGGTTAAATGCTATCTTTGGTTTGGCTTTATCAAAACATGTCGAGTAAGGTGTCATACGAATTGGAATACTATCCCCTCGCCAATTCTGGCGACGGGGATAGCATTCCACCCTTCTAGAGGGACACGACATGTGCGTAGCCTTAACCCCGGTTAAAGTTAAACAGAGCCTCAGCTTCACAAAATGGACGCTGCCACCACAGACACAAGTCTGGCCTCCTGCTGCTGACCGAAACTCGGCAGATGGTGGCCTGGACAAAGGGTTTCCTGCCTTGGGAGGTGCGAGCACCACCCCAGACAGGATTTTGTGTATTAGGTAGGACAGGGCTGAAAAGAATCAGACATGCCCGGGGCACACAAGGTGTCCCCGTGCATAGGCCAGTCCAAACCGGTTCTGGGGCCTTCCAGCCCCAGTCCTGGCGCGGAGCTGGACAAAGGAAAGGGGGTGTAACCGCCCCCCTTCCTGGTTCCTCCCAGAGGAGGGACCTAGTAGGTGATCCACCCCCAGTTTGGGAATAAGAGGGGGAGCAGTGCCATTGCACAGCAGATCATCCCGAAATCAACTTAAAACTAAGAAGAAGACTGGACTTCGACATTCTGCTGCACAGAAGACTGAAGAAGAATCTCCCTTGTGGCCAAGGAGTGACCACCCTGTGAACACAGGTACCAACCAGCAACTCGACGTCTGCTTTGCCGCCGCCTCCCGCCGGAGACCGAGCCCAGAGCCCGACAAGAACCAGACTCCCAAACCTCTCAGAGCCCGATCCACAGTCCCTGCGAAGAAGGGACCCGTGGAGGCACCGAGTGACGTGGGACCGGACCTCTTGAAAGACACTCGAAAAGCTGACTGCGCAGCTTCTGAGGCATCCTCGACGTTGTGCTTTGGGGATTGAGAACCCCCACCACCGAGCAGCCCTTGCACCGAAGATCAGCCCTCCAGCATCTCCACGATCTGCGTGGGGCCCTTTTGCATTGTGCCACTCGACGCGCCATCCCGGCCACTAGCCACGCGGCCAGCGGCCATCTTGGCGACGAACCCGAAGATTTAAACAGCAGGTCTGGTTGCTCCAGACCTACCCAAGCTCCTGTGAAAAGGAGCACTCGCTCTGACCTTGCTGGTCCGAGTGAACCGCATCTTTCAACTCCTGCGTGGCTTGCATTTGCCAAGGCCTGTTTGCTCCGATCAGGTCGCCGACACCGCCAACAGCGAGAAGCCTACGTGGGACAGCTCGTGACCGACTCCTGGACGTCCTCGACCCCGGGTATCCACGTGGCTGCAGAAAGAAGCTACCCGACAACGCCTGTTTGCACCCGACATCGCCTGGTTCCACTCTGGTTCCACGGTAGTCACTGGCTAGTGACTTTGAACACTGTCCCCTCTGCTTTCAGGTCTTCAACTCTTCAGATCCACCCTTGGATCCACCGGAACTCTTCTCATCGAGCCGCCTGCAGCATCTTCAGCTCCAAGCACCATCGACCAGCGTGACGAAACCCGACACATCTTCGACCCTGTGCACCCGCTTCCTGTGGGTGAGGTAACTCAGCTCCGCCGGTGCTCCTGCACTGGTACACATCCCAAGGGCCTGTGTTTTAAGTTTCAGCTCCGTAGGTCACTCGGAAGGTTCCTAACTTTCTAACTTTGTGCTTTTTACGCACCATAGACTTTGTATTGAGAAGTGCGTGCACTTTGAACACTGCACCCGAGTCCCGTGGGCCTTTCCCGACTTAGTTAACTCCAGTCTCGAATAGCTCCAGCGATTCCCAAGGCCCTAGGCCTCTTCACTTTCCTCTTGGTATCTCTTATACCACTTTCTTAGTATATGGTTTAGGTGGCCCCTAGGGCTCATCCATATTGTGCAACTTTTGTGTATTTTAAACTGTCTTGTGATTTAACGCTTGTGCTTCTGTGCTCATAAAGAGTCCAGGGGATTTTAATAGTTAATAAATCAATATATATTTTCAATATATATCTGTGTGGTGTCCCTTTCATTTGGTATTCAAGGGGGTTGTGTATGGTATAACAGCTGGCTTCACATGCCTTTCAGAGTTTAGCCTAAGACTGCTTTGTCCACGTTACCACTAGGATAACTGGTCTACAAGGTTGAATTACAACCATCATCATAAGGGTTGCTTGGCATGGTACAAAGTGATCACTAGAATTAGTGAGCCTTATATACCAGGCCAACTTCTCACATTGGTGAGCAGCGGATTGGGATCTGAGCTTGCTGTTGTTTTACCATTACAATCTTTGAGATTATCATTTGAAAGATCATACAGGTACCTGCTAGGTACATATAAAACAAGACTAGTATACATAAGTTCTACTGAACTTAGTTGTTGTAGAGCAAAGGGAGTAGCACACCCTAGCTACAACTACTAGATAGGTTTAGTAGGTAAACACCAGTGTAGGTAGATTGCAACACATCCACCCACACTAGAGCAATGTCTGGAGCAGAGGGGTCCAG
Organism: Lissotriton vulgaris; assembly: GCF_964263255.1. NCBI lineage: Eukaryota > Metazoa > Chordata > Amphibia > Caudata > Salamandridae > Lissotriton > Lissotriton vulgaris. The sequence continues at coordinate 1,437,344,657 of NC_141693.1, forward strand.
TGGACTTACTCCTGTTGAGAGTGACCCTCCAAGGGCACCATCCAAATGTGCTATTTTTTCCTTTAAGGAATTAAGACAGCTTTGTGTCTTAAGGGGTCTGAAGACAGGGCCTTCCCCTACTACAGACCACCTAAGAGAGCTCTTAGACCAGTCTGAGACTCTAAAGCCCTCCAAGGCAAACCCCACAGGGGATGCTGAAGGAGGCCATCCTTCAGAGGATGACACTGTAGACACCCCTACCCCTATCATCCTGGTAGATGAGGAAGCCTCCACCACTGGAGCTCCTCAGGTAGATGTAGAGGAAGAAGAAGAGGAGGAGGAGGTGGAAAGCAGTGAGTCAGATGATGACAGAGATAGTCAGGTGCTGGTCAGTAGACTGAACCAGGCTAACTTAAGTCAACTTGGGAATGAATCAGGTAACAACCCATTCAGACCCCCAGGTGGACTTAATCAGGGCCATAGGAGGAGGAGGCATCACTCAGGTGAGTCCAATACCTCCCATGTCTCTAGAGGCTCTCATGGTCACTCCAGAAAGGAGATGACTAGCCCTCAGAGAAGGGAACATGAGGCCAAGATGAGAGAGGCTGAGCTTAGGATCCAGAGGCAAGAGTTAGAGGTTGCCCTGGCCAAGGAGAAACTTGCTAGAGCAAGACAGCCTAGAGAGAGTGGATTAGGATCCACTGGTGGCAGCAATATCCAGAAGGATAAAGACAGGTCCTTTGATACAAGAAACCTGAGTAAGATTGTGCCCCCCTACAAAGCTGGGGATGATATCCACAAATGGATGACTGCACTTGAGAGAGCCTGCATGGTACAGCAGATCCCTCAGGAGCAGTGGGCAGCAATCTTGTGGCTCTCCTTTGAAGGTAGAGGCAGAGACAGACTCCTCACAGTTAGTGATGAGGATTCTAGAAACTACATGGTCCTGAAGAGTGCTCTGATTGATGGGTTAGGCTTAACCACTGAACAGTACAGGTTAATGTTCAGAGATACCCAGAAGACACAGACTCAGGACTGGTCTGAATTTGTTGAGTGTGCCACTAAGGCTCTGGAGGGCTGGTTGCTGGGAAGTAAGGTTACTGACTATACAGGATTGTATAATTTAATTATGAGAGAGCAAATCTTAAGTAATTGTCAAAATCAGCTTCTACATCAGCACCTGGTTGACTCTGATCTGACCTCCCCACAAGAATTGGGTAGGAGGGCAGACAAATGGGTCAGAACCAGGATCAGGCCTAAGAACCAGGGTGGTGACCAAAAGAAAGAGACTACCAAGCCTCAAGAGAAGGGTGGGGATAAAAGTAAGGAAAAGACTTCCCCAGGGCCCCAAAACTCCAAGAATGGGGGTGGGTCCCAAGACACTTCTACATCCCAGAAAAAGCCTTATTGTCATACCTGTAAACAGGTGGGGCATTACAAAACAGATAGCTGTTGTCCCAAGAATGGCAATAAGGAGAATATACCTCCAGGTAAGGCTCCAACACCTCCTGTCACTGTTAGCAGTGGTCCCCCAGGTGGTGGGAGCACCCCCAAGAATTTGGGTGGGTTTACATTTGGAGGACAGGTGGACTCTGGCCTATCCAGGTCCCCTAACTCAGATACTCTTGTCTATGAGACTGGCATGGGGTTTGCCAATTTCACAGCTTGCCCAAACACTTTGAGCAAGTATAGACAGGAGCCCCTCATCAATGGCTTGAAAGTTGAGGCCTTCAGAGACACAGGGGCTAGCATCACCATGGTGGCTGAATGTCTAGTCCCCTCAAGGCAACTTTTACCTGATGCCAAATATCAGGTGACAAACATTGATGGCATAGAATCCAATCATCCCATGGCAGTAGTCAATCTTAGCTGGGGAGGTGTCACTGGCCCAAAGAGAGTGGCAGTGTCAGCAAACTTGCCTGTAGATTGCCTACTGGGTAATGATTTGGAAATCTCAGCCTGGGCTGAAGTTGAACAGCAAACCCATTCTAGAATGGTAAATCTCCATGGAAAGGTTAGTGGGGCTGTAATGGCTACAGCCCCAATTCAAGATGTCCTTCCTGAAAAGGTTGGGAGGGCTGAGCAAACCTCAGCCCCATCTTTAGATAACTTCCCTCCTGGAAAGAGTAGCAGGGCTGTACTAGTAACAGCCCATACCCAAACTGAGTCTCCTCCTGAAAAGGTTGGTGGGGCTGTGATGGCCACAGCCCAAACTCAAACTGATACATGGGTAGTGAAGCCTGAAATGATGGATCACTCCACCCAAACAGAGAGCATTGAGGAGGAAGAGAAATCTCCCTCCCACCAGACTTTAGGAAAGGATCAGCCTCCTCAGGGAACTGATCTTACCCCTGATGAAGGAACTGTCCCAGAGGTTGTTAGGCCTGGCCTAACAGAGCTTCTGATGGCAGTGGACCCTTCTCAGGTGGGACCCAGTCTGGAGCAGGTAACCTGCCCCTCTCTACCTTGCCTTACTCAGCCCAGGGCTGCAGAGGACAAGAAGGACAGTGAGACCCAAAGGGCCCCCTGTCAAATAAAGCACCCCCATCCACAGATTAGGGGCACCGAAACTAGTAGCCCTAGTGAGGTGCAAGCTTTAAAAACTCCTGAGGGATCCCCCTTAAAAGTAGTTAGGGACCTCCCCCAGATGGATATTGTTGGGCACAGCCAAACCTGGGACCCTAAGGGCCCAAACCTGAACTGTCCCTTCAGTAAGCCAAACAGAGGGACTCAGCCTCCAGCTTTAGGTAGCCAGAGGTTGACCCTGAGAGCACAGTGCAACTCAGTCAAAGAAAGAAAGGCACACATGGTGGAGAGTGATTGGAGGAAGCTGAGCCCTACAGAGGAAACTCACTTCAGTACTCCATCCCAACACCAGCCTTTGACTTTGCAAAGACACACCACAGGTAGAGATTCCCTATGGTGGAGACCCTCAGATACCCTTAGGGTGAGGGATTGCTTAGTGGACCATGAAACAGGGGGTTACCAAGCCAGAGCTGGTACTTCCTTATATGGCCACTTAGGCAATATAGGCTTACCTGGTCAAGGATAGCCTTATCTCCTTTCGTTTGGGGGGGGGGGGTTATGTAGGAAGGTGGATATCTGACTATGGTTACCCCCAAACTTTTTGCCTGGTGTTTAGCTGGTTTTTGACTTAGTTGGCCTGGGATCCTGCTATTCAGGGCCCCAGGCTGATTGCTCTCTCCTTAAAATGGACTCCATGTACCTTAGGTGCATAACACAATTGGAATTGGTTCACCTAATAGGCCCCTGTAACAGTGTACCATAGGTACCCAGGGCATAGGTGTAGCCAAGGCCTGCCAGGGGCTGCAGCATGTATTGTGCCACCCCTGGCCTGGCCTCCATATTTGACACAACTGGCTGATCACTCAGCTGGGGTAAGTCGGTGTAACCACCTCTTACTTAGGTACAGTATGTCTGTGCCTAACCCTAAACTGGACACATATGTTCCTATTAGCCACTCCTCTGGAAGGCCTCATCAATCCTGGGGGCAGAGTGCTTGGAAATATGTGAGATGGTGCTCTGGCGTGAGCTGAGCCTGTCTGCAGCTGTCGGGAACAACTCCCTAAGCCGTTCCGGGATATTGCCATACCATATACTCTTAAGTGCATTATAATCCTCGCGGTTAAATGCTATCTTTGGTTTGGCTTTATCAAAACATGTCGAGTAAGGTGTCATACGAATTGGAATACTATCCCCTCGCCAATTCTGGCGACGGGGATAGCATTCCACCCTTCTAGAGGGACACGACATGTGCGTAGCCTTAACCCCGGTTAAAGTTAAACAGAGCCTCAGCTTCACAAAATGGACGCTGCCACCACAGACACAAGTCTGGCCTCCTGCTGCTGACCGAAACTCGGCAGATGGTGGCCTGGACAAAGGGTTTCCTGCCTTGGGAGGTGCGAGCACCACCCCAGACAGGATTTTGTGTATTAGGTAGGACAGGGCTGAAAAGAATCAGACATGCCCGGGGCACACAAGGTGTCCCCGTGCATAGGCCAGTCCAAACCGGTTCTGGGGCCTTCCAGCCCCAGTCCTGGCGCGGAGCTGGACAAAGGAAAGGGGGTGTAACCGCCCCCCTTCCTGGTTCCTCCCAGAGGAGGGACCTAGTAGGTGATCCACCCCCAGTTTGGGAATAAGAGGGGGAGCAGTGCCATTGCACAGCAGATCATCCCGAAATCAACTTAAAACTAAGAAGAAGACTGGACTTCGACATTCTGCTGCACAGAAGACTGAAGAAGAATCTCCCTTGTGGCCAAGGAGTGACCACCCTGTGAACACAGGTACCAACCAGCAACTCGACGTCTGCTTTGCCGCCGCCTCCCGCCGGAGACCGAGCCCAGAGCCCGACAAGAACCAGACTCCCAGACCTCTCAGAGCCCGATCCACAGTCCCTGCGAAGAAGGGACCCGTGGAGGCACCGAGTGACGTGGGACCGGACCTCTTGAAAGACACTCGAAAAGCTGACTGCGCAGCTTCTGAGGCATCCTCGACGTTGTGCTTTGGGGATTGAGAACCCCCACCACCGAGCAGCCCTTGCACCGAAGATCAGCCCTCCAGCATCTCCACGATCTGCGTGGGGCCCTTTTGCATTGTGCCACTCGACGCGCCATCCCGGCCACTAGCCACGCGGCCAGCGGCCATCTTGGCGACGAACCCGAAGATTTAAACAGCAGGTCTGGTTGCTCCAGACCTACCCAAGCTCCTGTGAAAAGGAGCACTCGCTCTGACCTTGCTGGTCCGAGTGAACCGCATCTTTCAACTCCTGCGTGGCTTGCATTTGCCAAGGCCTGTTTGCTCCGATCAGGTCGCCGACACCGCCAACAGCGAGAAGCCTACGTGGGACAGCTCGTGACCGACTCCTGGACGTCCTCGACCCCGGGTATCCACGTGGCTGCAGAAAGAAGCTACCCGACAACGCCTGTTTGCACCCGACATCGCCTGGTTCCACTCTGGTTCCACGGTAGTCACTGGCTAGTGACTTTGAACACTGTCCCCTCTGCTTTCAGGTCTTCAACTCTTCAGATCCACCCTTGGATCCACCGGAACTCTTCTCATCGAGCCGCCTGCAGCATCTTCAGCTCCAAGCACCATCGACCAGCGTGACGAAACCCGACACATCTTCGACCCTGTGCACCCGCTTCCTGTGGGTGAGGTAACTCAGCTCCGCCGGTGCTCCTGCACTGGTACACATCCCAAGGGCCTGTGTTTTAAGTTTCAGCTCCGTAGGTCACTCGGAAGGTTCCTAACTTTCTAACTTTGTGCTTTTTACGCACCATAGACTTTGTATTGAGAAGTGCGTGCACTTTGAACACTGCACCCGAGTCCCGTGGGCCTTTCCCGACTTAGTTAACTCCAGTCTCGAATAGCTCCAGCGATTCCCAAGGCCCTAGGCCTCTTCACTTTCCTCTTGGTATCTCTTATACCACTTTCTTAGTATATGGTTTAGGTGGCCCCTAGGGCTCATCCATATTGTGCAACTTTTGTGTATTTTAAACTGTCTTGTGATTTAACGCTTGTGCTTCTGTGCTCATAAAGAGTCCAGGGGATTTTAATAGTTAATAAATCAATATATATTTTCAATATATATCTGTGTGGTGTCCCTTTCATTTGGTATTCAAGGGGGTTGTGTATGGTATAACAGCTGGCTTCACATGCCTTTCAGAGTTTAGCCTAAGACTGCTTTGTCCACGTTACCACTAGGATAACTGGTCTACAAGGTTGAATTACAACCATCATCATAAGGGTTGCTTGGCATGGTACAAAGTGATCACTAGAATTAGTGAGCCTTACATACCAGGCCAACTTCTCACAGACGGGATCAGCTGACACTTGGTGAGATTCAGCAGAAACCCATAAGCCCTCAAACCAAACACACCAACTCGTGATCCCTCAATAACAGATCCCTGGAGGGAGCATGGAGCAGCCAATCATCCAGGTAATTCTAAATCAGGACACCCTGAATATGGAACCAAGCCACCATGGGTGCCACAACCTTGGTGAAAACACTTGGGCCGAACTCAGGCCGAAGGGTAGAACCTGAAACTGATAATGATGCCTCCACAGATAAAACTGCAGGAACCTGCGAGAACAAGGGCGGACAGGGACATGATAATATGCGTCCTGGAGATCCACGGTGCACATGAAATGACCCGGAAGGACCCGGAGTATCACTCGTCGGAGGGTCTCCATTTTGAAGGGCAGGCGCAACACAAACTTGTTGATTGCCTTCAAACCCAGGACCAGATGGAACCCCTGTGTCACCTTGGCCACCAGGAAAATCAGAGAGTAAAACCCTCCCTCCCTTTCCAGAGGAAGAACCTCCTGAATAGCCCCCTTGTCCAAGAGAGCCTGGATGCCCCAAAAAAGTTCCGGACTCTTGGGCAGACAAGATGGCCAGTGAGTCGGCTGGATACCTGAATCCGGAGGGAGGTCTGAGAATTCAATAAGATACCCCAGTCTCACAATGTCCAGGACCCGCAAATCTGAACAGCAATGTTATCCAAGCCGGGAGCTGACCTCCGACCACCAATCCGGCATCGGCCTCCAGATAGTCAGAGACGATGTTTCGTAGGTGGAGACCTAGCTTTCTTGTCCTGGCATGACCAGAAGAAAACCTCCCATTACCACGAGAAAACTGACATCTGGAGGGGGGATGGAAGATGGACCGGGGCTTGGCTGGTGCCGCCACAGAGGAGGAATGCTTAAAGGAAGACAAATGCTTCTTTTCCTTAAAAAGCCTATACAGCTTGCATTCCAGCTCCTCACTAAACATCATGGTACCCTGAAAGGGCAACCAAAGGGCCCAGGATTTCTGGGGGGAATCAGTTTTCCAGTCAATGAGAACTAAATCGCGGCGGGCCGTCACACAAGCCCCCCCCCACCCCCCTAAAAGGCTCAAAGCTCTCACCACGTTGAAAGAAACATCAGAGAGGAAATCTACTTGCCTCTCAATATGTTCCAAAAGTTCAGAACAGTCAGAAGAGACATCCATAGAACCATAAAGAGCTTTAAGATCAGAAATAAGTGACTGAGCCACATATGTCCCATAGATGCTGTCCTGCAGAGCCAGATGGGAACCAGAATAACCCTTCCGCAGGGAAACATCCACCTTCTTGTCCACTGGATCCCTGACCACTGCATCCTCTAGCAGGGCAGTACGACCCACTAGACTAGCCACAAAAGAATCAATATGTATTGAGTCAGGGAAATCCTTGGCCATATCCTGTAGAGGGTAAAGCTTAGCCATGAACCTGGGCTGAATGATGCGATCAGGGTCCTTACACTCCCGTTTAAGAACCTTGTGGATGTAGGGATGGACCGGGACATCAACCTCTGCAGTGCTTTGAAACTGGCGAAGCAGGGAACCTCCAGAAGTACCAAGAGTATCATCGCAAGGAAACCCCATATTGGACTTGACATGCTTCAGCAAGTCCGGGAACATATCCTTGTTGATGTATTTGCCCTTATGTTTATAACTCACCAACCAGTCCTCCTCAGAGGAATGAGAAAGAGGAACACGTCCAGAGCTCTTTGGCCGGGACCACCACCCATCTCCTGCAACGTTTCCCTAATCAAACACTTAATTCGGGAATCATCAGACACCCTGCGCCGTTTTGAGTGGGCAGGGGAGGGTGAGGAAAAAGACTCTGATGAGGAAGAGGAGGAAAAGGTCACATGTCTGCTCTTCCGGGTATGTTTTCCCATATCTACAGGCACTGGAGATGCAGGAGAATACCAGAAATCCAGCCAACCCCCCGCTTACCAGACACACCAAACTCAGTGCCCCCAAAGACAGAATTGGAGACCAGAGCCAGAAACAAGGCCCAGAACATGCCAGGACAACAGAGGCCCACAGGATCCCAACTGGAAAAAGCAGTACACCACAATACAGGGAAGCAAGAAAAGAAACCGCTATGGAGGCAGGCAATTTCACTAGCAACCAGCCGACCTCCGAACTGCACTGTAATGCCTGACTTCCTACTCCAACCCGCGCAAGTCAGACAACGCCGACCGGAAAGCGCCCCAACAACACCAAAGGGCCACTGGGACTAAAGAGAAGCACATCCACAGCAACACTGCACCCCTGACATACCCAGCAATCCGGGAGGTGCAGCGCAGACCCCGCATCTGCAGGAACCAGTATCCCCAATATAGGAACGTGGGCGGCAAAGGTTCCAGCCACACAAGGACCCAGCATCAGAGGAGGGGTCAACAGGACTCCCCTCAAGCCCAGCAGGAAAAGAGTCCAACCTGCACAGTCCCTGCTGCCCGGCAGCAGAGAAAGGTAAGAATGCAGGAGCAGTCCCTGCTCCTGCTCGTACTTCAAACTGTCAGCAGACAGAAAAAATGAACAGGAGGAATGCTGGGATAGTGTACGTTTAGGTACTCCCAGTGGAAGGGATAGTACCAGCATTCATTCGCTCTTTTTTTCTGTCAGTGAGATAGGATTATCTCACTTGTTATCAATATAGGGAACCAGGACACGAGGGACCTGGGGGTAATATACGCTGGTCACAATAACCCAGAACAAACAACCCTTTCATGGCAACATAAATAATAATCCGCCATTGAAAAATACTTCAGGTGAAAAGTAACCAACATGTTCAATATTTCTGCCATAAAAAGACACAGCCTTGACATATGATTTTTGCAATTGAACATTTCCTAATGTAACTCTTTTGTCATTATAGTGAAAGTTGATCCCTGCCCCCCCAAAGTTAGCCATCACAACAATAGATTTCCCTAAAGCACCAATAGTGTGAATGAAGACTTTCTCTAAATGCGAAGGCCTGAGCTCGGTGCTGTGTCCTTCCCGCCCTGGTCCAACGCAGTAGCTAGTACCGTGGTGAGGAGGGTAGGGTAGGGAGAGCCATGCTCTTCCGCCTACTGCTGTTAGCGTTCTAGTCACAGGGGAGCTCAGGCATAAAGGTCACTTGGGCTGGCGACGCGCTGCGAAGAAGGAGGGTGGTGGCACCGAATCGTTGTACGGCCACACAAGTTCCCAGTGCCATTACTTTTAGTATTACGATTTTTAAAGCATTTCTTCCTTATTTTAAACTTGGTGTGGAGGAGCCTGGAAACTGCTCGGAGGACGCAAGGAAGGATTGGGGGTATTGTGAAGACTTACCCTAAACGCGAAGGCCTGAGCTCGGTGCTGTGTCCTTCCCGCCCTGGCCCGACGCGGTAGCTGGTACCGTTGCGCGGAGGGCGGGGTAGGGAGAGCCAGGCACTTCCGCCCACTGCGGTTAGCGTTCTAGTCGCAGGGGAGCTTATGCATAAAGCTTACATGCCCCAGCGACCGCACGCAGCGGGTGCGCCGGAGGCGCGCCAAAGGCAAGCCGGTCTGCGCCCGTTTGTGACCGGCCGGGCCCAGGGCCAGAACCCCTGCTGGTTCTGTGGTAGGAAAACAATATGCTCAACGGGAATTACTAGCTTTATGCACTAGGGTAGAGAACTACTGCTAACACAGCATGAACCCAGAGAAGCTGGAGAAGAACTTGATGTCAGAGCCTGACCCACCAGTGCAAGGGGTTCGTCCTTCTCTGCACAAAGTCCACAGACCAACAGGAAGAAGTTGGCACAGAAACTGGAATAGAAAAAGTAACGTTTATTACACCTCATGAGGTGGTGCTACGTTTCAAACAGTACCCTTCGGCATTGCAAGAAGTAGCACCACGAGCTAAGAAAGCATGGTTTACTTATACCTCCACAAGGGCTCAAAAGAAGGCGGCACAAACACAAGAGCGCAGTTTATGCACTTATAAGGTAATATCGAGAGACACAATCAATCAGTGGGTGGAGCTAATTGTTTTGGGGGTCGACAAACACATTCCTATCTGGAACTAATCACTAACAGATGTGGACCCTAATTGGCATGCACGAAAGTGAGGGATGCTAAATATAACTTGATGCCGGACAGATTTCAAGCGCTGTGGAGAGCAAGATAGGACAAAGCACATGGTTGACACGAGGCAGCATGTAGCAGACAAAATGGCTGCAGTGAATACAAAATGGAGTCCTCTAAATGTCAAGTTAACGGCTAGAACTAAGATGCTAAGATGTCTTCTGCTAATGCTTAATCCAATTGCTGTTAATTTACAACAGACGACCCTTTCAGCATTAGCTGAAGACATTCGCTTTCCTAGGATAATCTAAATACTCATCTTGTATATCTATTCGCATCATATCAGCTACTTCCTTATCTAGTACGTGTTGTGCTTTCATTTTCACAATATTCTCCTTAGTTGGCATACAGGAAGTAATACACATGGAGCATAACATTGGGCCACAATGAATACACATACAACAGGTGAAAGTCACTGCAATAACGATACATAGAACAGTCAGTAATTTACAACCCCAAGCAGAGACTTGTCACGGATAGCAGACGATTAGTAGCCCAAAAGGATAACGCACATGCCGCTAACCTTTGGTGTCTATCCAGCGGGGACCACAGCTCGAGGAGAGGCCTCCCAGTTCCCTCAAGCGCCAACTCTCCCAATGTGAGACACACACTTAGGACAAGTCGCACTCCGGGGAAAAGGGAAGGGGACAATATAGGAAATAAGTTGTTGAGAAGGTACCCATCTAGGTCAGGTCTAATGTAGGGGATTCTTCTTGGCACAACGTAGCTACAAAGACAAAAAGGAAATCTGGTTATCCTGGACTGTAGGCTTACCTGTACTGTCACTAATAGGGAAACTCGGGGAATACTCACAAGATGCCCACTCTTTAATCGTCTAGAACAGTCACCGCTGTGTCAATACAAATGGGTACAAATGCTTCTCTCGAGTTTTTCAGCTGTTCAGTCACAGCACCAAAAAAAAAAGAAGAGAGGCAAGTCTGGGCGAAGCGTGAGGCTTCTGCGATAACGGGGTAGTTACTGTCACTACTGAAGAGGCAAGTTCTATGAGCCAAATGGTAGTGAATAGAGTCATAAACAAGGGTTCTAAGTGCGGGACGAGCAATACAACGTAGTCACTAACAAGACAGTTTAGATAGCACAGCCGTGCTATCTTTTGAGATCCTACCTCCAAAGCGAGAAGGAAAGTGTCCGCGAAACCTGCAGCGGCGTCCAACAAAGCGGGAAGGAAAGCGTCCGCGGAACCTGCAGCGGCGTCCTCCAAAGCGGGAAAGAAAGCGTCCGAGGAAACCAGACCTCGGCGTTCTCACAAAGAACAGGCTCTACCAATGAATCAGGAAGGATTGACAAGCACCCAGCTCATCCTGGGAGGTGCTTATATCTCAGTACCTACTCGCGAGTTCCGGATCGCAAGGACCCAGGGCGTTCTAGGAGATGTGGTGCAGCAGCAGTTTTTACAGCGCCCTGCCCAGTACTGGTGTTTGCTAAGTGAATTCGCTACAGAGCCCCCTCTCAAGGACTGCCGACTCGGTGGTCGACCGGGCTTTCCCGGATGGGCCTGATGGAACTGCGCTAATAGGTCAGGACAATGGAGATTCTGCTCGGGCTCCCAGGTTCTGTCCTCGACTCCAAAACCTTTACAACTCACTAGGTACTGGGCCCTGCCCCTATGCAACCTAGAATCCAACAGTTCCTGCACTTCATACTCCTCCAAACCCTCCACTAGCACTGGAGGGGGATGAACGGGCAATCTAGTGTCCATGGGACAGGGTTGGAGTAGTGACACATGAAAAACAGGATGTACGTGCCAGGACCGGGGGATAGCCAATCTCATCGCTACTGGGTTGATGACCTCTTCCACGCTATAGGGGCCAATGTATTTGGGCTTCAGTTTGTTAATGCCCCTGAGATGTATGTGTTTGGTGGAGAGCCACACCTTGTCCCCCACCTGGTAGACCTTTTCAGGACTGCGTTTCTTGTCAGCGGATCTTTTTGGAGAGGCTTGTGCGGCCGACATGTGATGTATAGCATCGAGTCGAACCGCCTGCAGATGTGCATGATGTTCCTGTACACTAGGCACTTTTGAGGTCACAGGCCATTCGAAGGGGAGAATGTTTGGATGATAACCCAAAAGGCAGAAGAACGGTGAGCAACCCAAGGTTGAATGGTACGTGTTGTTATAAGTGAGCTCAGCCAACCATAAGAGAGTGATCCAGTCCGCGGAGTTTTGCAAGGTAACAAAACAAATATTGTTCCACGGTCTAGTTAAGGCGTTCCATTTTGCCGTCCGTTTGGGGATGGTAACTCATCAAGAGCCTGGCATCAATGTCTAAGGTCTTGCAAAGGGCCTTCCAGAAAGGGAAAGTGAATTGTGACCCTCTGTTCGTTATGAAGATACTCGGAATGCCGTGAGCCCTAACGAGGTGTTAAAGTAACACTTGTGCCAGTTCAGCTGACGTTGGTAAGCCTTCCAACGGCACAAAGTGACCCATTTTGGTCAAGTGGTCCACGAGTACCAGGATTGCCGTTTTTCCCTGACATAATGGCATTTCCACAATGAAGTCCATAGAGACCGTGTGCCACGGTTTAGGGGGAATGGGTATGGGACGAAGTAGCCCCGTCGGCCTGGTGTGTCTCGCCTTGCTCTGTGCACATACTGAACAGTTCCTAATGTATTTCTTTGCGTCGTCTCTCATGGAAGGCCACCAGAAGGAGCACTTCTATGGTGGCTATGGTTTTGTACACACCTCAATGACCTCCCAACACTGAGTAATGTGCCCAATTGAGTATTTGCATCTGTAGACCGGGGTCAGGTACATACAAGGCTTGTCGATAATACAAGAGTTCGTCATTCTGTGACCGCCACTGGAGCTCTTCCTGGAGCCAGGCCGGGATGTCGACATCCGTCAACGACACTTTGAAGTCCTCGAGGAAGTCCGAGGACGTGAGCAAGGCAATAGTATTTTCCGGAAAAGCTCCTTCAGACAAAATGGAAGGTGGCTCGATGTTATCCGCTGTCTGATGTTCTGGGGTGTCTTGATTCCGGGAGAGAGCATCGGCTTTTCCGTTTTGTGGACCGGGGCGGTACTTGATAACGAAATCATAATCCAAAAAAAAGAGAGTCCATCTGAGTTGTCGCGGTGTGAGAGCCTTGGCTGTCTTCAGGAACAACAAGTTCCGGTGATCTGTGTAGATTTTGATGGTGTGACGGGCTCCCAACAGGTAGTGTCTCCACTCTTCACATCCTCTCTTGATAGCGAGCAGCTCTTTATCGGTGATGGAGTAATTGATCTCGCTAGGGCTCAGTTTCTTGGAGTAGTATGCTACCGGGTGTATCTGTCCTGTTGTGGGATGCCGTTGTGATAGGACCCCTCCCAAGGTGTATTGGGATGCATCGGTTTCCAATATGTAGGGAAGTTGTGCGTCAGGATGGCGCAAGATTGGAGCTTGGATGAATCTTTCCTTGAGGGTCTGGAAAGATTGTTCGACTTCTTCACTCCAGACGAAAGGAACGTTCTTCCGCAGCAGACAGGACAAGGGATGTATTATCTTGGAGAAATCTTTGATGAAACGCCTGTAATAATTCGCAAAGCCTAAAAAGCTCTGCACGGATTTAACGCTCTGAGGGGTCTTCCATCTCGTGATGGCCTCCACCTTGCCATTCTCCATCTGAAAACCGTTGCCGTCTATCACGTATCCCAGAAAGGACACTTCGGTAGCATGGAAAAGGCACTTTTCTAGTTTGGCATATAAGTCATGTTGCTGCAGTCGCCCCAGTACTTCTCTGATGTGTTTCATGTGTTACTGAAGAGTACGAGAGTAGACGAGGATATCGTCAATATAAACCATGTAGATGGTATCCAGCAAGCCTCTTAGCACTTCGTCCATAAAATATTGGAAGACTGCCGGGGTGTTGCAGAGCTCAAAAGGCATTACCCTGTACTCGAAAAGGCCAAACTTGGTCCGGAAGGCCGTCTTCCATTCGTCTCCATGTTCGACCCTGACCAAATGGTAATTCCCCCGAAGGTCCAACTTGGTAAAGTAGTGAGCCCCTTTTATTTGGTCCATCAAGACCGAAATTAAAGGAAAGGGATACCGATTCTTGACCGTGATGTTGTTTAGAGCCCTATAATCGATACACATTCTCAACTCGGCACAATCCTTTTTTGGGATAAAGAATAAGGGCGAGGAAGCAGGTGACGTGGAATGTCGGATGAATCCAGAGGCCAAATTCTCGTCTATATAGTTCTTCAAATATAGATTTTCTTTTTCAGTGAGAGCATAAACTCGACTGCATGGAATGGCCACACCCGGAAGTAGTTCTATGCAGCAATCATAGACCCGGTGAGGGGGTAAGCGAGTGGCTTTCTGTTTGTCGAAGAGAGACTGAAAGTTCTTATAATCGTCGGTCAGGGTGGTAGCGCTACAGGTAAGTTCCGCAGTACATGACATAGCCAAGTGGTATGCACAGGTGGTTTCTACTTCTGCTTCTGATGAAACGGGGTGAGGAAGGCGGCAATGTTCCTTACAATAGGCAGAGTTCAGGGACACGGTGCGTGCTGTCCAACTCACCGCAGGGTCATGTAAGGTTAGTCAGGCCATGCCTAAGATTAGGCGGAATTGTGGAGCCGCTATCAGGTCGAACTGGATGTACTCCAAGTGTTCCGCTCCCTTTTGCATACGAAGAGGCAGGGTATGCTTTACTACTGGTCCCGATGTTAAAGCAGAACCGTCCACAGCCTTCACATTTTCTGGTTCTTCCTTCTTCTCCCATGAGATCCCCAAAGAGGAGGCATATTCTATGTCCATATAGTGTCCCGTGGCTCCTGAATCCAACAGGGCATCCACATGGGTGACATTGTCCTCAGAAACCCATAAAGACACTGGAATATTGATATGGGCCACTGCGGGCATCATCGTATTGGCTAGGAGTGAGGAGATCAATGTATGTCTTTCGTCCGACCCAGTTATCTCCGTCTGGTTCCGACTCTTTAGATTTCCGACGCCTCTCTTGTTCAAAAAGACAGCGGGTTTTCGAGGAGCCAGGTTTCTCTCTGGTTGTTGGGCCCTGGCCTTACACACTCTTATGAAGTGACCTCCTTTGCCACAATATAGACAGAGCTTCATCTTTCTTCTTCGGTCTCGTTCTTCCGGTGTAAGGGGACCCCTGATTCCGCCGATCTGCATTGGTTCGGTCCCGTCCGTGTTTTTGGGGTTTTCCTCAGCCAGGGTTTTCGGTTTGGGATACCATCCTCTCACTTCTCCTCTGTTCCGGTCCCCTCTTCTTTCCAATAATCGATGGTCTAATTGCACAGTGAGGTCGATAAGTTCCTCGTAGGTCGCTGGCATCTGGACTATTTGGGAAAGAACGTCTTTCAGCTCGCTTCGTAGACCTTGGTAAAACAAGGAGGTTCTCTTTTCCTGAGGCCAATCCGTTTCAACCACGAGTCGGTTAAAGGACGTTATATAGGACAATAAGTCCTGTGACCCTTGGCGCAGAGTAAGGAGTTCCTTATCCAGGGTCAACATGTGTGACTTGCGGTCAAACAGTTTTCTTAGTGCGGAGCAGGGGTTGGTGAACTGGTGTAGTACAGGTTCATTCTTTTCCATTAGGGGTATCGTCCAACTTGCAGCGTTCCCACCCATGTACGAAATCATGAAGGCGGTTTTCGCTGCGTCATCTTGGAACACGGTGGGTTTGCAAAGAAAGTGGAGTCTACACTGGTTCAGAAATGTTTCAAATTTCTTGAGATCCCCATAGAACCATTCTGGTGGGGCTAGAGGGATAGCCGGATTTTGTATCACATGTACGGTTGGTGTATGGTCCGTGGAGGTCGGAGGTATGTCAGTAGAGGAAAAGAACCCACCCCCTGCTGATATCGGGGAAGATGAAGGGGTGCTGTATGACCGGGGGAAGAAGCGTAGCCTCCCTAATATATGACCCTGCTCCCTGACTTTTTCTCGCTATGCCTGCGACTTCCCTGCGCATGGTATTCATGTCTTTTTTCAGCTCTTGGTTTTCTAACCTAGAAGCATGCACTTCTTGCTGTAGTGCGTTAAAGCTCTCAAGCAGTGAGGCTAAAACCGCACCGGTGTCCATGGTCCAGGCTAGGCGTTTAGCTTGGGCTTGTCAATCTGTCACGGATAGCAGACGATTAGTAGCCCAAAAGGATAACGCACATGCCACTAACCTTTGGAGTCTATCCAGCGAGGACCACAGCTCGAGGAGAGGCCTCCCAGTTCCCTCAAGCGCCAACTCTCCCAATGTGAGACACACAATTAGGACAGGTCGCACTCCAGGGAAAAGGGAAGGGGACAATATAGGAAATAAGTTGTTGAGAAGGTACCCATCTAGGTCTGGTCTAATGTAGGGGATTCTTCTTGGCACAACGTAGCTACAAAGACAAAAAGGAAATCTGGTTATCCTGGACTGTAGGCTCACCTGTACTGTCACTAATAGGGAAACTCGGGGAATACTCACAAGATGCCCACTCTTTAATCGTCTAGAACAGTCACCGCTGTGTCAATACCAGTGGGTACAAATGCTTCTCTCAAGTTTTTCAGCTGTTCAGTCACAGCACCAAAAGAAAAGAAGACAGGCAAGTCTGGGCGAAGCGTGAGGCTTCTGGGATAATGGGGTAGTTACTGTCACTACTGGAGAGGCAAGTTCTATGAGCCAAATGGTAGTGAAGAGAGTCATAAACAAGGGTTCTAAGTGCGGGACGAGCAATACAACGTAGTCACTAACAAGACAGTTTAGATAGCACAGCCGTGCTATCTTTTGAGATCCTACCTCCAAAGCGAGAAGGAATGCGTCCGCGAAACCTGCAGCGGCATCCTCCAAAGCGGGAAAGAAAGCGTCCACAGAACCTGCAGCCGCGTCCTCCAAAGCGGGAAGGAAAGCGTCCGCGGAACCTGCAGCGGCGTCCTCCAAAGCGGGAAGGAAAGCGTCCGCGGAACCTGCAGCGGCGTCCTCCAAAGCGGGAAAGAAAGCGTCCGCGGAAACCAGACCTCTGCGTTCTCACGAAGAACAGGCTCTACCAATGAATCAGGACGGATTGACAAGCGCCCAGCTCATCCTGGGAGGTGCTTATATCTCAGTACCTGCTCGCGAGTTCCGGATCGCAAGGACCCAGGGCGTTCTGGAAGGTGTAGTGCAGCAGCAGTTTTTACAGCGCCCTGCCCAGTACCGGTGTTTGCTGAGTGAATTCGCTACAGACTAGAGCCCAAAACCATCCTGCAAACGACCAGGTACCATTCTTTGTGTGAATATCTGTAGCTATCTTATGTAGTTTAAAAATCGCATCATACACTGTCGGCGAGTTGTCTGGGATATACACGCAACAACTACTACCGATAATTTTACATGCTCCTCCTCGATCTGCTAGCATCACGTCTAAGACCATACGATTTTGGAGCACTACAATTCTAGCAACTTGCAGTTCTTCAGTGATATTTCCTATCGCTATAGCAGTCTGATTAGTGAAAGCTTCTACAACTCTAGTTAACCATCTTACTTTTCTGCTATTCAGTGCAACGCCCACAAAAGAAAATAATCCCAAATTAAAATCAACATATTGCTGTAGACTAGTGTCTGTTGGATCCACTTCATCAGTGCTTATTGTCCTTTTGTTCCTATTCAATGAAACATTTTGATACAGTTTAAAATCTCGATGATACGATGCAGGTGCCAAGAAAACAGGTGGTAAAAGAAAAGATACATAACATACACCTGACCATCCAATTGGTAATTGATGGTATCCATTACTGCGACATAATAGATATGTGTTATGGGAAGCTAAAAACGAACTATTATTTACACCATCTATATTCAATACTGTAATACATTCACTCACTCCAACTGGAATTCGTCCAGTACTTTGTGCACATAGGTCTGCTTTAGTCTTTGTAACAGTAATCACGAATGGTTCATTTTTGGCAAAGTCTCTTGTATGGGTGAAAACATATGGCGTAGAGAAATTGTCCGGTCAGTATTCCTCCCATTCCCATATAGTTCCATTGGCTTGAGGATACACATCTTTGTCCTGGTAACACTCTTTATTCCAACGGAAAAGAAGTCCACCTACTGTAGGTTTCCTAGCCGAAAATAGCAAAGTGTACCAGGCTCGACAAGAGCCATTATGCGAGAAAGGAAGTGGGATAAAAGGGGTTCCTCCTTTCTTTTGATGTGCTGAAATCATACTGCATATCCAACAATTAGTGGTGTTGGTAGCACTATGTGTGTGGTGCAACATCTGAACAAACGTATTATTGAAAAACCACTGACGGTGCTTCCGTTCATGATACGGAAGAGTGAAATGCTGGTGCTCCTCCGGCACTGGAGTAGTAACAACAAACAACTCACGAGCAGGAACCATCACTTCAACAGACCAAGTGATCACTGCTATAATTGTCAAAGTACAAAGAACCCTATAACACCAAAAATTTGCTTCTTATTCATTTTTGCAACAACTCTTTCTAAATAACAAAATCAAAAACATAAATAATCGTAGAGCTCTTCTCCTGTGGGTAGACATTGGTTTCTTCACCGAAGATCAAGACGGGTGTCACTGCACTACGCAGGGTTGATCCCCCCCTTGTCATATCGGCATTCCGTTTCCACTACCCAGGGCGGTTGCTCAACCTGTCTCTGAAAAAACTGTAGATTCTTTTCTTGGCCTCAAGATGTATTGCGATGTTCCAGGAGTCGTCTGGTCCAGGAAGAACTCAGCAGATTTGTTAGGTGACAAAGCTTGGCCTTTCTCCGTAGTCAGGATCTCTTGATGATCAGTCAGAACAGCAGGTTCCACAAAGGTCGACAATACTGTGCGACAATGGGTACTATGCACCCAATTTTTCTTGTTGGTTACTCGAACCGCTGTTCTTGTAGCAAGGAGGACTTGCTCTGGTCCGCGCCACCTCGGCTCCAAGCTGCTTGACCCCTCAAAAACTTTGACCATTACGTGGTCACCAGGTCGGAGCTTGTGGCCGTCACCTGCAGATCTGTCTGGAAGTGCTTCTCGAACCTGTTGATGAATAGAAACCAAGCTGTCAGTTAATTGTGCCAAATAGTCATTCATTAAAAAACAAGGTTCATCATACATAGAACTCGGTTTCAGAACTCCCCAAATATTTATTGGCCTTCCAAACACCACCTCATAGGGGGTGAGGCCTGTTTGAGAGTGTGTTACTGATATAATAGACAACAATGCCAAAGGCAACGCATCTGGCCAAGTCAAAGATGTAGAAGCCTGTATCTTTGCTATTTTCAGATTCAGAGTAGCATTGTACCTTTCCACCAATCCTGCTGATTGTGGGTGGAACACTGCATGGAACTTCTGTTTAATTCCTAATCCTTTCAAGACATGCTTGATAACATCCCCAACAAAATGAGGTCCGTTATGTGCAAACACCAAGCTCCAACATGTGCTAGCCCATGTGCCATCTGAACCACAGGTTGTACAAAAGCTATAGGCAGCTTCCACCTATCCATCTGCTTGTTCCGCCAACAACCCTCATCATCCAACTCTCCTTCTTCTGACCATTGTTCACGTTCCTTTAAAGAAGCAGATTTCTGTATCTCTCGTACTTCCTGCATAGCATCATGCCAACGCTCAGCCTGCGACTTCACTACATACATAGAAGTAGTGCTTCTCTGTGTCGCAGTTTTGCGTGCCACCTGATCTGCAAAGGCATTACCTTGTCCAATCCTGTCTGTCACTTTCTTATGCGCACTGTTCAGGAGTATCGGCTGCCAACAAGATGTCATTGACATATTGTATGAGAGCCACACCTTCAGGCAAAGCAAAGGAATCAAATTCTCTTTTCAATGCTTGACTGTAAATACTCGGACTCTCGGTATAGCCTTGGGGAACTCTACAAAATCTACACGACCGATTATTCAAAGTGAAACTGAACAGATATTGGCTATCAGGTTGAATAGGGATCGAAAAGAAAGCGTTCTTCAGGTCAATCACAGAAAACGTGGTCACTGTTGGAGGAACCAAAGTAAGAAGTGTCGTAATATCAGAAACCACAGGGTATTTTGGTACTACAATCTTGTTCACCTCTCTAAGGTCTATGATGAACCTGTAAACTCTAGTATCAGTGTCCTTTTTCAGTATCAGGAGAATCAGGTTGTTACAGACATTACATGGAACTTCCTCAACAACTCCAACTTGAATGAGATCATGTACAATTCGTATGAGTGCTTCCTCACCCTCCTGTGAAATTCTGTACTGAGGCAATCGTGGTAACACAGCTCCCTCCTTGACAATAATGTGTACCGGTGGAATAACCATCTGGCCCACATCTGTGTCCGAGGTAGTCCACAAGGTTTCAGGGAGTGAAGCTAATGCAATATCCTAGGAGCACTACATTTTCAACATGAAATGCAAGTGGTTGTGACAGTGGGCTAAGAGAAGGTGTGCCATCAAAACCTATCGAAGTAATAGTTACACCAGACAGGGGAGCCCTTGGAACCAATTGTTTAGACAAAGCGCTACGAGTAGCTCCTGTATCAACCAGAAACCGATCAGTAGAACCCAAAACATGTGCTGTAACATAGGGACCCGTCTGATCTACTGGAACTTCAACTGATTCCTTACCCCATCCTAAGCAATCCTATGCAAGAGCTGAATCGTAAAGGTCGGGTTGCACATAATCAGACATTTTGATACTGATTTCGTCTATCAAAAGTGTTAGGCCTATCCTGTATTCGTACATTGGTATCAAATCGAGCACTTGCGTTTCCTCTAGGCCCTGAGTAGCCAAAACGATTCCTCATTTGTCCCCGGCCTTGCGAGCCCTGTTGAGCACGCAACACTGGACAATCGGCCATCCAGTGACCAAATTGCTTACAATACGCACATTGATTGATAGGCAAATTTGCACGAGTATGAGGGGGATTAAAAGAACCACGTCCGCCTTGATCATAGCCTCCAGAAGGCGGACCAAAAACTTAAGCTAACATAACCTTTGTTTTTAAATCTTTCGATTTGTTATCTTCATTACCTTTCGCTTCTAATTCTTGACGCTCGTAATATTGAGCCATCGTTAAAACAGATGCCGGAGAAGATGTAGTCCAAGAACTTTCACTGGCTTTTAAACGGCTAGCTATCCCTGGTAACAAATTCGTAACATATTTGTCAACAAACAGATGTTTGCCTGTATCATCGGTCAAAGACTGACCGCTAAAATCATGAAAAGCTTCTTCGAAATGTGTAAAGAAATCAGAAACCGATTCATCTACCTTTTGTTTTCACAATGCTTAAACAGTCCAGTCAATCTTTTTAGGGGGACAACTGTTTTAAGTTTAGTTAATATGGCTGCAGGGAGATCTAAAATTAACTGATTCAGCTTTTGAGCGGGTTCCCTCCCCACATTGAATCGTACTAGCTCTTTCCATTCCGTACCAAAAGTGGCACGATCATTAATGCTACGAACGGTCCTCCACATATCCGGTGGTAATATTAACCAAAAAATTAAATCAATATCACACAAAGTCATAATACAGGAATGTATGGCGCCTTCAACTTCCTCATAGAAAGCGGCTGGATTTTTACGTGGATCAGGCAATGCAGCTTTAAGCGCCATTATATCTGCCCTATTCCAAGGAGTATACACCCAATTATAAATGAAATAACCCTTAGCATCAGCAGAATCTTTATCATCATTGTCGCCCGTTCCTTTAGGAGGAACATACAAGGGTGCGGCTTCCCGCATGGGCTTCATATAGACCGCCATCTGCTTATCTGTTCCGAAGATAGGCGACTGTGACTCTCCGGTCTGAGATTTCCGCACAGCTTCGTCCGTGAGCTTTTTCTTCTCCTTCAAGTGAACCGCCTCGGTTCATAATTTGACCAACCGTCTAATGGTGTTAGCCACCTGAGAGAAAAAAAAAAGAGCGTCACGCATATTTTTACAATCAGATGCTACATCATCAGGTTCTAATTCTGTAAAGAATTTTCTAAATGCTTCAACGACTTCTGCAGCAAACGTCTCAGTAAAATACAACTGCTCCCTTTCCGTCCACCCCTGTATACTAGCTAAAAGATCGGAAGCAGGATCAGTGCTACGTAATGCTTTACGAGCAGCCTGTCTGATATCAGCTGCATGGGATACAGACAGCATAGAACGGGTGTCCCGCGCCTTTCGTTGATCTGAGTCGGAATCCTCACCACCTTTGAACGGAGTGGACGGAATGGCATACGTTGGTTACTCGAACCGCTGTTCTTGTAGCCAGGAGGACTTGCTCTGGTCCGCGCCACCTCGGCTCCAAGCTGCTTGACCCCTCAAAAACTTTGACCATTACGTGGTCACCAGGTCGGAGCTTGTGGCCGTCACCTGCAGATCTGTCTGGAAGTGCTTCTCGAACCTGTTGATGAATAGAAACCAAGCTGTCAGTTAATTGTGCCAAATAGTCATTCATTAGGAAACAAGGTTCATCATACATAGAACTCGGTTTCGGAACTCCCCAAATATTTATTGGCCTTCCAAACACCACCTCATAGGGGGTGAGGCCTGTTCGAGAGTGTGTTACTGATATAATAGACAACAATGCCAAAGGCAACGCATCTGGCCAAGTCAAAGATGTAGAGGCCTGTATCTTTGCTATTTTCAGATTCAGAGTAGCATTGTACCTTTCCACCAATCCTGCTGATTGTGGGTGGAACACTGCATGGAACTTCTGTTTAATTCCTAATCCTTTCAAGACATGCTTGATAACATCCCCAACAAAATGAGGTCCGTTATGTGCAAACACCAAAACTAGGGAAGAATTCCTTCAGCAACACTTTTGCCGTAGTAATAGCAGTATTCTCCTATGTGGGGTACGCTTCAATCCATTTACTGAAAGCACAAACCACCACTTGGACGTACTTCAAATTATTACAACGCTCAAGCTGGATTTAATCCATTTGGAAGTCTTCGAAAGGTGCAGTTGGTGTAGCGAATCCTCCAGCTGGAGTTCGCCTCCCTTTTCCAGGATTATATTGTAAACAGGTCAAACAAGACTGCACTACTCTCTTAGCTGTGCTAGCAATTTCTGGATGCTCCCAAACTTGCGTAAGCAATTTCGTAATTGCTGAAGCTCCAACATGTGCTAGCCCATGTGCCATCTGAACCACAGGTTGTACAAAAGCTATAGGCAGCTTCCACCTATCCATCTGCTTGTTCCGCCAACAACCCTCATCATCCAACTCTCCTTCTTCTGACCATTGTTCACGTTCCATTAAAGAAGCAGATTTCTGTATCTCTCGTACTTCCTGCATAGCATCATGCCAACGCTCAGCCTGCGACTTCACTACATACATAGAAGTAGTGCTTCTCTGTGTCGCAGTTTTGCGTGCCACCTGATCTGCAAAGGCATTACCTTGTCCAATCCTGTCTGTCACTTTCTTATGCGCACTACACTTTACAATAGCTATTTTCTTTGGGTATGTCAATGCAGTCAAAATATTATGCACTAAATCTCCGTGCATTATCTGCATTCTGTGAGACATAAGAAAGCCTCTTTCCTTCCAGAGTAGGCCGAAATTGTGCGTCACTCCAAAAGCATAGCTGCTATCTGTATAGATGTTCACGCATAAATCTTTACTCAGCTCACATGCTCGTGTCAAGGCTATCAACTCAGCTGCTTGGACCTATTTCTGTGGTATGCGAGCTGCCTACACTATTGTTTCAAGCGTGGTGATTGCATACGCGGCTGAGGTCATACCATCCGGTAATTTCAAACAGGACACATCAACCCACAATTCACCATCAACATCTGGAGGGGCGTATCCTGCAAATCAATGCGACCCTTTGTCTGTTCCTCAGTCAGGAATATACAATCATGTGTTTCTAGTGACTGAGGCTGAGTCTCCGGATACGGTAACAAGGTAGCTGGGTTTAAGGTTGCACATATCTTCAATGTAATATGAGGAGCTAGCAATGTCAGTTCATATCCTGTCAGAGGAGCGCTAGTTAAGTGCTGCGTCTTTGTCTGATTTAAAAGGGCATCAACAGCATGAGGTACCAATTCTAACAGCTTGTGCGACAAAACTATCCCTTCACTCTGTCGTATTGACACAGCTGTTGCTGCTACTGAGCGAAAACACCCAGGCAGCGCTCGGGCAACAGGATCAAGGACTGCTGAAAAATAAGCACCGGGACGTTGCTTATCGCCATGAAACTGGACTAAAACTGACAATGCGCATTCATCTTTCTCATGCACATAAAGTGTAAAAGGCTTCGTATAGTCTGGTGTACCTAACACTGGTGCTGAACAAAGGGCTTGTCGTAACTGCCGAAAAGCAGTTTCACATTCATCTGACCAAGGAAGAGGTATTGGAGTGTCTTTTGTCAAAAGTGCTAACAAAGGTTTAATAATGTACGAAAATCCCCAAATCCATTGTCTACAAAAGGAAGTAAGACCAAGAAATTCACGTACTCCTTTCTGTGTGGTAGGCACTGGAGTATCTAAAATTGCTTGTATGCGATCTAATGTCAATGCACGTCCCTCCTTAGACAAAAGGTGACCTAAGTAGGTTACCTTTGGTCTACAATATTGCAATTTCTTTCGTGACACTTTGTGATGATGTGAAGCAAGAAAAGAAAGCAAAGACAGAGTGCATTTTTCACACTGTTCAGGAGTATCGGCTGCCAACAAGATGTCATTGACATATTGTATGAGAGCCACACCTTCAGGCAAAGCAAAGGAATCAAATTCTCTTTTCAATGCTTGACTGTAAATACTCGGACTCTCGATATAGCCTTGGGGAACTCTACAAAATCTATACGACCGATTATTCAAAGTGAAACTGAACAGATATTGGCTATCAGGTTGAATAGGGATCGAAAAGAAAGGGTTCTTCAGGTCAATCACAGAAAACATGGTCACTGTTGGAGGAACCAAAGTAAGAAGTGTCGTAATATCAGAAACCACAGGGTATTTTGGTACTACAATCTTGTTCACCTCTCTAAGGTCTATGATGAACCTGTAAACTCTAGTATCAGTGTCCTTTTTCAGTATCAGGAGAATCAGGTTGTTACAGACATTACATGGAACTTCCTCAACAACTCCAACTTGAATGAGATCATGTACAATTCGTATGAGTGCTTCCTCACCCTCCTGTGAAATTCTGTACTGAGGCAATCGTGGTAACACAGCTCCCTCCTTGACAATAATGTGTACCGGTGGAATAACCATCTGGCCCACATCAGTGTCCGAGGTAGTCCACAAGGTTTCAGGGAGTGAAGCTAATGCAATATCCTAGGAGCACTACATTTTCAACATGAAATGCAAGTGGTTGTGACAGTGGGCTAAGAGAAGGTGTGCCATCAAAACCTATCGAAGTAATAGTTACGCCAGACAGGGGAGCCCTTGGAACCAATTGTTTAGACAAAGCGCTACGAGTAGCTCCTGTATCAACCAGAAACCGATCAGTAGAACCCAAAACATGTGCTGTAACATAGGGACCCGTCTGATCTACTGGAACTTCAACTGATTCCTTACCCCCATCCTAAGCAATCCTATGCAAGAGCTGAATCGTAAAGGTCGGGTTGCACATAATCAGACATTTTGATACTGATTTCGTCTATCAAAAGTGTTAGGCCTATCCTGTATTCGTACATTGGTATCAAATCGAGCACTTGCGTTTCCTCTAGGCCCTGAGTAGCCAAAACGATTCCTCATTTGTCCCCGGCCTTGCGAGCCCTGTTGAGCACGCAACACTGGACAATCGGCCATCCAGTGACCAAATTGCTTACAATACGCACATTGATTGATAGACAAATTCGCACGAGTATGAGGGGGATTAAAAGAACCACGTCCGCCTTGATCATAGCCTCCAGAAGGCGGACCAAAAACTTAAGCTAACATAACCTTTGTTTTTAAATCTTTCGATTTGTTATCTTCATTACCTTTCGCTTCTAATTCTTGACGCTCGTAATATTGAGCCATCGTTAAAACAGATGCCGGAGAAGATGTAGTCCAAGAACTTTCACTGGCTTTTAAACGGCTAGCTATCCCTGGTAACAAATTCGTAACATATTTGTCAACAAACAGATTTTTGCCTGTATCATCGGTCAAAGACTGACCGCTAAAATCATGAAAAGCTTCTTCGAAATGTGTAAAGAAATCAGAAACCGATTCATCTACCTTTTGTTTTCACAATGCTTAAACAGTCCAGTCAATCTTTTTAGGGGGACAACTGTTTTAAGTTTAGTTAATATGGCTGCAGGGAGATCTAAAATTAACTGATTCAGCTTTTGAGCGGGTTCCCTCCCCACATTCAATCGTACTAGCTCTTTCCATTCCGTACCAAAAGTGGCACGATCATTAATGCTACGAACGGTCCTCCACATATCCGGTGGTAATATTAACCAAAAAATTAAATCAATATCACACAAAGTCATAATACAGGAATGTATGGCGCCTTCAACTTCCTCATAGAAAGCGGCTGGATTTTTACGTGGATCGGGCAATGCAGCTTTAAGCGCCTTTAAATCTGCCCTATTCCAAGGAGTATACACCCAATTATAAATGAAATAACCCTTAGCATCAGCAGAATCTTTATCATCATTGTCGCCCGTTCCTTTAGGAGGAACATACAAGGGTGCGGCTTCCCGCATGGGCTTCATATAGACCGCCATCTGCTTATCTGTTCCGAAGATAGGCGACTGTGACTCTCCGGTCTGATTTTCCGCACAGCTTCGTCCGTGAACTTTTTCTTCTCCTTCAAGTGAACCGCCTCGGTTCATAATTTGACCAACCGTCTAATCGTGTTAGCCACCTGAGAGAAAAAAAAAAGAGCGTCACGCATATTTTTACAATCAGATGCTACATCATCAGGTTCTAATTCTGTAAAGAATTTTCTAAATGCTTCAACGACTTCTGCAGCAAACGTCTCAGTAAAATACAACTGCTCCCTTTCCGTCCACCCCTGTATACTAGCTAAAAGATCGGAAGCAGGATCAGTGCTACGTAATGCTTTACGAGCAGCCTGTCTGATATCGGCCGCATGGGATACAGACAGCATAGAACGGGTGTCCCGCGCCTTTCGTTGATCTGGGTCGGAATCCTCACCACCTTTGAACGGAGCGGACGGAATGGCATACGGAGGTGGAGGTCAATCTAGGAACGAAAAATCATCTTGTAGATTATTAAGGACAGGATAGAGAGGCTGTCGGACAGGGTATTGGCCAGATACCTGCAATCTGTGTTCTTTTTCCTCTCTCTCTTTCAGCTCTTTCTTTCTCAACTCCAGCGCTTTCTCATACACATTCTTCCGCTGCTCTTTCTCAATCAATGCTTGCTCAAGCTTCCCTCGTTCACGCACTTCTTTCTCCCACATACGCAGACATTCAAACATATCACGTCTAGACTTCCGCTCAAACACACATCGCTTCACGTACTCAATCTTTCGTAAATCAAATGACCCATGTATTGGCCAACGTAACTCAGGATCCTTTTTGGTATATTTATTCCACAACGTGCTGTACATTATGGAAGAAATACCATATTCAATATACATATCCCTATTAGGTGTCCCCTCTGGGAGAGGCGGTTGCGAGTCTTCAAGTCTAAGTCGGGCCCCATTACAAAAGCAACACATTCTTCGACGTGCAAAATATGCAGCATTATACACCAAGTGGCACTTAAGGTACTTCTAGTACGTTGCGCTGTTCAAATTTGACTCACTTGAAGAAAAATCTTCACATTGCCTGCCTATATGGGTTGCAACTCATATATCATATCTTACAAATACTTCATACAAATAAGACTAGTCTTTACCAAATACCAAATACCAAATATGCCACGGTAAGTGTTCCTAAAACTACCATACCATACAAGTGCATCCAAACCCATAAACGGCCCTTACCAATCATAGGGTGTCCAGATTTCAACTGCCAATTTCAAAATTCTACCAAACGGCCACTGCATAGCGAATCGACAGAAGATATCTCAGTCGAAGACTGGCACCACCTGGATGGTCAGATCGGAAAGAAGGGAAAAACGTCTTGGTTTGCAAAGACTCGTGTCTCCTCGGGCAATGATCGTCCGCGGCGAGATCCCAATCCTTCGTCGCGACCACTCCTTCGGGCATCCGAGTCGCCGATGAGCCCCGCGTGTCGGGCGCCAATTTGTCGGAGCAGGCCTCAGCCTAACCCACCAGTGCAAGGGGTTCGCCCTTCTCTGTACAAAGTCCTCAGACCAATAGGAAGAAGTTGGCACAGAAACTGGAATAGAAAAAGTAATGTTTATTACACCTCATGAGGTGGTGCTACTGTTCAAACAGTACCCTACGGCATTGCAAGAAGTAGCACCACGAGCTAAGAAAGCATTGGTTATTGATACCCACACAGTGTCTCAAAAGAAGGCGGTACAAACACAAGAGCGCCGTTTGTGCACATATAAGGTAATATCGAGAGGCACAATCGATCAGTGGGTGGAGATAACAGTTTTGGGGGTTGACAAACACATTCCTACCTGGAACTAATCACTAACAGATGTGGACCCTACTTGACATGCGCGAAAGTGAGGGATGCTAAAGATAACTTGTTGCCGGGCAGATTTCAAGCGCTGTGGAGAGCAAGATAGGACAAAGCACATGGTTGACACGAGGCAGCATGTAGCAGACAAAATGGCTGCCGTGAACACAAAATGGAGTCCGCTAAATGTCAAGTTAACGGCTAGAACTAAGATGCTAAGATGTCTTCTGCTAATGCTTAATCCAATCGCAGTTAATTTACAACAATGAAATGCAGGCACTGTCCCTTTACGATTAATCCCCATTTGAGGGTCAGGGATTCTGGGTAGTTACTTAGCTGTGCCCTGATCAACTGCAGATCGCTTAGGAAGCACAGAATTGAGATAAATGACTATCTGGTGGATAGTCAGGTGGGAATTCTCTTCCTTACAGAGACATGGCTTGATGAGGAGTCGGCTACGCTAATTTTAGAGACACTTCCTCGTGGTTAAGGTATTTCTAGAATAGACAGACCCACGGGGAGGGGAGGAGGGATTGCCATAATCTATAAACATGATATACAGTGTACTTTAGAGCCGGATGATATTGCAGACAGTGAAGCAGGCTTTTTTTCTGTTACGGTCTCTAACAACTATGTTTTTAAGGGATTCTTAGTTTATAGACCCCCGGGAGGCACAATGCAATTTGCGACAAGTCTTATTCAAAGTTTAATGCAGCCTGCCCTCAGATATGAGAAGCTCCTTTTGTTGGGGGACATGTACCTGCATTTGGATGACACCTCCAATGCAGTGGCCCAGGAGCTTCGACAAGAGATAATAACTGTGCAAATGTTGTTAAAATCTGAGCTCCCTATGCACCAGTTGGGCCATTTATTGGACCACATTTTTGGTAACTGGGAGACTCTAGAAATTGAACCCCAGGTACCTGCTATATGGTCCGACCATTTCCTGATCCCCTTCAGTGTAATGGGAACAGCAGATAAAATGCCAGTGCAGGTGGGAGCTAAGGGGAGACAGAGGAGATGGGCTGGCTTCTCCTCTGGTATGCGGAGGACCGCCGGGTGGGCTGGAGATAGACGCAGCCTGCGAGGCTCGATACAGGTGCATCCTGGATGCTCTTGATAGCACGGCACCTTGGTCTAGTAAAGGGCCACAGAGACGGATGAAATGTGCCCCATGGTTTGGTGTAGAGTTGAGGGAGGTGAAGACAGCATGCAAGAGCCTTGAGAGACCCTGGAGAAGAGGCTATTTGCCAACATATGGAATTGATTATAAAACCTGCCTTAAATGGTATCACACCCTAATTAATAAAGCACAAACATCTTACTACACTGAGAGGATAGAAAAGGCAGACAGCTCAGTTAAGGAGCTGTTCTTGGTCTATAAAGAAATATCCTCGCTTTCGAGCATAGAGGCTCCTGGACAGGATCCGTGGGATCCTGTAATCAGGTGGCAGAGTTTTTTGCTAATAAGGTGGAGAGGATCTATTCAACCTTTCCTGTGGAAGCCAGTGATGGGCATGGGACAGATGGGACTACCAGTAGCTTAATTAAGAAAGACTGTCTGATAGAGTTTAGGGTCCCAGCTTGGGATACGTTGAGCAAGATAGCGACTAGCATCAAATCTGGCTCACCCAAAGCCTGCACCTGCTAAAATCTTAAGAGGGAGTAATGAGACCTTAAAGCCATTTATTAGGCATCTACTAGAACTCTTCTTCAGTTCAGGGAGAGTGCCGAAAACTTGGAAGGAGGCCGTGGTGCTCCCTTTGGAAAAAAAGCTGAATGGAAGTATGGAGCAGTTGAATAACCTGCGCCCTATTTCGCTCCTGCCCTACTTCGCCAAGATTGCGGAGAAGTTGGTCATTCAACAACTGACTGCCCATATTGACACACACAAGCTGCTTCATCCCACGCAATCTGGCTTCCGCGCACTCCATTCGACGGAGTCAGCTTTGCTTTTCTCCATGGAGACTCTTCGCAGATACGTGGATGAGGGTCAAACGGTGGCACTTATTTTACTTGATTTAAGTGCCGCATTTAACACTGTGGTGCATCACACTCTGCTGCAGTATCTGAGAAGGGGAGGAGTGGTGGGTAAGGTGTGGGGATGGCTGGTATCTTTTCTCCATGACCGTAGTTTTCAAGTAGCACAGGGACCTTATAGGTCTAAATCTATTAGTCTGAAACAAGGGGTCCCTCAAGGGTCCAGACTCAGCCCGACCCTTTCCAACCTTTATGTGGCTCCTGTGGCTGAGATAACCGATAAATATGGGGTGGAAGTTGTGTCATATGATGACGACACTCAGCTGGTTGTGGCCTTGGCACGGCCAGCTGAGAGTGCAGCCAGCAATTTCACTTCCTGTCTAGAAGACCTAGCGGTCTGGATGGCCAGCAAATGCCTCAGACTGAACAGTGATAATACTGAAGTGCTGATTGTTGGAAAGGCGCCGTCAGTCTGCACTTCAGCAGGGTGGCCTCAGACACTTGGACCACTTCCCTCACCCAGTCAACAAGTTAGGAACCTGGGGATCTGAATTGACTCTAAAATCTCACTTGAGTACCACACTAGACGTGTTGCGGGCACTTATTTTGGCATTCTTCGAGGCCTCAGAAAGACTGTGGACTTACTACATATAACAGCTAGGAAATCCTAAGTCCATGCCTTTGTTTCTTTGAGGCTGGACTATGGTAATGCCTTTTACTTGGGAGCAAATGTGGGGTGCCTCCAGAGGCTGCAGGGCATTCAGATTGCGGTATCCCGGCCGGTGCTGATGCTGCCTAAGAGAGCTCCCTCTAAGAAAGCACTGGAGACGTTACATTGGCTGCCAGTCAAAGAACGAGTGCAGTTCAAAGCCCAGTGTATCAGTCACCGGATCACACAGGGGAAAGGATCTTGTTATCTTCCTAATCTGCTAACCCCTCACAATCTGACCCGGCAATTAAGATCTAGTGGGGCGGAATTAGTGGAGGTTCCTAAGGTCAGAAGAGCGAGAATGGGAGGACGCTCGTTCCGCTTTCTGGCAGCCCAACTATTGAATGGATTATCCCTCAGGCTCCGGCTGGAAACCTCAGAATTGGTTTTCCGTAAAGAGCTGAAAACCCATTTATTTCCTAGGGTATAGGTCTGAGGGGTTTGCTTTGGGAAGTGGGTGTTAGGATGGCGCAGGAGACTGTGGGGGCTGTTACTTCAGTGCGGGGACACACTGGTTAGTGTAACCAGGCGCTTTATAAGTTCAGTTACATACATACATTAAGGAACTAGGGTTACCTTTTCTATTAACACTTCAAGAAAGAAAAATCGTATCTTTCTTTTTTTTTTGCATTCACTATCAACTTTGACAATTTTGCAAATTTCTGCACCCTTTGAATTTGTGTTTTGTTGGATATTCCTACATACTTTCCCAAGACACCACACAATTTACATTGTTCATCCATTGTGGGGCATGTTTAGGTCTCGGCCTAGCGATACACTGCGCAGCAGTGTTCGCGCAGCCAGAGTCCTTTTGGCAGGGTTCTGCAAATGGACCTGGAAATTCCACACAGTTGTGCTTGTGAATTTCCTTTTGCGGCATGCTATTGGCCTTTCACTGCGTGTTGTTTTGTGAAAGAGACACCAATAGTCCAGAGGCGGGCACATAACTCCGCCCCATGCCTATTGGTGTCTATTACACGCATTTCCTGACATATGCTTGCAATTATCGTGCCCAGACACGGGTGCTATAATTGAAAGCATTTGGCAGCGCGCGCACACCACTCACGGCTTCCAAGGCAATCTCAAGTTACCCCCTAGCACAGTTTTTGTTTCCCGGCTGTTTTTTAGTTAGTCCTTGCTCTTTTTTAAGTGATACTAACATTCTAGCTCGCTCGCAATATATTTAATAATCATGAATGCCGTTATTATAATAGCATGTTTTATACTTACCCCGTCTGGTCTGCAGTCTACACTGACACAGCATTATGCTCAGTTGTTATAAAGGCAGACTGGAGATTGATAAAGAGCGTCCCCAGAAATCTTATCCTGCGGCAGCCCTCCGTTTCTTGAGATGAGTTGAAAGGCTCTTGACCGTACCCAAAAGTTTGCCCGGAACTTTCACCATCTAATGTTTAAACAGCGACTGCATAACCAGGAGGACACGTGTGAGGCGGTAGAGCTCCTCATGAGAGACCATTCTGAGCTCTCGATCAAAGCAATGATGGTCACCGGAGTGTACCATCAAACCATGGGGCTGAGAGGAGACAACCCGGTTCACGATGACACGTCTGATACCGTCGATCGCCTCGTGAGCAGAGTTGCCTGGGTGTTTGCAGAAGCCCACAGGTATCTTCAGTGGGCTTTGACTTTATCCAAGGGGAAGAGAGGAGGCACATCTGGGCAGGGTGACACCTCTGACGCCCCCGGCGCCTCTTGATGCGACTTGCGCAGCTCGTGAACAGAGCACGAGACACTGTCCTGGCATTTCACAATCTAACTAAGGACCAGAGACTACTTCCAGGGGCCACCATGGACCTCTACAGAGACTTTGCAAAGCTCTTGAAGGAAGCTGCATCCTTAGTGACATCTTACCATGGAAAGAAGAGGCGGGAAGGTGGCAGGCCAGTGACTGTCCCTTTTCTCCCAGCGAGACCTGAGCCCCCTGTCCGCAGGAGAACGGACCATGGAGGATCCGGCTCTGACTCCAACTGAGGGGGGCGAGGGCGGCGGGGATGCGGGGGCAGTGGGAATGTCAAGGACTGCCCTGGGGACAGCAGCAGACTCTGATAAACGTATTCCATGCATAGTTCTGATGTGAAATAATGTTAAAGGACGGCATGTGTCAGTTTGTGAGTATGCTTTATAGTTGTTTACGTTCTGCAGAGTAAATAGAAAGTAGGTGAAAACACATGAACAAAAAGAGTTGTGAGCAGGGCTGTAAGTAGGATGAAAAAACTGGGGATATCTCAAAGTGGCGTGGCTTAAAACATGTAAGCCAAAATTCGTGCTTAGCATAGTGTGCGCCTGACTTGTATTTTTCTGTTTCTGTCATTGCATCCAGATATATGATAGAACAAGTATACCTACATCATACCTACAAGAAGTCCTTATGTATCGCAACTGGTTCTTTTGCAAAGCGCTCTGATACCTTTGGATAATGTTCGCACTATATAAAATAGCATTAAATAAATAAATAAAATATGAGAAACACGCAGAACTGACGAGAGATCACCTGATAGGAGGAGAACCACAGCTCTTAAAGTTCCCATTCGTCAAAACAAGGAAAGAGCCTCACGCCAATTGGTCACCTTCTTGGCTGCTGTGAATGGAGGCCAAGTATTAAT
The DNA here is from genome assembly GCF_964263255.1 of Lissotriton vulgaris. Lineage (NCBI taxonomy): Eukaryota > Metazoa > Chordata > Amphibia > Caudata > Salamandridae > Lissotriton > Lissotriton vulgaris. The sequence goes on from NC_141693.1 coordinate 1,437,378,309, forward strand.
AATAGCAATCACATGAAGCACGTGGTGACCTCTGGAAGAGCTCAGGCTGCACTTAAAGGTCAGCACGAGACAGCGCCTAATCCACTCGACGTTTCCCACATAACTACTCCCTCTGACCCACCGCACACTCAAAAAACCTGGACTCTGGACTAGACACTGTGACAGAGAGGAACGTGAGTAGTAAGAAACTTTAATAACACTTTTATCAGAAACTGATAGGCCCATCACTGCATTTTCCTGGTGCAAGCCGTTCAAATCAGCATTTTCTCCGAGGATGTTTGTGGTTTGCTCATGAGAGGGAAATGGCGTACAAACCCCAGATACTGTTCGTTTAGTTTTTTCGAAAATGAATGAATTGCGCCAACGAACAACCATAGACAAAGCCAATAGGTCTAATCTTTTAAATAGCTACAGAACCTCAAGTAATTACTCGATGCACTTTTTGAGTGAGAAGCAGTGTAAAGTTTAACAAGACAGCAGCCGTCAGTACTTGCCTTGATGTTGCTCTCAAGTCAGAAGCAACTGCTTAGCAAGTCTGTCACAAAGTTGCAATAACTCATTTTGTAACTAAATATCCCTCTTGGGTAAGGTGCAGCTGTTTCAAATGTCCTTCACGAAGATGAGAGGCGGGGGTAGTTTCAATGTAAAAATCCACATATCCTCTTTTGACACTCTAGTAAATTGTACTAGATTTCATCTCCACATCCATGTCAGTCATGTCTGTGTCTGTTTCTCAGAGCCCCTCCTCCCTGCTCAGTGCTGAGCCTGTGTCTCCAAGCCCAGAGTCTAATCCCTTGTGTGTTTCCCTGCCCTTCTGTAATTGCTTGTGTGATTGCCTTCTGCTTCAGTGTTGATACCCGTGTTGCCACACCTTTGTGTCTGTGTCCTTGTTTCTCTCTCAGAGCATGCATATGTGACCCCTGGCCCATTGCTGGAGTCTGAGTCCTCTTGCCTTCCGTTCTGTGTCTTTATGCCTTGAAGTCCATGTTCATAGGATTTTAACTCCACAAGAGCAATGCAAATTACGTTCTACATGGAGACAAACAGAAGTTGTTTCTTTTCTCCAGGTGAAACAGAATCACATCTTAGGAAGAAGCATCTGCCTGTGTGTCCATGTATTTGGGTTCTTGCCCTCTATAGGAGTGCCTGATGTATGTCTGCGCGACCAGGGCTCTGCATCAGTTTGAGCCATAAATTCTGATTGTGCCTATCGCTGCCCACAAATACAACATACACAACCACACACACAACCACACACACAGGACCACACACACACACACACTACCACAACCACACACACAGAACCACACACACAACCAGACACACACAACCAGACACACACAACCACACCCACACACACACAAAAACAAACACACACACAACCACACACACACAACCACAGCTACACACAAAACCACACATACACCACACACACAACCACATACACAACCACACACACACAGCCACACACAGACAGGCACACACACACAACCGCACACAAACAACCACAGACAAAGAACCACACACACAACCACACACATACAACCACACTCAAACACACACACAACCACAGACAACCACACACACACACACACAACCACACACACACACAATCACACACACACAACTACACACAACCACACACACAACTACACACAAAACCACACATACAACCACACCGTCAGTGCACACTATCACCAGGCACAGACACCATCAGTCGTCAGTGCACGCTGTAATGTGGTCAGTAGTCTAGTGTTGGGAGGGTGTCCATGTTCATAGGATTTTAACTCCACAAGAGCAATGCAAATTACGTTCTACAGGGAGACAAACAGAAGTTGTTTCTTTTCTCCGGGTGAAACAGAATCACATCTTAGGAAGAAGCATCTGCCTGTGTGTCCATCTATTTGGGTTCTTGCCCTCTATAGGAGTGCCTGATGTATGTCTGCGCGACCAGGGCTCTGCATAAGTTTGAGCCATAAATTCTGATTGTGCCTATCGCTGCCCACAAATACAACATACACAACCACACACACAACCACACACACAGAACCACACACACACACACTACCACAACCACACACACAGAGCCACACACACAACTGCACACACAACCACAACCACACACACAACCAGACACACACAACCAGACACACACAACCACACCCACACACACACACACAAAAACAAACACACACACAACAACACACACAACCACAGCTACACACAACACCACACATACACCACACACACAACCACATACACAACCACACACACAACCACACACACAAAGCCACACACAGACAGGCACACAAACAACCACAGACAAGCAACCACACACACAACCACACACATACAACCACACTCAAACACACACACAACCACAGACAACCACACACACACACACAACCACACAAACACAAAAATCACACACACACAACTACACACAACCACACACACAACTACGCACAAAACCACACATACAACCACACACACAACCACACCGTCAGTGCACACTATCACCAGGCACAGACACCACATGTCATCAGTGCACGCTGTAATGTGGTCAGTAGTCTAGTGTTGGGAGGGTGGAGACGTGGGAGGGACTGGAAAGGGAGGAGCTGGGGTCAAGAGGAGAGAGGGCAGTTAGAGTAGGGACAAGAATGGAAAGGGTCACGTAACAAAGGTGTTGCTGAGATCGTACCTGTGTCCAGTGTCCTCATTGCCTGAGGGACACTACAACTGGCGACGAGGCTGGGGTGGACTGCACGGTGCCTCGGTGCTAGTCCCTGAAGCTGACGACCCTGTCCCGAGGTGGCGCGTGTTGAAAGTCGCAGTCGCGAAGAGAGCGCCTGTCGAGTGAGTGCCGCGGCGGAGCCTGCATCAACGGCATAGCGGCACTCGAAAAACCAAGCTTCGTGGCCTGGAAGCCGCGTGGAGCGTTGTCCTCTGCAGCGCGGTTGTGCGCTATCGGCTGGGTGCTCACCCCAGATGTGTGCGGAATGTGCACCTAGGTATTGACGTCGGGAGCCCACCCCGGTCATACTTCTTGACCGAAGGCCCCGCTGAGTAGAAGAGGAAGGCCACGCGAAGACCAGACGGCCAGCGTAGCGCACACATGCCCGGTGAGAGCACAAGTTATGAAGTAAGGTTGGAAATGCCGATTGGACCCAAATCTCGCTAAAAACGAGATTTCGAAAGCAGCAGCCATCTTAACGTCAGTCCTCTCCACCTATCCCCTGTCAGGGATAGAGGGCGACCATTTTGAGGTCAGCGAACCTGGGTTTTGTCAACAAGCCCAAGCAAATTCAAGCCTCAAATTTGGAGTTTAGCAACCAATCAAAGATCAAAGACAGGTTTTTCACCAAACCCAAGCAAAGTCAAGCCCAGAAGGTGACGTTCAACGCAATGAACATACCCAGAGATGACAGGACCATTGCAAAGGGAGGATATCCCTCTATTCTGAGGAAAGAGACTGCTCATAACTAGAAGTAAGCAAGGCACAAGAGAACGATGCCAGGATCGCCATCCGGAGGGGCCCAAGGCCCAGCTGCGATCAACAGACCAGGCATGATGGGCGTTTCCTATCTACGCCCCCAAACCGCTTGCACTCGTGGCTGGAGGAGGAATGGGCCTCCGATGGCAGGAGGGGCTCGAGGACTTCGAGGACTTCATGCAAGGGTCTCAGGTCACAGAAGAGGATCAGAAATTAATTGCTCTGTGCAACCTTGTAGGGAAGGAAGTCAGCCAGCTCAGCAAAAAAATTGCCTACCGATGATACAGGGTCTTACACCAAGGTGCGTGACGCCCTAAATAAAAAGTTTTTGCACAAAAAGAACATAGACTACTAAAGATACACCTACAACCTAGCAACGCAGGAGAAAGAGGAACCAATGAGCACGTTCATCACAAGACTTCGGCGGCTGGCCCGATACTGTGATTTCGACAACTTTTCCTCGGAAGATGCACTCAGGCTGCGTATTATAGAGGGGTGCCAGTCAGAAACTCTCAGGAGACGACTTCTCAAGAAAAGTTATACCCTAGATGAAATAGAAGAGATTACCAGGGTTCATGACCAAGCAGAAGAGCATGCAAAGAAAATGGAGGCGGGACGCACAGAGAAACGGGAACAGGCATTCCGACTTCATTCCTGCGTCACCCGCCGACACTCTCGTGAAGGGCAGAGGACGTCACGACCCAAGACACATCACCCACATGCCAGTCGGAGGCGTCAGGACTCCAACAGAGAAGACCAAAGACGGGAACGTCAATTCAAATGCTACCGGTGCGGCTACGACTTCCCGCACACTGATGCATGTCCCGCACTCGGGCAACAATGCTGGAAATGTGGGAGAGACAATCATTTTGAGAATGTGTGCAGAGAATATCGGAAAGACAAACAAAAAGATCAGGTCAGATCCTCTCGCCCGACAGCTGCAACACACCATGCAAAAGCAGTTCAAGACATACGACAGTCGTCCACCGGATCATCGCGATCGAGCAGAGAATCTCGGAGGTCACAGTGGCTGAGGAGATCGCGGTCACAGGAGTCAAGATCACTGTCACCTGTGTCACAGGATAGCGATGAGTACATCTGCATGGTGGCTGACCCAGATCAACTGAAGAGGTATCCACGAATGGAAATTTGTGTGGGAAACCACGCGACTAAATTTGTGCTGGATAGTGGCGCCTCTTTAAACTACATCCCAGTGACTGAATACCGAGGATGAAGCCGACCCCTCCATTAAGCCAAGCCCATGTCAGAGTGTAAACCTGGATGTCTAAGAAGCTGCTTCCAAGCCTAGGGAAATTTGCAACCACTCTTACTCACCAGGGTCACACCATACCTGCTCACATCCATGTAATTGAAGGACCTGAAGCAGACTGCCTCCTCAACCTCCCCACCTCTGAGCGACTCAGACTAGTAGAGATTCTCTACCGTGTAAATGACGACCCAGACATCATCCACAAATTCCCCAAATTATTCACTGGGCTTGGGAAAATGACTCGATGTCAGTTACGTCTACATATCAACAAGAAGGTGACTCCTGTTGCTCAGCACCACAGGCGAGTCCCATTCCACCTCCAAAAGGCCGTTAAAGATGAGCTACAAGAATTACAACAAGCAGACATAATTGAGAGAACGGACGGACCCACTCCGTGGGTCTCCCCAGTAGTGATCGTGCCAAAAAAGGGCACCCCAGACAAAGTGCGCCTGTGTGTGGACTTGTGGGTACCGAATACCGCCATTGAGCGAGAGCGCCATCCTGGACCACATTTGAGTGACATGATCGCGTCTCTCAATGGAGCCCGAGTCTTTTCCAAGCTGGACCTCAATTAAGCATACCACCAGCTTGAGCTACATGAAAAGTCAATATCCATCACCACTTTTGCCACTCATCTCGGACTTTTCAGATATAAACGGCTCAGTTTCGGAGTCTCCTCTGACGCGGAGATATTCCAGGAAACCATAAGAAAGACAATTCACCACATTCCCAATGCACTGAACTATAGCGACAACATCTTAGTATATGGTGCAACAGTGCAGAATCACGACACAGCACTAGATAGAGTCTGCCACACCCTCCTAGATGCCAACCTCACCCTGAACCAAGAGAAATGTGAATTCCATAAGTCCACGGTAAAATTCTTTGGGCACATATTTTCAGATGCAGGGATGAAACCAGACCCAGAGAAAATAGCAGCGCTGAACGACATGAAAAGCCCGCAGGACATTGGTGATGTTCGGTCTTTTCTAGGGATGGCGAGCTACTGTGCTCGATACATAAGAGACTATGCTACAATTAGCTACCAATTGTGCAACCTCACCAAGCAGGGGCAGCCATTCCAGTGGACTCCACAATGTGAACAAGCATTTCGAGAGATCAAGAAAGCTGTGGAATTTGCGGATATTATTATTATTATTATTATATTCTTATATAGTGCCAGAATCGACCCCCGAAGGGGTATCTCCGTGCTTGCCTTGGGAACCCGTCCTGGTTTTTCCCTGTTAGATAGCCCCTACAGGGCATCCCCAAGGTGAAAGCGAGGCATCCCGCCGCGGGGGGCCATTGTGGAGATTAAGCAAGCTTAATGCCCAGAGTTGCAGAGTGTGAACCCATGATTAGGTCAGGCACCGAAGCGAGAATTATCGAGTCCATGGACATTTGAGCTCAAGACCCTGCCGCGTCGGGAATTGAACCCTGGTCCCGGGTCTGACCTCTGCTTCAGGGTCTGCCTGCTCTAACCAGTGAGCCACCTTTCTCCACATATAAGCTAGCCTACTTTAATCCTAAGAGAATAACGGAGATCACGGTCGACGCCAGCCCGGTTGGTCTAGGAGCCATCCTTGCGCAGTTTGATCATGACACCGATCAGAGGCACGTTGTCGCATATGCCAGCAGAAGCTTGACCGATACAAAAAGAGCGTACTCTCAACCTGAGAAGGAGAGCCTTGCCGTCGTCTGGGCTTGTGAACACTTCCACATCTTTGTGTATGGCAAGCACTTCACGTTGGTCACGGATCACCAGGCCCTAGTTACGATCTTCGGCAACCCGCGATCAAAGATGCCTCCCCGAATAGAACAATGGGGCCTGCGTCTTCAGGAGTACACATATACCATTATACACAAACCCAGGAAGTCTGCTAACCCGGCGGACTACATGTCTCGACATCCCAAACCCTCATGTTCATCAGAACCGTCGCTTGTGGAAGAATAAATTTGTGGTTGACCAAGCCAGACCACCGGCTGTCCCACTGGAAACCATCTGTGCGGTCACTGCACAAGACGGTGTTTTGCAATGAGTGAAGCATCTACTGTAAACAAACTCTTGGAGGCACTCCAATGAGGATGAAAACAGAGATCCAATTGAAAAGCATGAACTGAGTGCATTTAAACATGTGAAGGATGAGCTATCTATTACAGCGGATGGACTTGTGCTCCGGGACCAAAGAATAGTCAAGGCGTAATCAATCTAGCACACGAAGGGCATCGTGGCATGGTGGCCACCAAAAGAGCGCTTCAAGAGAGGGTGTGGTTCCCGCTTCTGGATCAGATGGTGGAACTGACTCTCAAAGACTGTCTTCAATGCCAACTGGTAAGCCAAGGAGAACCCTCAGCTCCTCTTCAAATGTCCACGTTACCCACTGGTGTCTGGCAAGCCATTGCTCTGGACTTCTTCGGACCTCTACAATCGGGAAAATACATTCAAGTCATTATGGACAAATATTCAAGATTCCCAATTGCGCACTTTGTTTCATCCACCAAAGCTGCCACTACCATAGCTGTCCTAGACGAAGTGTTCGCTGCCTGGGGCATACCCAAAAGAGTCAAAACAGACAATGGCCCACCGTTCAACGGTCACGAGTTCGAAGAGTTTGCTGAACATCTTAATTTTAAGCATCGAAAGATCACTCCTCAGTGGCCACAAGCCAACAGAATGGTTGAACGTTTCATGGGCACTCTAAAAAAGACACTCCAACAAGCGGACCTCGATAAAAAGGATCCGCAAGTGGCCCTCAATGAAGTTCTCCGGGCCTACCGCACAACTCTCCATGCGACCACTGGTAAGTGTCCTGCCACTCTCATGCTGGGGCGCCCCATACGAACTAGAATACACACGTTGGAGGACGCCCTACAATCACACATACGTGATGGAGCGCATGATGACATGGCTGACACCGATCGCAAAAGCAAGGAAAAGATGAAGGTCTACGCTGATGCCAAGCGAAGAGCCAAAGCCCCATCTATTCAGGAAGGAGATTGGGTGCTAGTCAAGCAGGAGCAGCAGAGAAAAATGGATTGTCGCTATCGGGCGGAACCCCTAGTAGTCACTCACCAAAAGGGAACTATGATAACTGCGGAATCTGAAAACAAAAGAATCACCTGAAATGTCTCACATTTCCAGAAGTGCACAGCGGCCATCAAAGATGCTGTTGTCAAGCCACCAGAAGTTCCAGTCCCGGAAACGTCAACCGCCTGCAGCCCCCGGCCAAGATCTGAAAGTCAGCATGAGTCTGCAGAGGTGGATCTCAGGCCACAACAAACCATCCGCAGGCCTGCACGGCTGATTGAAGAACTATAGGCATTTCAGAATTTAAGTTGCATTTGTCTAAGAAGAGGGGAGATGTAATGTGGTCAGTAGTCTAGTGTTGGGAGGGTGGAGACGTGGGAGGGACAGGAAAGGAAGGAGCCGGGGTCAAGAGGAGAGAGGGCAGTTAGAGTAGGGACGAGAAGGGAAAGGGTCAGGTTATAAAGGTGTTGCTGAGATCATACCTGTGTCCAGTGTCCTCATTGCCTGAGGGACACTACACACGCTTTCGCCGGGCCAACAACCACCAGCCGTCAGTGCACGCTTTCACCAGGCCCAAACATCACCAGCCGTCAGTGAACGCTTCCACCAGGCACATACCACCAGACGGCAGTGCACGCTTCCACCAGGCACACACACACACCACCAGCTGTCAGTGCACGCTTTCATCAGACATACACCACCAGCCGTCAGTGCACGCTTTCACCAGGCACACACACCACGAGCCGTCAGTGCACGCTTCCAGAAGGCACACACACCACCAGCCGGCAGTGCACACTTCCAGCTGGCACACACACCACCAGCCATCAGTGCACAATTTCTACAGTCACACACACCACCAGCCATCAGTGCACACATCAATTGTTAACGCATCCACAATTAACTATTGCAGCAATCGCAGTATGGTCACTTTACTTTTAAACATATTAATCTAAAGCGCAGCATGCCACAATTGCTACAAAAATAAATGCACATTTTTTAGGCCTACAATTTATAGACTTTTTTTGCAGTTGGTGTTGCAATATTTAGCAATGCCAATAGCTCAAACTTAATTAATCCGAGACCAATTGCATTGTAAATGCTTTTTTGAAAGAAGCTGTTTGGAATCCTAGGGATTCTAAAGGAGTGGGTGGAAGACAAACAGATAATACCCCCAGAGCAGGGGGGGTTCAAAGAAGGCCACTCAACTATTGACCATTGTTTTGCTCTGTGGTCCATCGCACGGAAGTCAATTGATCAGAGGAGTAATCTATTCTGCTGTTTCGTTGACTTCCGTGCTGCCTTTGATCTTGTGGACAGGGAACAGCTGTGGTCAACACTAACAGGGTATGAACTACCGGATGACCTGCTGGCCCTTGTCCAAGCATTACATACAGAAAATTGGGCACAGATAATATTGGACACGGATGGAGGACTGACCGGGAGAATCCCTATTGGGAACGGCTTAAGACAGGGGTGCGTCCTAGCCCTCCTGCTGTTCGCCCTGTTTTTAGCTGACCTACCCCAAGTATTAAGAGATGTCAGAGGGGCGAACCCGAAGTTGGGAGGAAGGCACATATCGTGCCTCCTTTATGCCGATGATCTAGTAATTATGGATCAAACGGAGATAGGCCTCCAGAGAAAACTCAATAGGTTTAAAGATTACTGTACGAGTAAAATTTAGTGGTAAATATGGATAAGACCAAAATTGTATGTTTTGGGAGAAGGAAAGTGAAGTTCTCGTGGTATCTTGGCACAACTTTGCTTGAGAGGGTGACCAACTATAGATATTTGGGAATGTGGTTCTCAGGTATCTTGAAATGGCATATACACCTGCAAGCATTAAAAATAAGGGCACTGGCAGCGGTCAAAGGCCTAAAAAGCTTTAATAACACCTATGGTGAAAGGTCAGATAGACCGATCTTAAAAGCCTATCAAGCAATGGTCCCCCCACAATTTCTGTATGGAGCCGAGGTTATTTATCTCAGTGGCAAGACCTCCTGGGATAGTGAAGAGGGAAATATATTAAAAAGCTTATTCACTCTGCCAAAATCCTCTATGGTGCAGGCAGCACGACTGGAGCTGGGAATAACCTCCTGGGCTATTACAGCTTGTATGAGCCTTGTACGCTTCTGGCAGCGGTTGGGAGTAGGGGAAATCGCTAAAATCTCCCAACGGGCTAAGGAGGAAATTACCAATAGTGAGCTCCCCTGGGCAAAAGAGGTGAGAGCCTCAATATGCAGGGCTTATGGGGTGTTAGATTTGAAGGTACGTTTGTAGCAAGACCCCATAATATTTGGGAAAAAAGAATTAAAGACTCAAGGGGTCAATATGTCCCGTAGTTATGATTGGGAATACCTTGCTCAAAAGACCTCGGTAGCACACATGAAAGTGGCTTGGGAGAGCAGTCAACACTTCCCTTACGTGGATCGGTTACCCAGCCATAGTCTGAGGCGGGAAGTCCTGAAAATGCGAATTGGCATAAACCCAGGCTATGCAAATAACGGGGTTCGAAACCTAATGATAGGAAGTAATGGGAAATGCACTTGCACTTTAGGAACCACCTGTGATATGTTACATATTTTATTAGATTGTACGAGATTTTTAGACTTTCGAAAGGAGTTTTTATGTCCGATTTTTAAAAAATATAAGATTACGCACAGAATGCAAGCTGCCACTCTTTTGGTGGAAATGGAAAATTTAGATATAGCCTGTGCGTTGGGGATATATATGAATAAAGTTAGGCTGTTCCTCAAATGCGCAGAAGAGCATGTATAGTGAAGCTATTTTCTTTGAATAAAGGTAGAGATACTAAGGGACAATAGTAGTAAAAATTGCATTCTGAAGAAGGTATATATAGGAAAATTTTAGCGATTTTAACAAATAAATGTTATAATACTCCGTTTTTAAAGGAACAAGAGAAGTTAATTTTCATGTATCTTGAGGTGTAATTGTGGTTTTAATAATATCCTGTTATGCTGCTGCTCTTTTCCTTGTTGAATATTGCCATGTTTTGCTGCTGTCCTTTCTCTTATCACGGAATGTGGAATGTACTTTTAAGGTTTTAACAAATCAAATAAAGTTTTGTTTGACTGACTGACAAGCTTTTTGGAATGCCACATCGATAACAGGACATTTTAACTTCTCCTAATGGGTATTCTGTTTTTGGTTTTGTTTGATAATGCTACATTTCTCATTGATTTTCCTGTCACAGTTATTGTTATTGACTTCTTAACCCAAGTAATGGATTGTTGTATGGCCGTCGCAGTTTTAATGGTTCATCAAAGTAGGTGTCAATTGAAATCCATAATTGTTCTTGAATCCTCTTTGAATTGGTATTGAGCATTCCATTACTTGTTCTCTAATCATGTTCTGAGGAACCAAAATTGCATGCTTTGGCTAGACATCTTCTTAGGGTAGTAAGACATTCATCAAATGATCTATTGGTTCCTGCACTCTAGTATCAAAAAAAACGATGTATTTCAAAGGTGGCACTAATATCTGGTTTAAAAATCTTTTCTAACCTTTGTAATGCTTCATCAAATGTATTTGAATGAATAGTCTCTTCTGAAGGCGTCATAGCTGGTAAAAATTCAAAAATGTCCTCTCCGTCCCTCATATCTAAGAATTATGTGGATGAGGAGCCACAGAATGACTACAGAAATATTAAGAGATGCAATTACTGCAAAGTTTAACTACTACGGCATTCACAATGAATTGTGTGCAAATAGTGACAGCCAGAAAGTGTATCTAGTAAGTTAACACTTAGAAAAATAAATACAAATATGTTTTCGCATACAGCCACATCGTAGGTGATGGTAGAATAAATAATTATAGAATGGAATTGAATAATTTGTGGACGTCGCAGGATGTTAGCGAATGGTGGTAGAATTAGAAGTACACGTGATGTATGGAATATTGTGGCATTCATTGAATGAATTGCGTAAACATTGCATATAATGGATAGGCTGAAAGTGCAAATACTAGAGGCATACCTAAAGAAATGATTAAAAATGTTTATTTGTATGTGTACACGTTGTAGATAATATGAGAAAGAAGGCGCGCATGACAGTGTGTGCACAAGATAAAGAGTTGCAGTTGAATCTAAATATACCGGATTGCTTATTAAAGTCGTTCTATAATATTAGCGTGCACGTCGTAGACAGTATAGGCATACTAATAAAATATAACGATCGTATTTGTGTTCACATCGCAATGGATACGGTGCACCAATGATAGCCTCCTTTCGACAAAATGTGTGGTTGTTTTCAGTAGCACAAACTGACACAAGATGGCGCTCGATTGCAGTATGGCTGGTAAAATAACGTTGCAAATTCTGAAAAGATCAGTGAGTTATGAGTGCCTGGCTGGAACTGCAGTTAGGGACAGTTAAGAAGGAAAAGTAAGCTTGATGAAAAGCTGTCACCAAATATATAAATGCTCCAAACCTAGATGACAGCTCAGTCCAAGGTATACAAAAAAAGGAAACACCTTGTATTTATATTAAAATATTAATGTTACGTTTTTTTCTAAAATCAAAAATAATCCAATGGAATCAGAACTCCGATCTTTGGTTGGACGTTATGAATGAATGAATATCTTGAAACTTGCTTAAACAATTGATACCAGAGTTGCAGTTTAAAAGCTGGTGAATCTTTACAGGACAATTAAAACTAGCTTTGCTATTAAACACACATAAAAAAGAATGTGCACATTGCACATGTTTGAGAGGATGGCAATGTATTTAAGAAGAAACAGAAAAGAAGCACCATAAAATAGTGCCTAAAGTTGTAGCAATAGAAGGGTTTCTTTCATATCCTGTGTGTCTAACATGTTTAATAGAAGAATTGATTTATGGTTCAAACGATGCCATATGAAAAAAAATATTGTCTGCCAGGATGCATATACATGCAAATAAATATGAGTCTCTATTTAATTGCGCAAACACCTACTTTGAATGAAAAGTCATCTTTTATTATTTCCATTGTAATGACCAATAGCGATGAAAAATCTGGTGCAACTTTATATTTTAACTTACATTAAAGAAACTTGCTAGAGTAGCATAACGCAACTTTCAACATTCCAGCCCATCGCGGGAAAACCCCATGTCAACGTGGAATTCACAACAATGCAGAAGCATGAGATAGTCATCAGATAACGTGTCCAAAATCAGCGAGAAAATCAACACCACGCCGCAAAAATACAAACGGAAAAAAACATGTGATGAAGCCAATCGCAGAACAAAAATCAGAGGAAAACCAGCCACAGGCCTGCAAATCCCACAATCCTAGCGGGAAAAATGCACTATAAAATAAAAAATAAACATTTCAAACTATGTAGGACCATGGATGCACCCAGACCTAGTGCAGAGGGCAAACCGAACCCCACATGTCACACGGAGGACCAGCATAGAACTCCTTGTTTGGGGAAGGTCAAGGACAAGAGGAAGAGGAAGACGGGGTTCAGTCCGCAGGAAGACCGGATCATCGTCACAGAGGTCATAGGACACTACCAACAACTGTCCGCCACCACCACTGCGGCACTGGAAACCCAAACGGAAATATGGCAGGCCATCGTCAACAACATCAATGCAGCCGGAGTGGCGTTGAGGTCACTGGAGGAGGTCAAGAGGTGCTGTCATGAAGTGCAAAGCCAACCCAAGGAGAAGCTCTCCACCTCCAGGAAGGCAGAAAGGGCGACTTGAGGTGGTAGTCCTGTGACACAGAATGTGATTGATGAGCTGGAGGAAATGGTGCCTACAGTCAGCAGTGTGGAGACAGTGGCAGGATTTGACCTGACCCAACAGCAACTGGTAAGTAACGACCAGGGCCGGGGGCAGATGGGCACAATGGCACACATGCACAATTATGTATAGCACACTGCACACCCACAATGACCCTGGATTGTGTCACTGGGAGCCTTTGCACGCGGCAGCACACATGCCGGTAATTGATTGACCTTGATGGCGTCCGCCCGTTGAGGAGTAAGAGATTGAAGCCATATTGAGTGAAGTTGGTCATTGAGGGTCCTCGTGTTTGTGAAGCAGGACTCCGGCAATGGCGCTGTGTATCCCCCACCTTTTCATCCCCCCGCTTACCTTGGTAATTGGTTCATTATGGGGCTAGCTGCTCGTTAAGATGCTCTCACTACTGTGAGTCCTTACGTAGGGTGCCATTGGATTGGCTCCAAGAGTTCTTTATCACCCTGTCCTGAGGAGGCCAGATTTTTTGGAAGGCCAAAACACGACCGCGTCAACACTTTCATTATAGAGGAGTCCTTATGTTTTGGAATTCATAACCATTTGACACATTGTTTTCAGGTTCTCTGTAATTACCCTTGGAACCATTTGTGTCTGACTACCTCTATGTGTACCTTCTAGAGTGTATAGGAGGACACTAAACAGTATTTTTGTTGGGTGAAGAAGATATTGTCTGTGATTTGTTTTGTGCAAAAATTGATGTTTGGTTTTGTGTGTACATTGTTGTATGTATTTGTGTACATATGTATGTATAATGGTGTATAGTGTATAAAAAGACAAAAAACCTACAGAAAATAACCACTTGCGATTACAATAAATAAAATATGTAATCACATCCTCTTTGAATAGTGATGGTTACTTAAATTGATAATATTAGAATAGTGGACCTAGGCCACCGACATAGGAGAATTTGTAGTCTCTTATGTGTTTAATATTTTGTTATTCATTCCTCCTTTTTCCAATTTTCTTTTGCTTTGCAGCACACATAGAAACACAAAGTCGGCCACCATCCACAATGTGCACAAAGTGGCCCCCTCCAGATCACCAATAACACAACCGACCGAAGCACATGATCTGAATCCGGTAAAGCAGCGGTTCTGTGACCCACACTGACTATGCAAGTAACACTGCATGCCCGGTAGCATGGCAGCAGCCCAAAAACATTAGATGGCCCACAAACCGACATGGAGGTAGCCCAGTGCGGATCACATCCGTAAAGGAGCAGGTCCCCCTCCGACATGTCCATGTGCACACACAACCCATGCCGTACAATATATGCAGCAGACAAACAATACACTAGGCCACAAAATCTGTCTGAGAAAACATATGACCCAAGTAAAAAACAAAACAGGCCCCAAAAAGCACACAATTCAAAGGCACTCTGCCTCAAAGGGAGAAGGCTACACGAAATCAGAGCTGCAGGGGCAACTCCCCCACAATGCAGCACACACATAGCAATCACAGAACATCAGCAATGACTGCAATGAGGTACAAAGGGCAACACCAGCACCATAGGACATAACTCATGTCTCGTATGTGTGTAGTAACTGTCCACTTAGATAAGGCATTGCCTGACACTGTGTGATGACAATGCACGGGTACTACCACACATCTGTCATGTAGATGAAGAACACAGTGACTGCCAACAAATAGCCAGCTACACCAAAACAGTCACAATGTACATTGGAATGCAGTCTGAACGTAAACATCTGCAAATCTCCAACATACATGTACAACTCTGTTAACCTGCAGCTCCCCTTTCACGTTGCAGAGGGACAACAACACCTTCTGCAGAGCAGACCAGACTTATCTTCAGTGACGATGAAGAGGACCCCCTTTTCATCTGCACCGACACCCTCCAATGGATCGTAGATCGCCTCTGCACCCCATCCATAGAAGCAGGGCAGACCTGCTGCCCCGAGGTGAGCCCACCACGTGCACAGACCACGCTGCAGGGAACACGCATCACCACGGCTATCTCCCAGCAACCCCCGACCAATTTATGGAGTTCCAACAACGTATTTGGCATTGCCAGGTGGAGTTGGCTGACCAGCTGTGGGTGGGCTTCGAACTCGTGGCAGCCAAACTCAATGCCAAACGTGGGTGTCTGAGTCCCATCAGGTACCACGTACAGTCCCTATCGGATACCCCCTGTACACACCATGAGCCACCACAGACCTTGGCTGACCTTGCTGGGGCAATGAATCTGATACAAGAACTGTGTGGTCAGACAGGCACCAGTGATCAGAGCACAGAGTTGACACAGATGCGGAGGTCAATGGAGACCATGGAGCAGATGCAGGCTGGAAGTCTGTCTGCCACGGCTTGACACCAACGATTAGTAACTGGGAACCTCAAAGCCCTGCAGTACTTCATCTTGCCATTGCTGACACTGAGCCGGTCCCTGATGACTGCAGTGGAAACATCGACACACACAGCTCCAAGCCCTGAAATGTCCGTGGCGCAGAGTGATGCAGCACCATCACCTTCACAATCTGTTGTGTCAGTGGCACACAGTGATGCAGCCATCACCCCACCACACCCCCCGACACACCGGACACAAAATCCATATCAGGGGAGTAAGAAGTGATGGGAATTACTTTGTGAGGAAGGAGGTAGTAGCATCCATCACCGCCATATGCCAAGTCCCTGCCTGGTTATGACCTATGCATCATGCCCTGGGAAACACCTCGAACTGACCCCCGAAAAACTCTGCGAAATGCACTTGGACCCGGACATGGACTGCCATGTCATCACTGCTGGCCAATCACACAGCAATCCGGCTGCGGACTGCAGTATTCGACTTCCTAATCACTTCTCAATCCCCAAAGGACTGTGTTTGGCCTACCACTGGGCTTCCATGTGATGTGGGCTTGGATAGCCATGTACAACACCAGCTCCATCACTCACCTGAATGTGAATAAAACATTCTAAATCACACAGATGTGTCATTACCTTGTCACTCATGCATGGAAGTATGGCTGGATGTAGGGACAATGATTGTACATGAAGTACACCATGGAAACTTACATCTATGCACATTTACATCCCTGAGACACATGGCAAATTGGTTTACTGTGAAGGTGAGTACTAGCTGTGTCCCCATTGCACATCAACAATAATCTCACGACCCCCCAAACGAGGCACTCATCCATGTGTTGAATAGGGCTGTGGGTAGGACTGACCAAATTGGTAGGAGGCCAGAAGTTGTGGCCTACATCACATGTGACAACAGAGCAGCACATCGCATACCCATTTACACACATCTGTGTGGACACATTCTGTTATGATATATGACATTGCTCCACATGGTCAGAGGTTTCACATCATACTCACATTGCTGAAGTCATGTAAGTGTACATGTTGGTCAGCACCTATCCCAAAACAATGTCTGGCTCACAGAGGTTGAACTTAAAAAAGGGACACACCACAATTGCACATGCGTCAGTCAGTTCCTCCCTGTGTAGGGACGATGCTCATTGTGGCACACAAATGGACAATCAAATCAACACACCTCACAGTTAGACACCAGTGGGATAACATAGACTTTATTGCCATGTGCATGTCAGTACGGATGAGGCAATGGCCACAACAGGCAGGGACATGCTTAAGACACTTGCACCCAGCATGGGTACATGTTAAGGTACGTACATTGTTGTTGTAACAATGGACGAAAATCATCGCGGATGGTAACGCTCCCACCTATCCTTGCCTTACTGGATGAGTCCGGTTTTGTTTGGCGTCTGCCCATTGCCCCTTGTGAGGGGGCATGACTCACTGCCCATGGGATATGCATAGTGCTCTGCCATTGGAGTGCGCCTATTGTCTGCTGACTGTGCTCAGGTGAAAGGGTCCGACAGGTTCACAAGTCGTGCCACAGTGCTGTGTGTGTGTTGTACCCCAGCAGTGTGTCCGAATTAGCAATGTTGCCAAATGAAGCTGTGTTGCTATGACCATGGACCTGCCTCACCTTGCACAGGTGTATGTATACATGCGTTGTTTCACACACATGCATCCAGAGTTCGGACGATGGCAGACGTGTCCTCTGTTGTGGTGGGATATGTGAGCAATCCCCACGATGCAACATGTTGTTGGGACCTGTGTTGTGGGTAGCAATCTGATGTGGCTGCAGGAATGTAGTTACTCGTTCATGAATGCCAGCGCATCTTCATATGCAATGTGTTCTAATAGTACGTTGTTGTCGTGTTCAAGGAACACCAGGGTGAACTAATCCATTAACTGGTCCAGGCAGGTGTGCTCAGCCCACGCCCTTTTACCAATCCGCAAGACTGCCCAATACGGTAGCGCCTCTATGTGGTCACTGCATACGAGGAATTGTGCAATCTCCCTTGCACAACTGCCAATACATACGCATTATGTCAAGATATCCCATGCGCGGCTGTCTCGGTTACACTCCTGTTTGTGATCCAACAGGAGGTCAGACACAAGTCATAGTCCAATTCATCTACGGTTCTGTTGGATAGGCAGACATCCATGGGACACTCGAATGTGCATGTTTGGCAGTGGAAACAGGGCTGGACGCAGGTGGTGTAGGCAATGCGGGAGCTGAGCCGGTAACTGATCCGCAGCACTGCCAGTGGCACTTCACCCAGTAAATGTAGCATGCATGCACTGTACTGTTCCAAGTGATGAGGTTTGTGCATGTGCCCGGTATGGCCTACAATTGCCTTGGTGCATCTCGTGGAACTGGCACTCTTCTGTACTGCGGCAGTTGTGGAGGATATGCCACAGCTCTGAGCAATGATTTGAATGTGTGTGCAAAGTTGGGCTGAATGGGTTGCTGTTTCTGTGACAGTCAAGGTCATCCCATGCGGAGGTACCTCAGGCAAGGTCTTCTGTGTGTGGGGTGTGGATCAGTCGGATTGTTCCTTTGCACAATGAATGGTGTGGGAGTCGTCCACATCTGCCATGGCATCTCTCTCAGGGTGTTCCAGGTGCGTTCAGGACCAAGGTCAGAGGTGCAGCTGTCCTCCCGCCTTCTGCATTTGAACAATGGAGCTTTCATTGCTGTTTGTCTGACTACTACTTGCTGTTTCGGAATGTGATGTGGTTATGGCTGAGATTGGGACACCGCCTTGGGCTCATGGTGTACAGATGGCGATACACACACACATGTTGGCATGTGGTACCAGGTGCCCTGCAAGGCCTTGCACTGCTTGTGCAATCTCACTCTGTCTCTCTCCCTTGCTCTCTCCCTCTCTTTCCTTTGTTGGGCGCACGGCACACCTTCTTCTGTTGGATTTTGTCTTTCAGGCTTTGTCCTACAAATTGTCCAGTGTGGACCCGCTAGGACTCATCCGAATGGTTGTTTTGTCTTTTGTTTACATGGTGTTTTGTGTTGGTGATGGCATTGCTGTATGACTGGTTCTCCATTTTCTGGTGACGCATGTATGTTGATTTTCGTGCTTGTGCAGCCTCAGGCAACATATTTGTTTTGTGATTCGTGGTGTTGCAGTTTCTTGGTCTGGGTTTGGGGTTGGGCCTGGGGATGGGAGGTGTTGCGGGCATGGGTGTGGTGTTGGTGGGTGTTGTGGCCCTCTTGGGTGTCCATGCTGCATGTTCAGTTGCTCCATGGCATCTGTTTGACTTCAGGTGTGGCTGTGGGCTGTGGTCCCTTTTGTGGTGAAGACTGTGGTCCTACTTTACACCAGGTCCGATCAGGTGTAAATTTCCTGCTGCTAATGTGGCTTATCGCGTTTTTTTTTCTTTTTTCACTGTTCTGTCTGGTCATTGCGAATTTTGCGGTGTGGTGTTGTTACGGCTTTTGGCACAGGAACGCCTACTCTGCATCTCTTAAGCGATATTTCCGGACGACCTCTGTTGCAATGTTTTCTGCGGTTGCTGCCGCGGGTAAACTGGTGCTGGGGGCTGTTAGCACCAGCTTGTGAATGGGGTGGTAAATTTATCACAACTTTGGGTGCGCAAAAGTGCCGTTAATTCGACGATAGTTCCTTGTGAATATGCTCCATAGTTTACATGTAGGCACAAAATTGTGCTAGTAGGCCATATTTAGTACTGAAAGTTTCTGTACAATAATTGTATACTTTATGATATTCAGTTATTGACAAAAAAGCTTACCTGATTTCACTATGGTTGAGTTTAATTTAATTTCCATTTATTAATTAAGAAGTGTTGTTTTATATGCATTTAAGTGACTTTTCCCTTTAAGTTTCCATTTTAACATTCATAGACTGGTGAGAAGGGAATTAGCTTTGTTATTCGTTTTTGTAACTTTTGTTGTACGACTAAGAGGATACATTTTGACACATTAATATCGAGCATAATGTGAGAATAAGAACTATTATTAACCCAGCACACTACTACTTTTTGTGAATGGTTCTTTGTAAGGTAACCTGTGTGCTCCAAATGACCAGTTGGTTATCATGAGAAAATCTACCAAATAATCTTCTTTTGCACCTAGTGAGCGGGTAATGATCACATGTGAATCATACCATAATGAGACGACAATTGATGTAATCTCCGGACTTGACAAATTGTGGTAGTTGACAGGCACAACTTGCTCAGTTCCGCCGCCCCCAAAAAGAGGGCTGCCTGGGTGGACCGCCCCAGCAACCACCTAGCTACACCACTGTTAGCAAAAGTCGTTGGAGAAGGAGTTGGAGTGGGCATTCAATCTCTGTCTTCGTTATGGACGCACCATCCCTCTTCCTATACAGACTGATCTCCCTCCTGCATTGGAGATTTCTTTGAACTTGCTTATGTCAGTGTGCTTACTGGAACTTTTGGTTAGCCAGTCCTTGCACATTCCTTTTTCTAACTTTACCCAAACTCTACGCTTAAACTGTGAACACTTCATGAACTGTTCTCTTGCCCATTCTGGATTTAGAAACCCCCTTGCTTAGCGAACTCATCTTGAACTACTTATCCTCTAGTATTGACAAGATTCAAGGGAACATGTTTTTAACTGAAATTGATATTTGGACCTCTTATTTTACAGTATTGTTGTGAGAAGCTTGCTTAGTATATGGTGTACACTTATGTAAGTAGGCTCCCTGCACTAATCCACCTTTAGTGGTCTTAGACAACATTAGAAAGCTCTCTAAGTTGTAACAGTGGGGAGCAGCCATTAAGGCTTAGTCCAGAAGGAGTATACAGCAGCTTGTTTTACCAGATGCAATCTTATAATATAGATTTAGTGAAAAAGAACCCCACTTTGTATTTATAAAAGTAGGTATTTGTTATAAGACACTCACTAACATATACAGATATCTCCTGGCCAGAGATATACACAATGCACACAATACTTTTCAATAGAAACAGGTAAGTAGCACAAATACACAGTGGTCAACAGGGAGAGTCCAAACCATGTACTAACATAGTGGTATCGGAACCATGACTCGTGTCAAGACTATACCCAGAAGAGGTAGAAGTGCCGGGGACCAGAGGAACAACTCGAGGTAAATGACCAGGAACCCCACAAAGGCCATGTGCAGAGTGTGAACACAACCACAGGCTCAATACAAGTCAATGGGTAAGTTGCAGTTGCAAAAGAAGAAGGACCCTTCCCAGTGGACTCTGAAGAATTCCAAGGAACACAGAACGTTGGAGAGCCACCACACCTGTGGACACCTGTGGACACCATAGGAACCAGGAAACCTACACCAGGGAAGCCGGGTGCATAGGTGTGAAGTAGCGTCGGGAAACACCATCAGACTCAATTGAAGACTTCAGGAGAAGGTGAAAGTGTACGGTGGAACCCAAAGCTGGATTCAAGTTGTGAAGTACCTGCAAGCAGAGGGGACAGAGTTTATGCCACTCAGGAGTGACCAGGAGGCACAGAACACAAATGCCCACTGATGACGAGTGTTGCAGGAGATATGCCAGTGACCCCGGAGCTGCAGTTGTGGGGACCAGGCAATGCTGGGGAAGACTAGGAGCCCTTCACAAGCTGTCCCACATCTTATGTCGAGAGTTGAGGGGTCGGTGTCCGTCGAGGACACCAACAAGCCGTGGTAACTGCAAACAATGTGGAAAGTGAAGAAGGTGCAGTATTGGGACCAGCAAAGTTCAGGTGAATCATTACAAGCAAGGGAGTCAGGGTAGGCCCTGAGCAATCAGGGGAGCCTACAGAAATCAAACAAGACCCTCAAGAGGACCCACAGACTGGAAGCACTGGAGTCTCAAGTGGACCTGGAGCAGCTCCCAAAGATGCAGGCCCACGGTGCAAGTGTTGAGGTGAAGATGAAGATCCTCTTCACTGGAGATACTTGAGGTTGGGGCTACTTGTAGCCTGAAGATCATGGAGGAAGGAAGCCAACAATCCTTTGCAACAGCAAGTCAACGGGGTGCACAGGGGTTCGGTTCCTGCGGCTCCAATGAGGGATACTGGCCTCAAACGTGGTGAGAGGACAGGGCAGGCCTCAAGGGATGTGAAGAACCACCACCTGCATTGTTGAGCCTTTTTGAGTCCATGGGAGCTCTGGATGGGCAGACCTGTCAGCATTGTTGCGGTAACAATATTGCATGAAATGATTCCCTTGGGATCAACTACCATTCAATACACCTCATTCAGCCGTACATAATGTAAATCACTCTCATAGATGTGTACTTGAGAGAACCCAACTCATAATTATAAACACAAATTCACACTCTAATGTAAAAAATCACATTCATTCATTTTATATATATATAATTTATATAATTCTGTTTAAAAAACAAAAAGACGAACAATATCCAAAGTTCATAAAAACAATTCAAGTAATAAATCAATTAATAAGAAGTGACAACAACACGTGAAATATTAAAAATCATCAGTAATACATTAATTCAATTGAATCTATATTCTCAGAGTCATATCACTGTAAAAGATTTCTGACTCAATAGTTCCTCGAATTTAACACCACAGGAGCGCCAACGCATTTCGGTGTGCTGACAAATTTCGCACCACCTTCCTCAGGACCTTTAACAATAATTGTCTCTTTATAGGAAATTGTTAACCCTGGGCGTAATACTTCGCTACGCCCACGGAGTGGACGTAGTGTTGCCTACTTTGCCATTTGCGAAGTAGGCGTAGCAGGCAACACTACGCCCACTCCGTGGGCGTAGCGAAGTTGCCCACCACCCGCCTCCCTCCCGCCCTCCCTAAATACTTAAATAATGTTTTTAAAAAGAATAAACACCACTTACCTTGTCGGCTGCGTCTCCGGGGCTCCCCCTGGTAACCGCGCCGCCATCTTGGATACTAATGTGCATGCGCGGCCGCCCGCGCATGTGCATTTCTCACAAGAAATGCGCATGCACGGGCGGCCGCGCATGCGCATTAGTATCTAAGATGGCGGCGCGGTTACCAGAGGGAGCCTTGGAGACGCAGCCAACAAGGTAAGTGGTGTATATTTTTTTTTAAAACATTATTTAAGTATTTAGGGAGGGCGGTAGGGAGGGCGGGAGGGAGGCCGGTAGTATTTAGTGAGGACGGGAGGGAGGCAGGTGGCGTGTAGTGTGGCTACGCGAAGTGTGTGGGTGGACGTAGTTTCTGTCCCACTTCGCCTACTACGCCCAGGGTTAGAAATAGTACAGAGATATGTGGGACTGTATTGGAAAAAAATAGATATATCAGACAACATATATGTGATATCCTTTATATCCACATTACCATTAAATAAACACAATCCAAATATGTAAAAAAACAACAATATGATATTGTATCCACACTACTAGAACATATCTCAAATATCTAAAAGTTCCTGAAAATAGACAAACGTATTGCACATTTTTTATAATTATTGATGGGTTCTCCAAAGACTACCATAAATAAATTCATACTACCAAACCCGAGGCACTCAGTCCAGAGGCACTCACCCATTTTGAAAAAAAGGTAAATTATACTACTCTTGTGCCCAGGGTCTGTAAGTATCTACTCCATTATTATCATCACTATTGTTTCTATGAAACCTCTGGAGCTGTAAATCTTGTTGTGTTTGTCATAAGACTAAGATTTAAGTGGAATCGACCAATGTTCTATACACATACCTTACAACAAAAGAACACAGTGGGCGGAGCTTTGCATGATATCCACTACGGAGTCTAAAAAGTGTTATCTAAATAAAAACAACAGCCTTATTGAGCCCATTTGAGGTACATCCTGCATAAAACTCTCTACTAAGCATAAATTAGTATGGCTGTATTATCCCACCTGATTCTGTTCAAATCCGTGCTTACATCAAGATCACCACTCATGGCAGCTTGAGTTTGTGCTAAACAACATCGGGACTTATCCTTAAGTTAATAAAATACATAGGCCCCTAAAGAAATATAGACAAAAATATATATATATAAAAAGAACGAAGGGGGACGTGCACAAATTACTTGATCTTATTTAATTAGTATTGTATTATTTATAATGCGCAATGAATCATCCCCAAGGGGATCTCCCGACACCTGGGAGGCACAACATAATAGGGGTGCTTGTAAAACAGCCAGGTTTTAAGACGTTTCTTAAATTGCACTAAGTTGGAACCCGCTGTCAAAGGATATAAGTTCTTGCCACGACTTGCACAGGAACACTGACGTCTTTTTCCCACCTCCACCTTCAGGATACTCAGAGTCAGTTATCTGAAAACTTGACTCTCTAGGACCCCAAAGGGGGAAGGGGGAATTGGATAAAATAACAAACAACAAGAAGAGGCTGCCTTCGATCTACTTCTTCTTGCTTCTCCAAATCCGTCTGTATTCTGACGAACCGTGGAAGTCCTAATTCAAATATATGTAGATATATGAGAATGGGTAACAACCTTCCTAATTCTTCTATTCCTTCTATCTATTATCTGTTTCCTCACCTATCAGATCTATGGTTAAGCTACTCTTCTTCTTATTGTAACGTCTTTTCTGCTCTGAACTCCAGGATTAATCTGTAACAGTTAACATAGTATGCTTAGTTCTCTACTTGAAAGTCTCTAAAAGATGTATTTCTCTCTTTACTCTACTCTTACCTCCTATCTTGAGCTCTGTAGCGTAGTATCTATCCTTATCTCCTTTGTGTATTTCCTTGATATTCTATTCTGTATCTTAACTATTGTTCTCTTATCTTTCCAGGTATATGGATATCTTCTATCCTGTCTTCTGGTAAGTATTTATCTCCGAAACTTCTTTTTATTACTTAATTTTCTCTCCAACATTTGCTATAAACATTTACTGCCTCTTGCATAAATTACACTCAACAGTGTGACTTATCTGTGTCTTCTTTTCTCTTTAACGGTTATTCACTGTGGCGAAATTCTCCTCGAACCTCCTGCGATAAGCTCCAACTGCTGAAGTCACCACTTAACTGGGTGAGAGGTGCCTTAGCACGCATCACTTGACGTTCTGGCTTCTCCGGTACTTCAGGAATGAATTGGTTTTGAAGAGGAACTAACTATATCAAAATAATAAACGCAACGCTTTCCTACCTACTTCAGTGACTGGAAACTCTCTCTTGAACAACCTCGTCCTCCGGTATGCTCTGGTGAAGTGCGCAGCAGAATCAGCTTGTGCGCCTCACCTAGAGTTCCTCACCTGCGTTCTAAGACAACCACTAGACCGCCAACTCGTTTCCCGAGTTGGCAGCCATCTTGGAATTCCGCTTGTGAACTGCTGCATTCCAATTGCGGTTCTGAATTGTCTTTTTCTTGCTCGGCCTACCAATTGTTTTCTTCACAGCACAAATAATATGTTTTAGTCTGGTTCAGTTTCTAGCAGGTCTGACACACGCACAGATATCGTCTGGTAGTTTGTTCCAGTGGGAGGGGGCTAGATGAGAGAACACCCACTCACCCATTTTAGACTTCCTGATTCTTCGTGTACAAAGCAAATTACGAGTGCTTGATCTCAGTTGGCGCACCGGCACACAGGGTTCTAGTTTTTTTTAAATGCATGCCGGGTCCAAACCGTGGAGAGATATGTACATTAAACATAGAAGTTTAAAGATTGGTCTTTTCTTAAACGGAAGCCAGTGCAACTGATGCAAGAGTGGTAATAAAGGCGTTCGGGTGGGTTTGCTCAAGGCAAGACGCGCTGCTATATTTTGTACAACTTGCAAACTAGATAGCAGGTCCTCCCTTATCCCTACTAATAGAGAGTTTCCGTAATTTAGTCTGCTGACTAGAAGCGCCTGTAAGCTGCCCTACCTGCCACGGAGCTGTGGACTGCCTGAGCCCTTGACCGCGCCTCGTCCAGGTTTCCCACTCCCAGCTTGCTTTGCGACCCGGAAGAACATCCAGGGGTCAGCGCGCCCGGAGGCGCTAGAAAATCCCGCTGTCCTCGGTGGAGCGGGTGTTGTGCCAGTAAGCTGCCCTACCTGCCACGGAGCTGTGGACTGCCTGAGCCCTTGACCGCGCCTCGTCCAGGTTTCCCTCCCGCCGCCGCTCGAGTCCCTCTCGCGGCCGCCGAGCGGAGGGAAACTACCACTCCCAGCCTGCTTTGCGACCCGGAAGAACATCCAGGGGTCAGCGCGCCCGGAGGCGCTAGAAAATCCCGCTGTCCTCCGCGTCGCGGGACGCGAGCGGGACGCCCGGACTAAGCCCGGACAAAGGGCGGACAGTCTAAGACAGTCCAAGACTGGCCACGACTGGACTGGACCAGGACACTAACTCCTGTCGCACCGTGAGTTACCTGTTGTAGTGTTTGCTTGCCGTTTGACAATCTATACGTACGAGGCAGTTTTGCAATACTATTCTGCACCTTTGATTAACCTTTGATTAACCATGTCAAAGCGTAAAACACCTGACACCCCTGTCAATACTATGGAGAACTATTTAGTGCACAGAGTGACTAAAATAATTAATGATCGGCGGTCCTCATTAGGGCTTAATGATTCTCCTCCCAGCGCTCAATCAGAAGTGTCCTGCTTAATTGATTTGGACATAGAAGCTATGAACTTAAGTGACACTGTGAACGTGGAAAATGTTGATCCTCCTGCACTAAACACTTCTGTAAATGTTGGACAATCGGTTATGAATACTGATTCACTAGTGGTTGACGAACCCAACTTACACTGTAATGATTTAGTGTTAATTGATGCCAGTACCACTCCACCAACACCTGTCCCTGCTCCAAGAGCAGTTAAGAGGTCTACTAAAGTTCCTACTAAAAGGCCGGGACTACGATCAAATAGTAAAAAACCACCAACTCCGCCAAATCCTAAACACAAAAATGTGATTGATGACATAATAGAGGAAGGGAGTTGTACTATAGATTGGGATGACTTGTTGTCGAATAAATTCATGGGCATGTTAGAATCTAGGATTGTACGAATAATTAAACCTCTCATATCGAAAATTGATCAACTGTCCGATAAAGTACACAAACTAGAGTCCCTAGTAAAAACTACAAACGACAACATGGGAGGCATCCCCAACTCAATCATAAATAAAATAGATGAGCTCCAGGAAAATATGATTGAGAATGTAAAAGCTATATCTGCACCAGTGCAGACTGATGCTCTTAATGCTACAAATGATCTTACCAACCCCACCGTTGTAGTTCCGCCACCAACAAATGAGAATTGCTTTACATCTGATTCCCACCTTGATCTAAATCCTGTTGAGCTGATAGTGGAAGCATCACCTTTAGTGTTAGTACTCGCCAATGTCCCTATATTGAAAAAAGATCAGATTGAGACCCAGGACTCCCTTTTAAACAAATCACTGCAGTGGCTAGGTAATAATATCCAAGCAACTCCATGGGGCAAGGAAAAGTTGTCCGAGGACTTGCTTTCAGCAAGAAGAGTTAAGTGGATAGGGTCCAAACCCAAGAAATTTGCCGGGGATTGTGTGGTATTAAATCTGAAGGGTCCAGATGTATTGCCAGACATCCTACAAAATATTCTCCCACCCCAACGAAGAACGGCAGAAATAATCCCGCTAACGCTAGACTTCTTCTATAGTCGAAGAGGTCTACTAGCAAAACCAACCATCCTCAGAACCAAGTGGTCAGTGGTAGGATCTAGAAGGGATAGGGGGGGCACTAGCGGTGACTGGGGGTTAAATTTGGATAATCGCTTTTCGGCCTTATCTGATTTAAACGAATGTGATTGACTCAAAAGCCACGTTT
Source organism: Lissotriton vulgaris (assembly GCF_964263255.1). Classification (NCBI taxonomy): domain Eukaryota; kingdom Metazoa; phylum Chordata; class Amphibia; order Caudata; family Salamandridae; genus Lissotriton; species Lissotriton vulgaris. Next base: position 1,437,405,922 of record NC_141693.1, read on the forward strand.
CAGCTCCTCACACTGAGCTGCTGCAGCAAAAACATGCAGGTGAAGGAAACATAACTAGCTCTAATCTGAGCAACCTGAATGTAAGGGAAAATAAATCATTGCACCTAAAATGTAAAAACCCCGTTCTAAAAGTGTCAAAGATAGCAATTGAGGTTCATACATGCGCTACTGGGGTTGGAGATTCTGAGATTAGTTCAAGGGATGGAAAAAAATCTTTATTAGAAGTGTTAAAAAACGCAAGCGATCAGAAAGAAGACCAGCCACTAGATCAGTATAAAACTAACACACTATCCCTTGTATCATGGAACATTGCAGGCATAGTAAATAAGATAAATATACTGGAATGGGCTGAATATATTAATCAGCATGATATTATTATGCTGCAAGAAACCTGGTCACTTACCCCAACATTTAAAGTGGGATATTTAAATTATTACATCCCGGCAGTTAGAAACCGCCTCGGACGCCCCTCTGGAGGCCTGTTAATTTGGGTACGACAATCCCTAAATGTCATCATAACACGACTATCAATACCATCAAATGACATTATGGCTCTTACGGTCAGATGGGAAAATGGCCAAGAGCTCAGCATCTTCAACGTTTATGCTAGAGGAGTGTCCAGGGGACAAGTTTCTAACACTTTAACAGTCTTAGAACAAAACATAGAATTGTTACCACCACATAATCAACTAATAGTAGGTGGTGACTTTAATGTAACCTTTGAGCCCCTGGGGGAAGAGGACCGGATTCTGACCGAGGAAGAGGACGCTAAGTGGGGAATTCCACAGTTGGATCTGCCTGTCATTAAAAAATGGAGTAATGTGGCAATACAGCTAAAAAGTCTCTGTTTAGCCAGAGGGTTGAGAGCGGCAAATGGGCGCTCCCCTTCCGATCTAATAGGCAATAAGACGTTTGACAATGGGCGCTCATCTAGCAGAATCGATTACATATTAATAGATTTAAAATTTTGGAGCAAAATACTAGACATGGTTGTAGAACCTAGACTAGAAAGCGACCATAATCCCTTGAAATTAACCTTTATCTCCCACTGCAAGCCTTCATCGCACCCTAAGGGCAATGGATTGGTGACGCAGGATGTAGTATGTTCTAACAACCAGCGTCACCTTAAATGGGGAATGATGATAAAAGATAATATAAAACTAGAGGCACTTAAAAGGTTAGTGGTAAGCGAAGTAAATAACATCAAGTCTAAACAAGGGATGTCAAGCTTCCAAGATTATATGATGGAGGCCCACGAAAAACTTTTCACTGAACTACAAAGTTTTTTCATTAAAAAAGTAGAATCTGGTAAAGAGGGTAAAACCCTACAGAAACAAGGCTGGTACGACAAAAGTTGCAGATTGGCGCGACTTAATCTGAGTTCAGAATTAAAAAACGGCAATGCAATAGGAATTAGGAGAGCGAGAGATGCATACAGACAAGCCCAAAAAAAGGCTAAGAAATGCTGGGATGAAGAAGGGTGGCAGGAACTGAAGGAAGCTTGCGCTGCCAAGGATTCTAAGCGCTTTTGGGCTATTGTTAAATGGGAGAGGGGAGGAATAGCTGCCCAGCCACAAAATAATGTCCCTATTAATAAATGGACTGAGTTTTTTAGACCACAGTATGCCCGCAATTCGGCCCATGCCTCTGTCCAACATCCGCCATCTTTTTTCTTCAAAAATCAAATATTTGATGAGAATGATGTAATTAAAGCATTGGATGGTATAGCTGGGGGAAAAGCGCCAGGGATGGATGGCATCCCGGCCGACGTATTTTTGTCAGACCGGAATACGTGGTGCTTATATTTTAAAATGCTGGCTAATGCTGTGGCAATGGGAGGGGAAGTGCCCCACTCATGGAAGGGAGCGGAAATAATCCCCATATTTAAAAAAGGAGACAAAACACTAGCTCAAAACTATAGACCAATAAGTCTCATAGACACAGCGCAAAAAGTGATGGGTCGCCTAGTCCAGAATAAGCTACAACAATGGATTGACGACAAAAACATACTATCCCCTTATCAGGCAGGTTTTCGCCCACTGACCAGTAGTGTTGACCAAGTTCTCTATTTCTTAACAATTTACTGGAGAAATGTCACACTCAAAAAGGGATCGCTGTATGCAGTCTTTGTAGACTTAAAAGCAGCCTTCGACTTAGTCCCCAGGGAAAAATTGTGGCAGACCCTGGCTGATGTAGGTCTAAGCCGGGAATTTGTTACCCTCCTTGTCCGCCTCCATGACAATAACTTTGCTAAAATTAGATGGGGCAAGCAAGGTGAAACCACAGATTCCTTCCCAGTAGAACGAGGAGTCAGGCAAGGCTGTGTGCTAGCTCCAACACTATTTTCAATTTATATTAACGGAATTGTTGACCACCTAATGAAATCCCCAAGTGACGCCCCAATTATAGCAGGTCGCCACGTTCCAGTCTTAATGTTTGCGGACGACACGCTCCTACTCTCACGCACACCGAGCGGTCTCCAGAAAGTGGTTGATGCCTTTGGGGAATTTTGTGATAGTAGAGGACTTGAATTGAACACTACTAAAACTAAATTCATGTGCCTAAACTATCAGTCCTCTTTCAAAGGAGTAATTAAGTATAAAGGCATCCCTCTAGAGAAAGTGGACGCGTTTACCTATTTAGGCATCACCATGCAAGAAAACATGAAGTGGCAATCGCATATTGATAATACTCTATTAAAGTTTAATCAGCTCGCTGGTGCAGTAGCACTGAAACATCGTAAATCATTAACAAAGCCGGTTAAATCTGCACTAGAGATATACAATATGAAAGTATTAGGTGCCTGCTTGTATGGGTCTGAACTGTGGGGGTTCTCAAATTTGAGAGAATTGAGTTGTGCAGAGAATAGGTTTTTGCGAGGGCTTGTTATGGTCCCACAAAGCACACCCATGCTCACTCTGAAATTGGACCTCGGCAAGAAAAATATTGAGGATATAGCCAGACTACGGCCACTCCTATATTGGAGGCGCTTGATGGTGACCCCAGAGCTGGCCCATTATGCTAAAGCTTTGAAGGACGTCATTGAGTTTGACCGCTTCCATTGTATCAAATGGTTAAAAGAACTCAAGGGGCTTCTTGGATTGTTAAAATTGGATCATCTATGGGGAAATTATGATGTGGCTAGCTTTCCATCGAAAGCAAAATTGAAAGAACTGTACTGGGAAATGGTGTATTCAGTAATGTTTCGTAAAGGCTCCCAATCAGCACTGACATCTCGCTTCTGGGATATTAAAATGTATCCGTCGTGTGAAATATATTGGGATATAATAGAACGCCCTTACGATAGGAAATTGTATTTTCAATTCCGTATTGGAACCTTACCGGTAAATGCTTTTAAAAAGCATTGGTCTCCCATGTGGGATGATCATTGCTATTCTTGTAAGGACCAAATTGAACACATTTCCCACCTGCTGTTTTGTTGTCCACAATATGCATCCCCTAGACGTAAATGGCTGAAGCCAGTGTGCCAAATTATTGGCACACGTAGTCAATTAACAGCCTTGAGAATACTTGAAACGGATTGCTCCACACTTTTTGTAGTTGCCGTAGCTAAATTTCTTGCCTGGGCATGGTCAATACGCACACGCACTTTAAAGACTAATGTTAATGTATCATGAAATGGTGTTGTTTTAAATTTTCCTATTGCATTGCATGAACTGTTTCTTTTTATAGAAATGATCTGAATTTTAATTGTGTTGTATTTATTGTATAATATTCGACTGTCATAATGTTTAATATGTGTTTTAGAATTATTTTTAATTATAGTATTTATTGTATTAGGGATAGGAAGGATGCTTTTATGACAAATGTCGAATAAAGCTTTATAAATTGAAGAAGCGCCTGTATAAGGACTTTCCTACAGGAAAGAGAAATCCAAGTAAAAACTTTTCTCAGCATACGCATGGTGCCAAAGCTCCTGCCTGCTATGGTTTTTATGTGCTCTTCCATGGACAGTCTATCATCTATTGCAATGCCCAGATTATTTGCTGATTTTTTAGGTAAGGGGCTTTCCCAAGTTCCACCGGCCACCGCTTTCCCAAACAGCAGAATCTCTGTCTTACTGGAGTTCAACTGTAGAAAGTTTTTGCTCATGCAGGTTGCTATTTGTGACAAGCAGATCTTAAATTTTTCTCTAGTCACGGTGGGATCCTTGTCTTGGGGTACAATCACCTGGGTGTCTTCAGCATAAGAGATCGTATCAAACCCACAGGATCTGATGATCGTGGCCAGGGAAGACACATAGATATTGAATAGGGTGGGGCTCAAGATAGAGCCCTGTGGTACCTCCTTACCCACTACCACTGTTTGTGACACAAATGTGTCCCATCGTATGCACTGTGTTTGGTCGGTCAAAAAAACTGTGCATCCATTGTAATGCCTTTCCTCCGACCCCAATTTCTCGCAGCTGCCAACAGATCGAGAAGAACTAACATTGTAGGTGTTCCCTCATCTAATAACATCCTGATTGAGTCAGTGACCTCAGTCAAGGCCGACTCAGTACTGTAACAAGCCCGAAACCCTGACTGAGAAGGATCAAGTAGGTTGTTCTGTTCTAAGTAGTCTGAGAGCTGTTGATTAATCAAAGTTTCCATGATCTTTGAACAGCCTAGGAGAAGTGAGATTGGTCTGTAATTTTGCAGGTCTGCTGGGTCAGCTGATGGTTTCTTGAGTAAGGGCTTGACATAAGCCTTCTTCCATTGTTGGAACGACAGATGTATCCAGTGATAAATTACAGACCGCCACAATTGCATGAGACAAGGCCAGGGCAAGGAATGACATAATATAGGAAGTCAAAGCGTCTGTCAGGGAGCCTGACTTCGTACGTGCCAGCAGTGTGAGGACTTGCTCTGAGATAATGGCTGAGAAAGTGTCTAAGCTAGGGAAGAGGGGATTTTCTTGATGCGGTATTATTTATTTATTTATTTATTTATTTATTATTTAATCTTGTAGAGCGCGATAGCAACCCAAAAAGGGTTTCCCAGCACTGGACAGGTAGGATGTTGAATGGACAGGTGATAAGTGATGATTACTGGTTAAAAAGCCAGGTCTTAGTGTTTTTACGAAATCGGGCATAGTTGGTTTCCGTCCACCCATGCAGAGGCAATGAGTTCCACAGTTTTGGGCCCAGGAAGGCGAAGGACCGGCCACCCAATCTGGTGAGTCTAATTCTCGGTACAGAGAAATACTCCATGGAAGATGAACGGAGTTAATGCGGAGGATTGTAGGGATTGACAAGGGCTTGAAGGTACTGGGGAGTTGTGCCTGCTTTGATCTTAAACATGTAGCGGAGGGTCTTCAATTTGATAAGACTCTCGACCCTGATCCAATGAAGATCGCGAAGGGGACCAGAGATGGGACTGGATCTGGGGATGTTATTCAACAATCTGGCCGCAGCACTCTGGACCAGTTGAAGAAGTCTGGTCACTGCTTTGTTTGTCCCTAGGTAGAGAACGTTGCCGTAGTCCAGCCGGGACGTGATCAGGGCATGGATAACGGTTCTTTTGGTATCGGTGAGCAGAATCAAGATGATTTTCTTAAGCCAGCGCAAAATTGTGAAGCAGCTGGCTGAGACCTTGTTGGCCTGGTGTTGCATGGTCAAAGTGTTATCAATAGTGAATCCTAAATTTCGGACAGATTCGACTGGCAGGGGGATGGGGCCCATTTCAGGAGGAAAATGTTTGGAGCTCCATAGATCTTTTTTTGGCCTGGAATTAAAATTTCGGTTTTACTTCCGTTCAGTTTTAAGAGATTCTGGTTCATCCAGTCAGCAATTTTTCTCAGACCTGACTGAAGGGGGGATGCTGCTCCGTGGGTAGGATCCGAGAGAGAAAAAGCGTTTTGGGAGTCATCCGCGTAGGTGAAAAGAATAAAGCCTCCTTGGTCTGCTAGTAGGGCCAATGGTTTCACATAAAGATTGAAAAGAAGGGGCTGAGTATCGAACCCTGAGTATTACCGCCCTGATCGCCTCATCTAAGTCAAAGGGATTGTAGATTTTATCAATCTTATGCTTGAAGTGCTTAGCTAGATTGTCGCATAGCCCGTGCGTTGGTACGAGCGAGGACTTATTGGCTTATGGATTGGTGAATTCATTGAAGATCGTAAAAAGCTCTTTAGAGGAGTTTTTTGCTACGGAGCTTCACGTTCTTAGAAACGACCTCCTAGCTAAATTACAATTGTTTAAATAAACTCTATGTGCTGATCTGTATTCCAGTTTATCCTCCTCAATTTTGGTTTCCTCCATTTCCATTCTCTGCGCCTGCAGGAGGCTTTATCTTTCTTGAGACTTGCTGAATACTAAGGTGCTGGTGCCACCCTTTCCCGAACTATAACTGCTTTAACCGGAGCAATGATGTCAAGGGTCTCTATAACTGAAGTCTCCAGTAAATGTAGGGCAGCATTGCTGTCTTTACAGTTATTGAGCAGTCGGGGAGAATATGCAGCACTCAATTCTGTTAGTGTCACTTCCCTCCATGGTCTCTGCGACCTTCTATGACATTGGAGTTGGCTTAAAGGTTTCGAGATGGCCAGCTCAAATCCTAAAGCCAGATGGTCCGACCAAATTAATGTTGACGGAAGTTCTATTGTGAAATCCAGATGATTTGTAAAAATATTATCTAGCGTATGCCCCGCATTATGTGTTGCACTACAGACTTTAGGAAAAAGACCCAGTGACTCCATGGCAGCAGTTAGCCATACAGAGTCAGGGTCAGTGGTGATGTCTAAGTGATGATTAAAATCTCCTAGGAGTTTGACCTTATCTACTTGCAGGATTTATGAGGCAAGTGTTTCTAATAATAACGCACAGAAAGACTTCTTACTTTTCCCTGGGGGATGGTACACAGCCGCAGCCCATGGAGGGATTTGCGGTGGGGCAGAAAGGCAGGTCAGGGGAGGGGCAGGATGGGGGGTGCTAGAAACCGGAATATGGATAATTGGAGGTGAGTAAACTATTTAATTAATAAAACGAATTTCGTAGTGTGCCCTGCATCGCAAAATGTGGTGCAGCGCGCACGATGAATCTAGGGACCCACCTACAGGTAAGCCCTTAAGTACCCTATGGAAAAGGTTGGGACAATTCAGGAATCCCTCCCATGGGAGGGGGTCAGAAAGTGGAGAGGATACTCCCATGTCCTTTGCCCAGTTTTATGCCAGAGCAGGAGCCAACGGCTCCCTGAGCTGGTATGAACTGGACTTTGTGAAAGCAGACTGAGTGACACTGCAAGTGCTCCCACCTGGCCCCAATACACTAAACCTGTATGGGAAGTGGTCACATCTCCTTGTGACAGGATACCTATTGTTCTGCCTTCCCCTGCTTGAGGATGGCTCAGCAGCAGGAGGGCAGAATCGTGTCTCTGGTTGGCAGCAGCAATGTTGTGCTGTCCGGCTCTAGAGACTGGTACCAGGAGCACTGAGGGCCTCCTGGAGGAGCTTCACAGTGCATGGAATCATACTCCACTGTGTGGGTGTAAGATTCCAGCATGTTTTATGCCAAACCTGACAGGGTTCGTTGCAGCCAGTTTAGAGATGATCATCACTTAATGACTCATTGCCACTCTATGTATCGTAATGGCAGATGCACTTACAACCCGGTAGAATGGACTCTGAAGGTTGTAGAGGTGCCCTGCTCATGCAGGGGCCCCCTCACCCTTAGACCTGAGCACCCTGCCTTCAGGATTGAAAGGCCTGCTTTAGGGGGGACTTACAGGTTTTAACTGCTGTGACCTCAGATATAGGAAAAACAATATCTGTTGTAAGTGGTGCTAGCAACAGCTTTCACAGGCTACAATGGCAGACCTATAGTTACAGTTTGAGTGATCCCTCATCATAATGCATGCTTCAACCCATGGGGGACCCCTGGTGTATCTATGCCATGGGTACCTTAGTACCATCTACTAGGGACTGATAAGGGCACACCAGTGTCCAATCTGGGATGTATTTAAGTACTTTCCATTTCAATTTAGGAGAGAAAACACAGAGACTGGGTCCTGATTAGCAGGATCCCGGTCAGACTAGTCAGAATAGCATAGCACAAGGCAAAAAAGTGGGGGTAACCATGGAGATGAGACTAACCTTGCCCAGTTGAGTCTTCATTTTCTAAGTGGAAATGTCTGGAGAGTCCATCTGCATTGGCATGCTTACTTCCAGGTCTATGTTCCACTGTATAGTCCATTCCATGTAGGAAAATGGACCACCTCAAACGTTTAGGGTTTGCACCCTTTGTCTGTTTATGCCATAAGAGGGACATGTGGTCTGTCCCAACAATTGAGTGAGTGCCAAACAGGTGTGGCCTGAGCCTTTCGATGGCCCAGGACAGAGCAAAGGCTTCCCTTTCAGTGGCTAACCAATGTTTCTCCCTGGGGGTCAACCATCTTCTGATAAAAGATACTGGTTGATCCTGGCCCTCTGCATTAATGTGTGAAAACACAGCCTCTACCCCTAGCTCAGTTGAATCTGTCTGGACAATGAAGGTTTTGGAGTAGCCAGGGTTTGCAGGATGGGAGCAGTGCACATGGCCTGCTTCAGGCCATCAAATACCTTTTGACAGCTTACTGTCCACAGAACTTTCTTGGTAATTTTTATTTTGTGTAGGATTATTCAGGGGATTTACAATAGACCCATATCCCCTGACAAATTTTCTCTAGTACCCAGTCAGGACCAAGAAAGCTCTGACCTACATCTGAGTAGTGGAGCAATCCAATCCACAATGGATTTTGCTCTCCAATGGTTGAACTTGGCCACCCCCTACCAGGTTGCCCAAGTACACAACCTTACTCTGCCCTATCAGGCACTTAGTGGCCTTGATAGAAAGGTCTGCATTTTGCAGGGCCTTCATACTATTTCTGAGGTGGGCCAGGTGATCTTCCCAAGCTCATCAACCGAAAAAGCTGCACTATATGATTCTAAATCTGTTAGGATCTGTCACCAACCTCTGAAATGTGGCAGGTACATTCTTCAAACCTAAGTGTATCACACTAAATTATAATGCCCACTGGGGGTTGAAAATATCTATAAGTTCATCTGCCATTGGAATAGGATGGGCATCAGCCCTAGTGACTTCATTGAGGCCTCTGCTGTCCACACAAAACCTCATCTCTCTTTTTCCATCTTTGGTGTGAGGTTTTGGCACATGATCCACAGGACTAGCCCAGGGGCTATCTGAAGGCTCAATGACCCCCAATTACAACATGTGTAGGACTTCTGTCCTGATGCAATCCCTGACATGATCAGATTGTCTGTAGAGTTTACTCTTAACAGGCAGGCTGTTAACTTTGTCCACTTCATGGGTACACCAGGTGGTCTGACTGGGAGAACATATGTCTATACTAATTGAGGACCTTCCTACAATCAGCTTGCTGTTGGTCAGTGAGGATGCCGGCCAAGGCTACTCCATCGACTGACCCATCACCACGGTTCGGAGAGAGGAGATCAGGGAGAGGATCACTCTCTTCCTGTCCCTCATCATTTGCAGTGAGCAAACCCAAGTCAGCCCTGTCCACAAAAGGTTTCAGGTGGTCCACATGAAGTACCCCAAGGGGACTTCTGAGAGTGCCTAGGTCCACCAAGTAGGTGACCTCACCTTTTTGTTCAAGGATACTGTGGAGGCCACTCCACTTGTCTTGGAGAGCTACTAGGGCCACAGGCTCCAACACCCACCCTTTATGGCCTGGCTGGTAAACAGTCAGGACATCCTTATGGTCATGCAAGCTTTTTGAAGTTCTTGGCTGGCCCCCAAGTGTTTGCTGGCCTTCTTTATATACCCAGCCATATGTGAATGCAGGCCAAGGACATAGTACACAATGTCCTGTTTAGGGGGTTTGAGAGGTTGCTTTCACCCTTCTTTCACTAGACACAATGAACCCCTAACTAGATGTCCAAACAGAAGCTCCCCATGGGCTATAGCCAACACTCTTCTATGATACCTCTCTGTATGCAAACTGGGAGTACCAAAACCATACCCTTTAGGGTCTTGTTGAACCTTTCAACAAGCACAGTGCACTGTGGATGGTATTGTGTGGTAAACATATAATTTACTCCACACTCTTTCAACATGGCAGTGATATATCTAGTTATGAAGTTTCTTCCTCTGTCTGTTAAGACCTCCTTGGGGAAGCCCACTCTGTCAAAGATTCCCAGGAGAGCCCTGCCCACTACAGGAGCTGTAATGGTCCTAAGGGGAATGGCCTCTGGGTATCTAGTGGCATGGTGCACCACAACTAGTATATAACTGTGCCCAGATGCAGTTGGAGAGTTCAGGGTACCAACAATGTCATTCTTTACCCTTTTAAAGGGAACCACAACCACTGGAAGTTGAATTAATGGGGTCTTTGTGGTGCCACCTGACTTACCACTGACGTGGCAAGAAGCACCAGAGTGACAAAACTCCTTTGTGTCTTCAGATGTATGGAGCCAGTGAAAGTGAGGGACCATCCCATCCCAAGGGGAAACAACCTTTACAACACAACTTTTACAACGCACTACCATTACAACGAAACTTTTACAACGCAACATCCATTACAACGCATGCATTTACTACGCAACCATTACAAAGCATGACACTACAACGCACACCACTATAATGCCTGCCATTACAACGCAGTAATTACAACGCATACCATTACAACGCATAGCATTACAACACATAGTACCCTTACACTATCCAACACTTACCCTACTGTTGCACCCCCTGGAGTTAGAATAGTAATTTTTATCCCTACACTATCGAATACTTACCTTACATGCAATGTAATGTTATGCGTTGTAATGGTATGCGTTGTAAATGTAGTATGTGTTGTAGTGGAATGCGTTGTAAAGGTAGTTTCAAAGAATTTGTTGTAATGGCATGCGTTGTAATGTTATGCGTTTAATGGATGTTGTGGTGTAAAAAATGCGTTGTAAAGGTAGGCGTTGTAAAAGTATGCGTTGTAACGTCATACATTCCATCCCAGGTCTTGTTTGCCCTAAGTGTCCTGCAAGAGGAATATCATGTGCCAGGGAGAGTAGGAAGCCTCTGAAACTCTGGGGTATTACCAACCTCCTGGTGGCACAATGCTTGGTATCTCTACCTTCAGAATACAGAAGCCCATCTTCCCAAAAGATCCAATGGGACCCACTGACATTCCCTGCTTCCTCAGCAACAGCTTGCTGTCTGAGGGGATCAAGAGAGGGGCAGGTTTGCTGCTCCAAACTCACGTCTGCCCTGGAAGGGCCCCCTGCTCTCAAGAACTCTTCCTGGTCAGGCCCAAGTTCCTCAGGTACAGTAACTTCACAGGGGCTGAGATCATCTCCCTCAGGAGGCTGATCTTCACTTAGGAGTATGTGAGGAGGATAAATCCTTACTCTTCCAGCTCCTTCTCTTGGGAGGCACCTTGTCCATTGTTCTAGGATCCAGCCTTGTCAGTGCTGAGTTTTTTGGCTTGAGCCCTGATGACAGCAAACACACTGGCAGAGATGCTCATCAACTCTGCATGAGCCGAAGCTTAAGTTTCTAAATCATTGCCCAACAAATAACCTACCGGTAGTCTGGAGATACCACAACTGCCAAGGAATGGTCTGTCCAGACATTGCTAGTGTTGGTGACTTGGTATATTTGTCCAAGTATGATCTGATCTGGGGACACAAGTTTCTCTGTCACCATAGTGACACTGGCTCCTGTGCCCCTGTAAGCCATTGCTTCTTTTCCATTTATCAGAGGCTATTGTCTGTAACAGTAGGGTTGAAACGCCAACATTGGTTACCAAGCCTGGATTGAATATATAGATCATTGTAAATGGAGTTTTAGGATTGAGCTACACCACTTCTGAACTATTGATCATGGCCTTTGAGCAGAGGATTTGTATTTTCAGACAGGCATTATGCATTGGCTAAATCTGAGGTACTTGAGCCAGTGTTGTATAATTTAAACATATTCTGTGACAACTATTTTTCTTTTTTCTTTTGTCCTCATCACTGTGGATGTACGCCCTTCTGTGACCTCTTTTCAACACATTCTTTGGGGACAATCTTGATACAAATGTCTTATTAAAATATAAGCATTATTTTAACTTCTTTGAAAATATAAATGAATTTACTTTTCCCCAAAAAATGTTACTTGTGTGCTTTCCTGTGTATCTCTTTCTCTCGCCACTATCATAATATATGAATTAATATTGTGTTTTTCCTTTGAAGCAGTTGCCAGTAGGACCAAACTGTTGTATGTACCACACTTTCTAAAAGTTGAATTTCTAAAACAGTAATAAGAAAACGAACTTCACCAGTAAGGAGGATTTATCATTACCATTCCAAAGATATGAAAAATGAATAGCAACCCCTCTCTGATCAATAATTACCGCTTACAGGTGTATTAAAGAATTCCCAATACTGGACTATGAGAGGGGTAGGCCTCTCAAAAGTGAAAAACGAAATAGGCTGTTTGTCAATACCAGGACATGCAAAACAGAAAAGTACATGTCCTACCTTTTACTTACCAGGCACCCTGCCCTTAGGGTTACTTGGCGCCTACCTTAGGGGCAACTTATATGTAGTAAAAGTGAAGTTTAAGGCCTGTCAAGTAGATTACAATGCTAAGTCGAAGTACCAGGAAACTGCACACACAGGCACTGCAGTGGAAGGCCTGGGGAAGGTTTGAAAGGCTTATCCTGTGGGTGGCAAAAGCAGTGCTGCAGCCCAATAGTTGCATCTGAAGTACAGGCCTTATGTATATGTTATACCACCTTATAAGGGACTTACCAGTAAAAAAATATGCCAAACAGGTATACACTTTTGTCATCATGATCAGGGGAGAAGCACAAACACTTTAGTACTGGTTAGCAGTGGTAAAGAGCTCAGAGTCCCAAGGCTAACATAAAGAATCAGCAAAAACTTGAGACCAAGGGCAAAAAGTCTGGGGAAAGACAACACGAAGGATGACAGGTATAACACTGTAAAAGACTACAATTTCTGTTTTACCATTGGTGAAGAATATTCTTTAAGTTATATACATTCATAACCGTTAGTGTTCATTGCAAGATTTACTTTTGTGCAGTCCAATATCACAGTATCGTTAGCATCCTGGAAGACATGTCTTTGATTACTTTTTGGAGGGAACTTATTTTCTATTTCAACTCAGCTTCTAAATCTGCATTATAAAGATTGAGAAGCAAGGGACCCAAAACACATCCTTGCTTTAGCTCTTTATTGGTATACATGCATCCTGAAGTTTTATTTTCCTTTTCCAACTTGACTTCGAGTCAAGTCATGTCATAAAGCTCTCTAATTGTCCTCAACAAGAGTGTGTTAACTTTGCCACCCACAATGACTTCTTGTCCTCACAGTCAAATACCACACCATGGGGCATATTTATAATAAAATGTCAGAGCACAGAGCTGTACCAAATTTGGCAGTGCTGCACTCCGACATTTTCAAAATGCAGGAATGTGCCATATTCACAAGCATACAGTGCACCCCTGTGTTTCCACTAGTACTGGCACAAAAAAAGCTGCCTAGCGTCAGTGTTGGCACCCTGTCATCAGGGTGCTGCATGGCAGGGATGATATTTGTTTATCTGCAGTGACACCTTCCTGCGCATTAACAATCAATAAGGGTGATTTTCTCCTTCTATGTCTGCTGCAGAGTGCAGCGCTCATGGAAAGAGCAGAAAACGAGGAGAAATTAATAATTTCTCCTCAAATTGCTATTCTATCGCATGGCAATCCATGGTGTTCATTTTTGTAATGTCCACAGCAACACCCATTGCATGCCCCTTTGACACAGTGGACTGCAGAGGACTGTGGCGGAAAGGGCCGTATTTACAAGGTGGCATTAAGCCACGCAATGTGCCTTAGCGCCACCTTGTAAATATGGAAAATGGAGCTGTAACACCGGAGCATCAAAAAAAGTGAGCTCTGGTGGCGTTGAGGGCTTGTAAATCTGCCTCTATCCTTTATTAAAAAAAGACAAAAAGTGTGGCATTTCCGCCAGGAGGTATGCAATCATGTAAACTGTTAAGATAGTGTTTATTTGTTCTTCTTTGCCTCAAGGTGTACTTTAAATGGCTTATGCTTTGAGAAAGCATCTGACATCTAAACATAAATATGTGTGAATAGTGAATACATTTTTTTCACAATAAAGAAGAAATCATCCTTTCCATCTTGTTTGAATTACATGTAAATACTTTGTTTTGTTTAATATTACAGACAAAAACCCTGTCCATACTCCTTCAAATGGACATGTTTTCACGTAGTATTTGGACAAAAGTGTGCTCTTTAAAAGGCGGTATACTGATATAAGCAACAGAAAGGGAAAAAGGTGCCATTCTCAGTTTCTGCCACATTGCTGTACTTTTTAGGCAGCAATTGCAATAACGTGTTTTTTTGAGCAAGTACGATTGATGATTAAAATCTGCAAATTATTCAGGAGATGGTGGGTTATGATGCAAATGTGACAAATTAATTCTTACATGGAATGACATTTTCCAGTGTCCTTGGGTAACAAAGGCAGGTAATGACAGAAAAATAGTATGTCTCCAAGGATGCTCACACTGCCCTTTCAATGCACGCTTTTATTTCTGAAAGGTTATATTTTGTTAGTTCATAGTAAAAAGGATCTTCCTGGGGTTAAATAAAAAGCTGAGTCGCTGATAAACGAAAAATGATGCACTTCGCAATTGGTACATTTACCACTAGGTGGTATATCCATCAGTGACTGTAAAATATTATCCTACTTTCTAAATAAACACGCTACTCACCCCAGTGATGAAGTCATGATTTAACCTTTACAGAATGAACTCTGAATAAAGCCTAAATGTTTTTCCTCAGTTGCAGACGGCCTGTATGTAAGCCAGGAGACAAAATGAAGCCTAAATAGTTTCCTTCTCAAATACAAGAAGTCAGGTAGGTATCCGCATGAAAGCAAATTATAATTCCAACAAAGTGGATTTTCATCTGGGGGATCTTTCAGGCTAAATGAAATGGCCTTGTAATGTGATCACAGAAGCTATGTTGTTTACAACTCATTTATAAACAGGAAGAAAGTAAAAGCTTCCCTGTAAAGCCGCCTGTGAAAGTTTCATTGCAGAGAGAAATCGAATTTGTAGATCTGATGGAAGAGAACCGCAATCCTGAGAGCAGTGGCTCTTACAGCCTTTTAAAATAGAACTCAGATAGATTTTCAATACTTGGGCGTCAAACACCAGTCCATTCAGCAGAGTTTTCTGCGAGGCCATTACCTTTCTGAATAGGTGGTGATAAATGTTGGATTTCTTAAATAATTATGCACACTCACTAATGGACTACAATTGGCAAAGCCAAGAACTCCGCCTTTGTATTTAATACATTTTTCTAAGCAGGTGAGCATTTTTTGTGTTTAGCATCGCCAAATACTCAAATATACCTCTGTGTACAATTTGTCTAGGGTATAAATATATTTAAGCGCAAGCAGAAACACGAAAGAAAGAAAAAATTAAAGTATGAAAGAAGGAAAAAATAAAGAGGAAAAGAATGCAAGAATGAATGGAAGAAAGGAGAAAAGAAAAAAGAAAGAAAGAAAGAAAGAAAGAAGAAAGAAAGAAAGCATTACACATTTGAATAGCTTACTTAGAATGAACCAACGGAGCTACCTTAGCATCACGCAAAGGTATATGAGCTGTCTTCCTGGCTCATGAGTGTAAACATAATTATCCTCCTAATGAGTTACCTCGCCAGCTTCAAATGTGTCTGTCATTATATTCTAAATGAGCTATCTTAGCACCATATGAAGATAACTTTGACTCCAATTATACTTCATTGTGTACGTAGTAAAAAAGAGGATAACTTAAAACAGAAGTGTTTCAAATGGCCTCAGTCTGGCATGCTGTGAATTAACAGAGGTCAGCTAAATAAAGGTCACTGAAAGGAATTAACAGCGGCCATTGACAGCAGATGAGACTGGAATGTGCTCAGTACACCCATCACAAGCATCCTGATATGAAATCAGGCTCTAATCGCAAAAGTAACACAAAAGTAATCATAAAGTAAAAATATATATATATAAATATATAAAAGCATGCCACTGAAAGGAACTACCTTGTGTGCGGAGATGCTCTTTGTGAATGAACCAAATGCGTTCACCCAAGGCGAAGTTAAGCAGTGTCCAAAGTAGGCCGACCCACTGCCCTATGCTGTATGCTGTAGTGGGAGGAAGCACAATTTGAATGACATAACAACTGAGCAATGGATGAAGAGAGCTGGTTGAAAGCCCTTTAAGTAAGTCTATTATGCATATATTTCAGTTAAATTGAAAGATCTTGGCTAAAGACCTAAAAACATGCTGTCATGTGCCTTGTGCAGCCATACTCCACACTATAAACCATGTGGTTATTGGCCTTTGTGCCACCTAAACAACTATTGTTGCAACAAAACACAGAGGTGAAACCACTGCTTAATTTGTAAAAAATGCCTGCCACGGCATTCGTCAGGAGGCCACCACAGCGTGAACCACACATTGCCCCTGCCATGCTGCCAATGGCAGTACCAGCACAGCTACTATCCATCACACTCCTACAAGTGTGACAGTTCAGCTGATTCCAGGTCCCTAAAGCTATAGGAATTGCTTGAGCAGTAGTCAGTAATCATTTTTCATGTATAATGAATCTATAAACAACTATTGTTGTCCTCACCTTTAAATTAGACCGACAGTGCCGCCAAGTGGCAGACTGTTACAAGCTCGGTGTTAACAATTAAGTACTAGTTCCAAGCACTGGAAACCACCAACTCAAATTAAGCAATGTTTGAAACACTGCAGGGTTTGTATTGTGTGCCTAGTGTAGGGCAACACTAATGCAGACATTTAGATCCCACTTATAAGTAACCTAGTGGGATTTGGGTAGTGGTTAGGGTTAGTTATCAAACCCCCAAAAAATTAATGCTCCTAGGATCAGAATTTAATGGGGGTCGTAACATGCCGATTATGGTGCTTTCTGCACCCAAATCTGCATGTCTCAAAGTGAACCTGACATTTTGTCCCAGTTTATATCAGTAGGTTTGACTTGCTGATGTGTACCTGGGAAATTTGGAGGTATGGGAAAGAAGCATTTATTGGGTGTGGTAAACTCCAAAGAAGTCCTAAATCAATAACTCTTGCATTGCAGGGGTTTGTGCTTGGACTGGAATTAGTAAGCACTCTTATTATCAGTGCCGTTTAGTGAAGCGCCATGTTATGAAATTGTTGATTTTTTTGCTTTCCGTTATAAGGTGGCCTTCCTGTGAGTCTTATTATTGTGTCACTGTGTGCATTAGCTAAAGCCCCTTCTAACCTGGTTCAACCTAAGAATAGAAATATGGTTTACGTATAAGATCAAGTGCACTTTTTTTTGTTTTTATTTCGTTTTAATATCACAAGAATAAAATGCAAGCAAAAAATTGACTGCAAGCAAGAGAAGAAACATATATTTATTTATTTATTTGTGTATTTTGTAAAGCGCGACAGCTGCCCCAACGGGGCGTCCCGGCGCTGATAAATCATGGAACTTAGAGGCTAGGCACCAATGGGGCATTATATGGGGAAGAGATGTGTTTTCAGGGACTTTCGGAATGCTAATTCGGTTTGACAGGCTCGTAATGCAACCGGGAGGTTATTCCAACACCGAGTGGCACAGACCTCGAATGTTTTTCCTCCGGCGCGAGTACGTTTAAATCTAGGGGTTTCCAGCAGAAGTAGGGAATTTGAGCGTAATGTCCTGGTGTTGACATACGGTCTCAGAGTGCTTTTCAGATGGGCCGAGCCTTTGCCCTTGGAGGCCCGGAAAGCCAGGGTCATGGCCTTAAAGATACATCTCTTGGAAATGGGGAGCCAGTGGAGTTTACGGAGGTGTGGGGAGATGTGATGTCTGGCAGGAATTCTCTCCACCAGCCGAGCAGCAGCATTCTGGAAAGTCTGTAACTTGTGGCATAGGCCTGCTGTGATGCCAAGATATAGTGTGTTGGCGTAGTCCAGGTGAGATATTATCAGGGCTTGTACCACAGTCTTACGGCAGTCCATCGGCAGGTAGTTGATGAGCCGTCTAATTGTCTTGATCTTAGCAAAACAAGATGCTGCTACTGTTTGAACCTGGGCGTTGAAACTGAGATGATTATCCCAGCGCACTCCCAGGTTTCTCACCGAGTCTTTAGGCGTGGGGGCATGGCTGAGATCATCCGGCCACCATAAATTAGAATCAAGAGGGGATGATGAGTTAAAAAACAGAATCTCTGTCTTTCCAGCGTTGAGTCGGAGGGAATTGGAGTTCATCCAGCTAGAGATGTCTCTTAGACAGTTTTTCAATGGGTCGAAGGCAGAGGCAGTGGGGGTATCAAAGGTGAAGAGTAACTGAATGTCGTCAGCGTAGGAGGTGGATTTAATCCCAGTTTGCGCAATCAGTTTAGCCAAGGGGGAGAAGTAAACATTGAACAAGAGCGGCTCAGGGAGGAGCCCTGTGGAACTCCCCATTTAAGTGGTGTAGCGGTGGAGGTGTAGGGAGGGGTGTATACCTGCTGAGTACGGTCACCCAGGTAGGAAGAGAGCCATCTCAACACTGTACCGCCAATACCCAGGTCTCCCAGCCTTCTCAGCAGGATCTTATGAGAGACGGTGTCAAATGCTGCTGAAAGATCCAGCAGCACTAACACCGCCCTCGACCCTCGATCCAGCGTCCATCTCACCGAGTCAGCCATTTCAACTAGGGCCGACTCCGTGCTGTGGCCCGATCGAAAGCCGTGCTGAGAGTCATGCAGGAGCCCATGGGATTCGATGTAGTTGGCAAGCTCGGCGTGCACCAGTTTTTCCAGGATCTTAGCTGGGGCAGGCAGGAGAGAGATGGGCCTGTAGTTACTAGGGTTATCTGGGTCAAGATCAGGTTTCTTAAGGATGGGGACTAGGGACGCATGCTTCCATTTTGCGGGAAAAATGCCCGTTCTCAGGGATTCGTTCCAGATATGGTTAAGGAATGGGTTGAGCAGGGGTGCCAGTTTTTTATATTGTTTGGCTGGCAAAGGGTCCTTGGGGGAGCCAGATTTACAGTTGAGTAATTCTACCAGTGTGTCAGCCTCAGAGATATCTGCAAACTCTAGCAATGAGGGTGACTGTAGCGGGTACGTAGTAGATTCCTCACCCGACCCTGCACTACTGCTGATGGGAAAGGAGGAGTAAATAGCCTGGATTTTTTCCTCAAAGAATTGTGAAAGTTTATCACACAGAGACTGGGATGCTGGTTGAGTTCGAGTCAGAGCGCTGGGGTCCGTAAAGGATCTGACTATGTTGAAAATCTCCCTGGCGCCGTTACTGGCATGTTTAATTCTGGAAGCCAGGAAGTCCCTTTTATGATCCTCAATCATTCTGCGGTATTCTTTTAGAGCTGTTTTATAGGTGATTTTACTGTCGAGGGAATAGTTCTGCCTCCAGGAGCGTTCGAGGGCTTTGCATGAAGCCTTTTTCTGGCGAAGCATGTCAGAGTACCAGGGTGCGGATGGTGTGGCCCTGTAGGTTTTGATGGGTTTGAGAGGGGCCATAGCCTCTAGGGCTTGGCCGATCCAGGCGTCGAAATGGTCAATACCACCATCCGGATCAGATGATGGGGAGGGTAGAAAATTATTCTGGTGTTCCTGGAGCGTTTCAAGGGTGATACGACTCCAGTTTCTGCCTGATACTTTGGGGGCGATGGTAGGTCTGATGGAGCGGGAGATGATGATCTCAAAAGAGATGAGAAAGTGATCTGACCAGGTGACCGGGATGGGAGAGGCTACCAGAATGCTAGGTAGGTTGGAACAAATCAGGTCAAGGGTATGTCCCGCTTTGTGAGTGGGGGAATCTATTTTTTGCTCCAGATTGCAGGTCGCCAGTGTAGAAATAAAATTATTGCTATGTGAGCATGATTCATCGTTTACGTGAAGGTTAAAATCTCCTAAAGCAGTGAAGTTGGTGTAGCGAGTGCTAAGCTGGATGATGTAATCCGTCAAGGCCGGCAGGTAGGAGAGGTTGGAATGGGGAGGGCGGTAGATAAGTATTCCAGAGCAGTAGGTGGACGAGGAAAAATGGATAGTAAAAGGTAGACCCTCTATGCAGTCAATAGGGTCATATGTAGGGAAGGAAGCCGTCCATTTGGATTTGTGGATTAAGGTAACACCACCCCCCTGTTTACCGTTTGGTCTATTGGCGCAGGCGATGCTGTAGCCGTCCGGCAAGGCAAGAGTAATGGTGGGGTTAGTGGTCTCATTCAACCAGGTTTCAGTTAAGAAAAGCAGATCCCAGTTGTTGTCCTGGAGGGACTGCCAGATGTCAATAGCATGTTTATTCAGAGACCTGCAGTTAATCAGTGCCGCTCTGAGGGAAAGAGAAGGGTCGGCTCCATGGGAGGAAGCAGAGCACCGAGCGAGGGCCTGGCCAAAAGTTGAGTCCAGAGAGGGTAGTGAGAACTGGCAGGTTTCACATACGTAAATGTGGCTCTGGGCGTCCGGGATAGACCAGAGGCAGGTGGGGCAAGGAGGGGGTCTCAGAGAAAGCAACATGGTCCGAAGCACTGTAAGCAATTATTTTAATTATGAATTGAATAGAAATCAAATCTAGCTTTCTAATTTGGAAGTAACCTTTAGGGTGTTGATGAAACTTCAGCCATACAAGGAATAATGTAACACAAAGCAAATTCTTTGCATTAGTTAATATTCCATTCGCTTAGGGGTTTCATTGTTCGCAGTAGCGGTCGGCAGTAGGTGTTTCTATAGGGCGGTGACGTGGGCAGGAGGAGGGGCAGGGTGGGGGGGAATAAGGTATGGATTACGGAGTTTTACAGGTAAGTAAACATTTAAATACATAAAACGAATTTCGTTGCGCGCACTGCATCACATTTGGTGATGCAGTGTGCGCAACGAAATTCGTTTTATGTATTTAAATGTTTACTTACCTGTAAAACTCCGTAATCCATACCTTATTTCCCCCCACCCTGCCCCTCCTCCTGCCCACGTCACCGCCCTATAGAAACACCTACTGCCGACCGCTACTGATTGTTCGCCATTTCCTCTAGAATATTGTATATGCAATGAAAACTTGGAACATTATTCCATTTATAATAATGATATTAAAAATATATTTTATTTCACAGAAAAAGTTAAAGCGGTTTTGTAAGATTTTGCTGGGCTCTACTTATCCAGCAAGGACTTGACAAAGTGCCTTGATTCTCACTGTGGCTAC
Organism: Lissotriton vulgaris; assembly: GCF_964263255.1. Classification (NCBI taxonomy): domain Eukaryota; kingdom Metazoa; phylum Chordata; class Amphibia; order Caudata; family Salamandridae; genus Lissotriton; species Lissotriton vulgaris. Next base: position 1,437,427,114 of record NC_141693.1, read on the forward strand.
AATTTCGCTCTCCGTTCATTTATCTCCTTCAGCACTAGCTGTATCAGAATTTGTAGATTTTTATTGTCACAAACGGGTTTTGTTGTTTTGGGAGTGGGTACCAATAACAACTTAATGAACACAATCTGTTTAGTTCACATCACAGTTCTAAGAGAATCTCTTTTAACACCAGGTAGCTGGGGGACAGGAAGCAGGTAATTCCAAAGACAAATGCCCTTCAAATTCCAGCAGCACCCAACAACATCAACGTTAAGAACACAAGCCAATAAAATTCCCAAATAGATTTAGAAAAATCAAAATATTAATGAGTAAAAAGACAGTAAAAATATTAAAACCTGATAAGGTGATTGTGATTTTTAACATGCTTTGCAAGAAATGGCAAGAAAACTTGAAGATGCACTGTTTCAAAGTTATAGTTCTCTCTTAGTAGATACGATTTCAGATGACCGCTTTGGAGCATGAGTTAAGTGAGGCAAGCAGGAAACACCAGTCTGTTAGACCTCTCCGCTGCATCTGACACAGAGTCACACTCTGTGCTAGTGGCCTGGCTATGGCAGCTGGGAATCAAAGGCAAACCCCATAAACTCCTCTCATCATTCTTGATAACGCAAATAGTAGAGAGCAAACCCCTTACATTCGAATCTTTTACTGTACCCTCTGTTGTCCTCCAGCGCTGATCCTTCAGCCCCATTTTTTAAAAATGTTATATGTCCCCATTAGCTGAGTTGGTATGAGCCCATGGTTTTACCATATCATCTTAGGCTGAGGGTTCCTAGATCATTATCAACATCTTGAAAGACCTCCAGACAGTAGTAGTGAAGTTTGAGAACTATACAAGAGAGGGAGGACCCTGGATGAAATCAAATTTATTGAAATTAAACATAGACAATTATGTACAAATGATGGCAGTGGTTTCAATAGAAAACCCCAACACCTCTGTTGAGTTTGCAAACATAACCTTACACAGTCGTTAAGGCGTGCTAAATGTAAACACTGTGCCACCAACAGTGTTACCCAGTATATGGAGAGAGCTTACTCTAAAACTTCAAATTAGAAAATTAAACAACAGAGAACAGCACATTAAACATTTCCAACGGACTATTTCGTCAGTAGACAGTTTAATCTTGCAATTAATAATCAAAGAACTAGCAGTATGGCGCAGTCTTGACCATAAGTGGACCAATTCTTGATATGTTGACATGTTGATGAAGCAAACACACAGCTGACACGTGTTTCGTCATTTGACGACTTTCTCAAGGCTCAAAATCAGTATCCGGATAAAGAAAACGTAATCAAATAGAACACCCTTTGCTTCAGTTTGAGAGGGGTTTAAAATTATTACTCCATTCCATAATCATCCATGAAATTCGAAATTGTCTCTGCCTGCTCTATGGTCTAGACCGCGGTGGCCAGTTGAACTTTGAGCTCTCCCCATGCCTATGGATTCTGCAAGAAATTCCAGAGTACATTTTTAAAAACCTCTTACTTTTACGGCCCATAATAATGAGGTGTTGGCAATGTGCCTTTAAATGTTATATTTATTGAGAAATATTTTTTCCTTCACTCCAGTCATGGCATGGAGAACTGCTATTCAAGCGCTTATAACATCATGTCTGGATTATTGTAATCCCTGTATTGGGGAATCATTCAGACATTGTGCACAAGAATGCAGGTGAGTAAAAAAGAAGCGGCCCACTTGATTCTGGGTGTCCACTAAGGCTAGGAAAGTGCTACATTGGTTGCTTATCCAGAAACTGTTCATGTTTAAGGCCCTGTGTATGATTCACAAGGTCTTACATGAGGTCCGTCCAGGCTCAATCATGACCAGGTTTGGCTAGTGCGCGCCAAGAAGGCCTCTCAGATAAACCCAATAGGGAGGATATCGTGGTTCTTAGAATTAGACAGAGCAGAAGGTGAGGGAGCACTTTCCAGTTCCTCACAACTATACAGTGGGGCTCTAAATCCAGCAAGATTAAAGCCATCGAAAACCATTCTCAGAAAACTCAATTAAACCTGGCTCTTTGCTCTACAAATAAAATGTTCGTCTTTTGTTAGGACTGGCTTTCTCATCACTAAGGTACCTCCATGTAAAAATGTACTTTAGAAGTGTATAATATATCACGTGAATTATTACTGTATGACTTAATGACTATCTCAAAGTTTGGCTGACAGGCTACTCCATCGCAAACATGACAAATTTCCCATCCACCTTATTACAAGTGCCATAGGATGTAATGCACTTAAAATTAAGGTGAATAGAATATCCTTTACGTTTGTGAAAGAGTAACCCATCAAATTCCAAATCATGTCCTTGGTCGAATAGTGGGTTCTCAAAGGCCTTCAGCAGGGCAAGGTAGGACGTTAGGGAGCATCAAAGTAAGATACATCCTTTTCAAGATACAACTGTGCCTTCAGTTTTGGTGCCAAAAGCTAAGCATTATAGAATCTATTAAAATTGGACAATACGATGTCGATATACAACATGATATATATGTATATAAAAATGAACTCTCTTCTCCTCTGTTGAATTCACCCGATGTGCACTTCCCCTCAACCCTGAGTCTGAAATACATAGTTAGGCAGGCCCTGCAAGCTAGGCCTGAAGAACTGATTGACAGATCAGAGGTGGGGGGCTACAGGTAACCTTTAGACAGAACACACAAACAGGAAAACCCAGATCGATCTCACAGATAGGCAGCAACACCACAATGGTCTCAGTACAGTGGCCCCAATAAAACATGTTTGGCCGGAGGTGCGCACATTCTCAAAAACACCATACTGTCAGATGCCACATAAATTCAGGAACACACAGCCAAACAGAACACAGTATGCACATTACATGTAGTCATCATACACTCCTCATGCCGGACATCTGGACACGTACCCACTGGCCATGCAAGAACTTCACACAAGTACGAGGCCCACCTGCACTTATCAAAGTGGCCTGTGACTATGCCCAAACTTTTGTCTCCGAAGGAATGCATACATTGTTTTATGATGGTTCATGTAAAGTACAAATATTATGTCCAAAATCAATGTGCTTTAAGACAGTCTTCAGACCCCGACTGTGTTGCCTGATCTCCTGGCCACTGTGTTTAATTAAACAACTGTTCCTGCTTTGCCAAACATGTCTTGTCTTTCATTTTATCACAGGTAAATTCATATTTGAGCAACAAGAAAATGCAGGATTTTGTAACCACAGAGTTTACTTCAATGTTGTGATCGATTAGCTGCCTGGCCCAAGTCCAAGATTTTACATTTGTACTTAGTTGCATTATTAGTTCTCAAAATCCTTAAGCTCTGCAAGACTGGAAACTGTGGCCGAGCAGTGCTAGATAAGGCTGGGCATCTTTCTTGAAAATGTCAATCAAAGGAGAGTAACCCTTATGTGTCAAGGGAACAGGGTATATAAAGCTAAACAAATAAAGAGAGTTCCCTTGAGTTCCTACTTTATTAATTCGGACTGGTCAGTCCACTATCGAATATGTGACCCGCAAGCATTCAATTACTTCATACTTCCATGAAACCATCAAAAAGAGCACTTACAGTCTAAAATCATATGTACTACGTAGCCGGTAAGTTGTATGTTGTAAGCAAATTAATTTTTATTATTTATAAAAACAAAATCAAATATAAAAAGCCTTTTGGTTAAAAACATGCACATATATATATATTCCTTATGACAGTTGTTATTATTTGCATCAGTGTACTGTTGGTTTTAAAGCACTCTGTCAATTCACAGGTACATTACTTCATGGCAGGAATTTTAGTAAGCAATACATTCAAACACATTTATTTTAAAATGATTTTTTCAAAAAACCAAGTTGGCGCGTTTCGGTGGATCTCTGCTGTGTGCACCACCTTCTTCAGGACAATATTTAAACAGTTCTTTTAGGTTGTCTTTATACAGCTTAAATCATAAACCTCCTAATAAATTGAGGCGCTGATTCCAGATAGTTTTATAATTCTAATAGGGATAATGACCAACGTAAATTCTTGTTATTTATTAGAAGCTTTACGTCCTCGTGGTAGGTGAATAAGTTCTTTGGCATACAAGAGGGCACCAATGTTAAAAGTGATTAGCTGATCTGAGTAAGGTTGTTTCTTTCCTTACACCCGGGGTTTCGCTGGGGATTCCTTCAGTCTTCTCCCTTACAGCATGCAGCTCTGGTGCCTCTCTGTGTCTCGTCTCTCATGGATTCTGGTGGGTTTCATGGAAGTATGAAGTAATTGAATGCTTGCGGGTCACATATTCGATAGTGGACTGACCAGTCCGAATTAGGAAAGTAGGAACTCAAGGGAACTCTCTTTATTTATCTTTCTTGAAAATACTGACTAAAGCCTTTTTATTTTAGGGGTTAAAGCATCAAGTGGGACAATCTAGATTGTGTGCCCATCAAAGTTGCAACTCCCTGTGGAAATCTCAGCACCTTGTCCAAGGCATTTGTCCCACAAAGTTTTTGCTGCTGCTGCTGCTGCTGGGAACACTCCTCCTGGCCTCTTATGCAAAGCTTATATCATCAAGGCAATCTACTAGCATCTAGTTCTTTCTCCAACTATGGATCTCAGATAGGATTCCTGGAGGCAAGAGCCCCTCTGCCTTTTGAGAACCTGTAGCAGCAACAGGATACCAACCACTTGCTCCTTAAAGAGCAGTTTGAACATCTGGGTGCCATCAAGAGTCAGTAGTCCTTGGGTCTTCTTTATTCCAGCTATCAGGCAGAGTCTTCTTTTTGAGATGGTTATTTTCAGGCCCAGAAATATTCCTAGGAAGTGATTGGGAGTTGCCAGTCCTCATCTGTGCACTAACCCGTGATGGATATTTTTTAAAGCACTTACTTTATCAGTTTACTGCAAATCCTCCGGGCAAATCTTCCCGGAGGCCTATATTTCCTCCAGTTGCAAGAGGCGTGTTCCTCATTCTAACCAATCACATATGCAGATGATGTTTCCTCCCTTTGTTGGTGCCAGAACTGGTTTTCCATTCTGCTGAGAGTATACAAAAATAATGTGGTGGCTGTTGGCATGATTATTTTTTAGTTCCTGAGATCCTAATTTGGGATTTCAACATAAAAAAGTGAGAAAGCTTCCCTTTGTGGTGCAACGTGTCTCTCTCCCGGAAAGGCAATACCTGCTATGTGGCCATTGTTTACATCAGTATAGTCTTCCTGCTGTCAAAGGTAAGCGTATTGTACATCAATCATCCAGTCTAAGCTGCGTATTCAGTTTTAGGAATGGAACAACTGGCAAAACTACTGTTCTACAAAAGTTTGTTCTCTCCAGCATCACACACTACAGTTGTATAAAGTTAATTTACCTTACTGTCTAGAAATCCCATGATTAAAGATAGTAAGCTTTCAGCCTTAAGGGTTTGCATGTCAGGCCTTAGCGGTAAACTAGCTACTATATAAAAGTAGTATTTCTACACGGCAAAGCATGCTTACTTACCATGTGACACCAAACTGCATTTAAAATGCAGTTTTGTCAGAGCACAATAGTTCTCTCTGAAACAGTACACTTTTCTCCTACATGTGGGTAGTGTAACTGAACACCGCAGCCTACATATGTCATTTATCTTTCATGTCACTACTACACTTCCTAAGCCAACGTTCAGTGGGCATATCTGAGGCCAATGTGGTGAACGCAAGTTACAGTGTATGTTTTATGTTTTACAGTGTATGTTATGAAACTGTGTGGGAGTTTTACAGCAACTCAATGCAAAATGATGTCCATTTTCACTTTCTTTATTTTATGATTGCCAATTAAAAGAATTTTTCTCTTACACATTCTAGTTAGATCTTATAGCTTGTATCAGTAGGCAAGAACCTCTTTTATACAGCCTCATCCACAATTATGGACTTGAGTCAAGTAAACGTTGCTTTAAATGTATGTTGTGTGTGCTTGTGGGTGAGAGAGTATTTGTCTGAGAAAGAGTCTCTGTATGTGTGTTTCTAAATGTGTGAGTATGTGTTTGTGTGCTGAGTGAAAGTGAGTGAGTCAGTGACAGACTATGTAAGAATAAGTGAAATTGAGGGGCAGTAAGTATGAGTGAGTGAGAAAGTGTGAGTGAAAGTGACTGCACATGAGCGGTTGTGAATGAGAATGGGTAAGTAAGAATGAGTTTGATAGAGTGTTAGAGATGCTGTGAGTGTTTTTGAGATTGAGAAAGAGTCACAGTGAGTGAGAATAAGTGAGAATGAATAAGTGGGGGAATGTATGAGTGAGTTTGAGTAAGAACCGAAATGAATTAGACTTGATTAAGATGTGGTTAGGAAAGCATTTCCACCTAGGGCCTCTTAAAGACATTTGCTGTTTTCAAATCGTATCGAGGACATGTCTTCCCAACCGAGGGCCAGGTTATGATGTGGTTAGAAACATAGACTCCCATAGAACTCAATGGGAGTTCAACCAAATCATATCTGGAAGCATCCGAATGCATCATATTTGGTCTGTCGGACTCTCCTGATCCAAGTCTGTCGGAAACCATTTCCAAACCAATTCAATCAGGAAGATTTCCTAACTGCATCATAATCTGGCCCTAAGTGAGTGTGAATCAATGATTGAGTCATATGAGAATACGTGAGAGTAAGAATGAGTGCAGGTGAGAATGAGTGAGAATAAATGTGTAAGTGCACATAAGGAAGAATGAATGCATGAGTTGAAGAGCATGAGTTAGAATAGGTGTGAGAGAGTTAATAGAAGTAAGAATGTGGTACTGTGTTTGCATGTTCGCACATTTAAGGTAATACTTGTCCTACAGAGGCACCTATGTCGAAATACTGGTGCTATCATATAGAATGTAACTTTTAACATGACAGACAACTGTGACAAAATACTGGCATCCCGGAGGCATGTTCAGGATACCATCTCGGGTGCTAGTGTGCTTATATACATATAACATTCTTAGCTCTGGAAAAATATTGGCACTGGAACACTGGAGGTATTTTTTGCATATGCAGCACACATGGTAACTGGCACTGGCATATAGAGGACATTTTTGGCGAATGGAGCACTAGGGGAATATGCTGTTGGGTGTGCAGACAAAATATTGCGTTTTTTTTTTTTTTTTTAAGATGGCGGCCGTGACAAGCGGCTGAGCGGCAGCACTGGACACAGCGCAGGGATGGAGTGATGTACTTTGATGAAACCTCGACACCCAGGCTCTTTTTCTTCATGCCAGTAACGTTGGATCACTAAAGAAAGAAAGGCTACGAAGATCTCGAGGCTACATGACCCCCTAAGACAAAAGGAGGCATCACACTAGCAGACTGCGGTGGTGATACACAGCCATCGCATAGACAGAGCAAAAGCGCTGTAGAAGCACAGCGGCGTCCAAAGCGACTGGCGGTTACCTTTCCGAATCTTGATGGAACTCTGATGCTTTTCAGCGTCCTTTGCAGTAGGCTGCCCCGCACGGGTCTGCGGAGGCTCCCGGCTACAGCTACAGCTTTGTTTTGAGTCGGGCTGGCTCGTAGCAGCCCCAGCAGAGCTCGCGGAGTTCGCGGAGCCTGGAGGCAGGGCCACACAAAGCCGGCGGGACCTGGGAAGCGGAGCGGAAACGGCGGCAACTCCAGCAGACCCGACAGACTCGTTAGCCCTGACAGACCCGACAAGCCGGCACAAGGAGGCAGAGAGGCTCGGTGCTGCAGCGCTCCGGTCAAGGTGAGGCAGGGGATTTCTCTGCTCATAGTATTTGCACTATCTATGGCCCCAAAAATTAACACCAGGGGAAAGACAAAAAAAAGGCATGGTTGATGGCGCTTCTGTATCTGGCAACACGGATAACACCTCGAGCATAGACATTGTGGCAAACACCGGGATGGAGGGAGCAGCAACAGAAGCTGTGTCAGGGCGGGCAAAGCTGCATCCGCCCACAGGGCAGAACTCCCCTAAGGTCAGAACCCGACAAGCTACAGCCACCGCGACTGTCAGCGTGGTGGAAATGCTGAATCGGAATGAAAAGAAAAGAAAATTGAAGGATATTGAACCAGCTTCAGTAGTCGTGAATTCTGGGTTACCGGGGTTACCTGTACTACCTGTGCTACCTGTGCTTCCTGTGCCATTTGAGTTGCCCGCTCCACCATTACCGGCCACTACCCCAGCTGAAAATAAGCAAAAAGAAAGTTCATGCAATAAATATGTTTATTGATATATTGGAGATGTTTAAAGTGGTTACACTTGTCATTGCTAGATACAGGATAAAATGTGACTGGTTAGTTTGTTGGCTGGTTTCTCTCCAGGGGTATGTCAAGGATTAAGATAATCAGCCTCAATATAGGAGGACTGAACAATTGGAATAAGAGTGAAAAGTTTGAGGAGTATGTTAAATTAATCAGGCCCGACATTGTGTGTATACAAGAGACTCACCTACCATGGAAAAAGAAACATTGGTTGAACATAAGGGGGTATGAAATATTGTCTTGTTCCTCACAGACCTCAACTATAAGGGGGGTAGCCATTATAGGCCGGGTTGGACTGGGGGGTGCTAAAAAATCAAAAGCTGACCCGTTGGGAAGATGGGCTATATGTGAATTGAAACTAGGTATCACTCTTTGTTCAGTGTATGGTTCCAATCTGGACGATCCAGGGGTGATGGATTACATCGAACAGGAGCTTACTAACTGGCCATCACCTTTGGTATTTTGTGGTGACCTCAATATTTCAGCAGATTTTACAGGTAACACCCCACATAATGGCCGAAAGCCCCGGGTATTTAGGGCGGTCTTCTCTATAATCCATTCTTATGGCCTGAAGGATGTCTGGGGTAACCAAAAGAAAGATGAACCTGGGTTTACATACTTTTCACATCCATTTAATAAATATACAAAATTGGATTATTTTTTAGTATCAGCTACACAACTTAGCAATGTCGAAATTTCAATGCTCCCAAAGCTAATTTCGGATCACAATCCACTTGTTTTGAATATGTCTATCACCAAACCAAGGGAAAAAATGAGACCGTGGTCCTTTGATAGAAAACTTCTAGTGGATAGTAACTATATAGCACATATAAAGGGGTGGTCCCAATCTTTCTTTGACGCTAATAGATATAGTGCTTCCCGTGGCATGGTCTGGGATAGCTTCAAGGCTGGTTTAAGAGGGGAGACAATCAGCTTTTCTGCACGGCTGTGGAAAAATATGAAGGAAGATAGGGAGTGTCTTTGGCTAAAGTGGCGAAGGCGGAGGAACAACATAGGAGAGATGTATGCAGCGGGATCCAGGGGTCTCAGAGCCTAGAAAGTTTAAATACTATAAAAGCAGATATCCAGCGGCAATTAGCAAAGAAAGCTGCAGCAGAATATCAGACCCGCAGACTGGGTATGTATGAAACAGGTGAGAATGCAGGCAGGGCCCTAGCGCTTCGGATAAGACAAGCCACCTCAAAAAATATCATCACTGAAATTAAAGATGCCGAGCAGACCTATAAAAAGCCAACAGAAATTTTAGAGGTTTTTAGGCGATTCTATCAGGTTCTCTATAAGGAGGAGGCAGATACAACCTACCCGGGTACAAATTGGCAGGATACAGGTATTAATCTGACGCCCAATGAGAGGGAATCCTTAGAACAGGATATTACTATGGAGGAGCTCCTGCAGACACTGAAAGATCTGTCAGCAGGTAAGGCAGCAGGGCCTGATCTTATACCCCTGGAAGTCTATAAATGCCTGAGGGAAGAAACGGCCCCTCTCCTGCTAGATTTATTTAACGGGTTATTAATACAGGCACTATACCAGAATCCTGGACTAAAACTAATATTGTGGTCTTTCACAAAAAAGGCAAACCCAAGGAGAGCCCAGGCTCTTATCGGCCTATATCACTAATAAATAGCGATAACAAACTTTACGCTAAAATACTGGCCTCACGGATGGGGAGGATTATCGCGGGCCTCGTCTCTCCCTGGCAGCATGGCTTTATACCCGGAAGGGGGTACCACCGACCATATAAAAAGAGCCATAACTCTGTTCGATATGCATGCTGGGGAGGGGGGGGATCGCGATGATCCTCCTCGATGCCGAGAAGGCGTTCGACCGGGTTAGGTGGAGCTTTCTCTGGAAAGTGATGGTTGGCAAAGGATTCGGCCCCCGATTTCTGCAGGCAATTAAGGCCATGTATTACAATTCAATAGCTGGCATTCAGTTAATGGGCGAGGGCTCCAACCTGATCCATATTTCAAGAGGGACAAGACAAGGGTGCCCGTGCTCGCCTATCCTATTTGCACTGTATATCGACCCCCTGATTTGCCACATTATGAGCAATATCAATATAAAACCAATTATCACCAACGGACTTGAAACCAAAATCCTTGCATACGCGGATGACATAGCTATCACCACTGTGGATCCTGCTAGTGCTATGAGGGAATTAATTAACATCACCTCTGATTTTGGGAGTGCTTCTGGATATAGACTTAATGTGGCAAAAATACAGGTATTATGTTCAAGTAAAACAGTCAAACTGGATGATAGATATGTGGATTCAGTTGTCTATTTGGGAATCACAATTAATGCCCAGACACAGAAAATTATTAAAGATAATTTCTCACCATTACTGATGAAAATGAAACAGGATCTAAAGAGAATCGATACTCTTCATTTATCAATTATAGGTAGGGCCAATGTCATTAAAATGACAATGTTTCCAAAAATCATATATAAATTTAGGTCTATTCCCTTTAAAATAGACAATATTTTGATTAGGGAAATGGAGGCAATTTTTATGAACTTTGTCTGGCAATATGGTAAGGTGAGGAGATCAATCAAATGTATGTCTCTACCCCAGGAACAGGGGTAGAGACATAAATCTAAAATTCTACCACTGGTCTTGTCTCCTTACAGATATGGCTATACTTTTCTTCCCTGCTGACATGATACATAGCCAATGCGGTATTCCATCCATATACCAGTTAGTATTAGGGAACGAAGCATATGGGCTATTGCTAAGGAACTATGATAAACGTTTCTTCAAGTCCCCAGGGTATAAAATATTGGAAGATATCCGGGCGGTATGGTTGGCAATACAGAAGAACCAAAGCATTCCGAAGTTTAACAAGCATACTCCACTTTGGAATTCAGGGCTATTCCCGCACTTAAGTAGAGATGGTTCCTGGAGACACTGGGAAAGACAGGGAATCACCATACTGGGCCAAGTGATGGTAAAGGATGCTCTGAGGCCCCTCGATCTCCTGAAGTCACGATATGCACTTCAAGGCTCCCAAGAGTTTAAATATATACAATTGACCAACACAATTAAGTCCAAAAGACCCACCATAGATATATCAAAAGAATGCACACTCTTAGATTATATGAAGGGAGGCGGCCGTCGCATAAGGAAAATATATGCATTATTCCTGGGAACACTGCCAGATGATATGCTTAAGACAGAGGCTACCCGGGTTGGGAAACTGAGTTACCCCGATATCGATTTAGACAGAGCCATTCTTATGGATAAAAGGTTCCTACGATCTTCAAACCTAAGAGCGAAGCATTTTAAAACTCTATTTAACTTATATCACACACCGGCAAAATTGTTTGATTGGGGAAAGAGAGCGAATAACAACTGCCCTAGATGTGGTAAGGGCCCTGCTGATCTGCTTCACATGTTTTGTAGCTGCGAGAAACTAGGGCCAATTAAAAACGAAATTGTAAAGTTTTTAGAGGGGCTGCTAGATGTCAGGATTGACCTATCCCCTACACTTTTAATAATTGGGTTTGACGCCAAATTGGGTTTAAGCATAAGGTCTGAGGCACTTGTTTTCATAGCAACAGCAGTCTTTAGAATATTAATCGCTGCTGCATGGAAGGACACCGGGGCTCCAACCTTTCAGATGTGGATCTGTAGGCTACTTGGGATCCATAACATAGAGTCGGAGCTGTATGCACTAAAGGGAGCGAAATCCAGGGACATGGGACTAAGGCTCTGGTCACCCGTGGCATCATGGAGGCGGTCAAAAACCCTGGGCCTATAGCTTTTTAACATCCATGTAGATATTCCCTCTTGTTCTTAACACATTTCTTGTATCTTTTCCCACATTAATGGTCCTAATCTGTTTGAACATCCCTATTACAAGTTGAAACTCTATTATCCATATTTAAATTCCTGTATGTATATTTATATGGTATTGTCATGTCAACGTGTGTTTTCTCTTATGTATTTGATATGCTATTGTCATGAACTTTCAATAAAAAAAGAAAAAAATAATAAAATATTGCGTTTTTTTATGTCAACTGATAGAAATATTGAGTGCTAAATATAGTGAGTAGGAAAAATCGAAAGCAAGAATATTGTGGTCAAGAATATTGATCTAAGGTAAGAAATAGCACTTTTAAAAATATTGTCTGCAAAAATATAATTGTTAAAAATATTGATTGTTTAATTAGTGTTATGTATTTAGGTATATATTTTAAATGTGTGGTATGTATTTTTTTATAATAATTGTTTATACTTTTTAATATATTATAATTTTAGTAGTTCTTAGTTTTATTTTATAGAATTTTGTGTTTTTTTAGTTCCGTAGCAGATTGTGGCTTTAAAGGGGATAAGTGTGAGAAGTAATTTAATTATATTAAATTAATGATTATAATGTATTATTTATATTTATTTATTTAATTGCGATGTTATAGCGTTAATTGTGTGAAGTAATTTAATATTAAATAATTAATAACCAGTTGTTAATTAATATTAATTAATTAATTTGTAATTATTTATGGAATTTGTGTAATTCATTTTAGGTGCACATTTTGGGGGTTATAGGGGAAAGGGTGGGGAGTATTTTCTTATTAATTAATCAATTAATAATTAGTATTAATGGATTGAAAATTAATTATGGGAATTATGTAATTTATTTTAGGTGTGTGTTGTGGGGGTTATAGAGGTAAAGGGTTGGAAGTATTTTATGTTAATTAATTAACAATTAGATGTTAATTAATATTAATGTATTATTTGTAAATTAAATATGATAATGTGATTACTTTTAGGTGTTTGTTGTGGGGTTTATAGTGGTAAAGGTTGGGAAGTAATTTGTGTTTAGTTAATTAATAAAAAGTTGTTAATTAATGTTAATTGTTTATTTGATTTTTTGGGGTAATTGTTAATTTTTTCGTATGGTATTTACTTTTACAGGGATAAAGGTGTGTATTAAATACATTTTACTTACTTTATAATTAGTTGTTTAATAGCAAAAGTTTTTAATTTGAAAAGAAGTTTTCATTGTGCAATTAATTATGTTACAGTTTAACTTAGGTGTGTGTTGTGGGGATTATAGGGTTAAAGTGTGGAAAGGTAATTAATTTCTATAAGCGTTGTGTTTGCAATTAATATTATTTCTTTAATTGGTTATTAATTATGTTAATTATGGAAGTAAACTTGTTTTAATTTAGAATTGTGTTATGATTTGTGTGGTGTAATGGGGTAGGAAATAAAATAAAAAGTTTTGTAATAATAATGTTTTTGTTTGGAAATATTTTCTATTTAAAAATATTTATTTGATTGAAGTTTATTTATTTTTGTGGTTTAGATAATATTTGTAGGTGTTTGTCATAAGTAATGAACATTATAATATGTTTTTGTTTTTTGATTTTGAATATTAAGTATAGTTGTACTTAAATTTTTTATATATTTATATATTTCATTATTTTTAAAATACCTTATTTAAATAATTTGTTTATTTTTATTTTTGGACTGACAGGAGTGTGAATAGTAAATGTTATCTGTACGCTATCCAGTATTTTCCCTACTGTTGCCCTCACGGGAGTGGGAAAAGTAATTTTTACCCCTCTGCTACCCAACACTTTCCCTACTGTTGCACTTGTTGGAGTGGGAATAGTAATTTTTACCCATCCCCTATTCAACACTTTTGCACTATTGCACTCACAGGAGTGGTAATAGTAATTTTTACCCCTCCGCTATCAAACAATTGCACTATTGTTGCACTGACTGGAGTTGGAATGTAATCCCTCCGCTATCCAACACTTACCCTACTGTTGCATTCCTTGGAGTTGGAATAGCAAATTGTATCCCTTCGATATCCAACACTTTCCCTACTGTTGGACTGGCCGTATAGGGAAAATTAAGTTTAAATATTTTTAAATAGTTTCATGTTTTAATTTATAATAGATAGTTTTTTTTATATTTTATATTATTGATTTATAATAGATAGTTTTTTTTAAATATTTTATATTATAGATTTATATATGTATATGTACATTTTAAACTTATAAAATAAATTAAATGAATAGTTTATTAATTGTTTTAAAGTAAATATATATATATATATATATACTATAAAAAAATTAATAAACTATTTAAACTTATAAAATAAATGAAATTAATAGTTGATTAATTGTTTTAAAGTAAATATATATATGTCTTTATATATTTACTTTAAAACAAATATTCAACTAGTAATGTAATTTATTTTGTAAGTTTAAAATGATATAAAAATGTATATACATATATACATCAATATTATAAAATATAAAAACCTATCTATTATAAATTAAAACATAACACTATTTAAAAATATTTAAACTTAAATTTCCCTATATGGTATATATATACATATATATGTCATCTTGGGGGCAGGGGGGTCTGCCAATAAATCATCTCATGCACTGAAGCTCGGAGTGCTGTCTACTTCTTTCTGAAGAGAAAGCAAGTGTTCGTATATATATATATATATATATATATATATATATATATATATATATATATATATATATATATGGTTCCTGGGAAGCTTTAAAATGGTAATTCTCGGGGCACAGCGGAGTATGTTTCCTGCAGCAATAAGACGATGACCTTGCAACATAAACACCCGTTGGAGGGTTTCAAAACAATTATAAAAGTGAACCACAGGTACCAGAAAGCAAAACGAGCCATGAGGGGCGGTCCACCGAGGACAGAACTTGTAAATTACGTACAAAAACATGTGGGTTCACGGACAATCATGCAAGCATCTACGGCGTACCTCTGAGGAAGTTCGGGGAAAGAACGAAACATGTTAGGATTGCCGTTTGTGAATAAAATCAGGATGCAAATTTCGCTGGTGATGTGCGGCTGATTCTTTCCTTCGGAAGGTGTTTGAGCAATTTATACCAGTGTGGTCCCACCGCAGCGACGCACTGCCAGCAAGCGCGCCGGATTCTGCCCGACCAAAGGACCTTGTTTGTTGAACACGAGAGTGACAAGGGCAGGCTGGTGACGCCAAAGACAGACTTTGGCATGGTTCCTGGGAAGCTTTAAAATGGTAATTCTCGGGGCACAGCGGAGTATGTTTCCTGCAGCAATAAGACGATGACCTTGCAACATAAACACCCATTGGAGGGTTTCAAAACAATTATAAAAGTGAACCACAGGTACCAGAAAGCATCACGAGCCATGAGGGGCGGTCCACCGAGGACAGAACTTGTAAGTTACGTACAAAAACACGTGGGTTTACGGACAATCATGCAAGCATCTACGGCGTACCTCTGAGGAAGTTCGGGGAAAGAACGAAACATGTTAGGATTGCCGTTTGTGAATAAAATCAGGATGCAAATTTCGCTGGTGATGTGCGGCTGATTCTTTCCTTCGGAAGGTGTTTGAGCAATATATATATATATATATATATGTTCACTGAAAAAAAACCATAGGTTATAGACCATATATAGTTAGGAATTAGCATTTACAAAACCTTGAACATTCACTGAAAAAACCATAGGTTATAGACCATATATAGTTAGGGATTAGCATTTACAAAACCTTATTTTACTCACACAAAACCATTGAAATTCGCATATTTTTTTTTTTTTTTTTTTTTTTTTTAGCATTTATTAAGCGTAAACAATTGCCCGCAGGAGTCTCGGCGCTGTACATTTTGTTTACTCTCCTATGTGGTCACATGACATTGTTTAGAGATTGAATAACCAGGTTTTCAGTTTTTTCCTGAACGACATTAGGTTTGGGCTGGAGCGTATGAATTGCGGGACTGTGTTCCATAATTTTGGGCCGGCCACTAGGAAACGTCTGTCTCCCCAGTTGACCAACCTGGTCCGTGGCACCACCAGGTCGTTCTGTTTTGCTGAACGAAGTGTCCGAGAGGGAATGTATGGGACAAGGTGGTCTCTCAAAAATTGCGGCGCTTGGTGATGTAGAGACTTGTAGATAATACACAATGTTTTAAATTTAATTCTATTCCCAACAGGGAGCCAATGAAGACTTCTCAAAGTCTCAGCTACAGGCTTAAATTTAGGAGTATTTGAGAGAAGTCTGGCCGCCGCATTTTGGATTACCTGCATTTTCTTAATAACCCTAATTTGGGCATTGGCAAACAAGCCATTGCAGTAATCCAGTGCTGATAGGACAAGAGCGCTGACTAGTGTCTTGCCTACATTTGTGGGAAGGAAAGGGAGAATGTTCCTGACCAGGCGCAGTTTATAGAATGCTGTGGCGGCAGTCTGATTGGCATGTGCCATGAAATTTAGGTTGTCATCAAAGATGACGCCCAGATTTCTTACCTTTGTGGCAGGTTTGGGCACAGCTCAGAAGGATGGTGGCCACCATACTGGGTACCAGCTGGGACTGAGATGGCCAAAAGTGACCACCTCGGTTTTATCGGAGTTTAATTTCAAACAGTTTGCTGACATCCATTGTCCAATGGCCAGCATACCTGTTTTGAAACTCTCCGCTACTGTTTCCCCATCGTTTCTGACACCGAGAATCAGCTGGGTATCATCTGCGTATGGGTAAGGTTCATCCTGTGCGCTTTGATGGTCTTTGCGAGGTCCGACACATAGATATTAAATAGTGTCGGACTGAGGGATGAACCTTGAGGTACCCCACACGGCAGTGATAATTCAGCAGATTCAAATTGACCCAGAATAACAGCTTGGGATCTCTCCGTCAGAAAGGATGCCAGTAGATTTTTTGCTTGGTCTTGCACGCCCATTTTTTCAACACGGTTGACTAAGATCTTATGGTCAACCGTGTCGAAAGCGGCTGATAAATCTAGAAGCATTCGCATATATAGTTAGTTGCACTAACTATATATCGCGCACCCGCAATCCACTGCTGATGATGTCACATATTACATCATTCATGACATGGTCAGTGACATCACTGATGACATCACTGATGACATCTCAAATGACATCACTGATGACATCACTGATGACAACATCCAGTGACTGTATGTTTCTGTAAAGTTAAAATATGTCTTACATATTGAAGAATGAGTGGATGTATAAGTGTCTGGATGAAGGATTTAGTAGGTGCATGACTGACTGTATGAGTGAGTGATTAAATGTGTCTCACTGAGTGCATGGGTTAGTGACTAAACTGTCTTAATTTGTGCATCATTATGTCTGTTCTTCTGTAAACTGCTGCTTGTGTTGATCAGTAGCTATATGAGTAACGATATGGGTTATTGATTGGTTGCCCAAGTATTTGTATGGGAGACTGAGTGTGTGTGTGGGTGGCTGGGAGGTGTATGACTCTGTGCATAGATGTGTGAGCAGTTGATTCACTAGATGTATGGGTTCAAAAGTGCATGTGGAAACAGCTGTATGGGCGGTTGACTATGTGCATGAGTGTATTGGTGAGTGAATGGATATCTCAGTGCTACATGTCAAAGTAAGTACATATGTAAAACACAGTACATGTGAGAGTTGACATATATAAATAACTGTGCCTAAGAGCCAGTGAATGTGTGAGTGGCTGTATGGATCATTGTGAACTTGTATCAGGGATTGTATAAGAGAGTAAATATGTGTTAGTAAATGTTTGAATAAGTAAGGTGTGTATAACTGTATAGTTGAGGAAATTGAGGTGTGATTGATTCTTTGCATGACTGACTAGGTGTGTGAGTAACTCCATGGATGAGTGACAGTCTGTGAGTGTCTGTTTACACTGATTGTATCTAAGGTTATATTAGAGTCTGAAGATGTTCATTGTATTATCACATAAATGATATCATCAGTGATGTGATCAGTAATGTCAAATGAGATGTCACCAGTGATGTCATTTGAGATGTCATCAGTGATGTCATTTGAGATGTCATCAGTGATGTCATCAGTGATGTCACTGACCATGTCATGAATGATGAATATGTGACATCATCAGCAGTGGATTGCGGGTGCGCGATATATAGTTAGTGCAAGTAACTATATATGCGAATTTCAATGGTTTTGGGTGAGTAAAATAAGGTTTTGTAAATGCTAATCCCTAACTATATATGGACTATAACCTATGGTTTTTTCAGTGAATTTTCAAGGTTTTGTAAATGCTAATTCCTAACTATATATGGTCTATAACCTATGGTTTTTTCAGGGAATTTCAATGTTTTTTTTACAGCAAATATCAAAAGCTGTAAAATGTATTATTCTTTTAAATGAAAAATATATTTTATATGTTCTTAATATATTTTTTTTATGCATCTGCCAAACCCTGACCCCTTAATAGTGCACTGTGGTGGAAATGATTTTGGGACTATGACTGGGGTTGGTCTAGAAATGCTTTTAAAGGACACCTTTCATCAATTGATGACACTTTTTCCCCAAACTGCCTTGGTATATTCCAATATATGCCAAAAACAGAAACGGAAGTGGCCCAACCAATTTTTTCCACAATTTGAGAAAGCACAGAAACATGTGAATAAATCTGTTTCAGCTTACATGAGAGACTTTAGAATGGGTTTAATATACAACAATAACTTGCGTTACAACATGCAAGACATCTACAGAGGAGATGGTGTGCACTTCTCCGATGAGGGGAATAGAATATTCCTCCTGAATTTAAAACTGTGCATTGGAACCTACTTGTAGGTACCTAAATTAGCCACAAAACCCAATAGCTCTTTTCAGAGCTACCCTACCTCTGATCATTCAAAACGTTTATCTTTTTCTAACTTTTTTCACTATTTTTCACCAAAGTACGCTCCCCGGTTCGCTTACTGGTGCGCGTACCGGGCGCTCCCCATGCGATTTTTTTTTTTTGCCTATATGAGCGTCCTAAGCCCCCCTCAGAAAACCTAGAGGGTCACAAAGTGTGTACCGTGCCCACTTCTACCCATTCCGAACATTGTTTCCTCTCCATCTTGTGTCTCAATTCTACCGATACACAAAATGGAGGACTCCCATAACGCTGCCAGTACGCGTACCGGGGCGCGCACCGTTGAGCGCTCGCTAAAAAAAGGTGGGAAAGTAATTTACAGAAAAACCACTGGAGACACTTTCATCAAATATAGAATAGGCCCTACTACATACCAGTCCCTACCATTTACCCAAATTTGATGGAATTCCATTGAGAAAATTATGCTGTAGGCCTGACTAAATATCCTGAGGTAAATTACATGACAAAAACACTTATGAAGTGTTAGAATTGACAACCAATTAACATTTTACTTTCATTTTCTACTATTATTTCAAGACATTTGATTGGTTATGTACCTGAATATATATAAAGAAAGAGAGAGAAACATAGCCATTTTGACTACTACTTCCTGAAGTACATTTCAAGAGCATTTTCACTGTCAACTTTAACTTCTTTTTCAAAGGTAAGATATAATTTAAAAAATTTGAAAGGAGAACTATGTTATGCAATTTAAATTAATTTAGGAAAACGTTTTCAGATAGTTACATACTGTCCCTCTATAAGAGTTAGTCATTGAGAAAGACTTAATTATTTAAATTATTGATTGAGTTAGGCTTCTGTGGTATAATTATGAATTTACTTAGGCTTCATCACAGGCACTTTTTAATAGTTCTACTTCCTGCTTGAAACCATGCACTGCCCAAAGATTACTTCACTGTTTAAAACTCACAAGTACCTGTCTGAACTTAAACCCCACAGTGCCCTATCTCCACTGATATGTTTATTTTTTATGCAATTTACAGCAAGAAAATGGAAGCACAGCAAAAAGAAAATACAATTTCATTTGAAATTAAGATTGAAAACAATCCAAACCAAGAAAAAGAAGAACTAAACTTTATGGATGAAACAGTAGACCAAGAATTATTAAAATGTGCTGAAGAATCTGATTCTTGGAATGAAAAGGAGGACATACCTGATGATTTAATGTTACAAATTCTCTTAGATTTTGAAAAATCAGACCAATAAATTTAAATTTTAAAAGTTAAAACTGTTTGAGACATTATTCTTTTTTTTGTGAAAATTATGAAATAGTACCCAAAAAGATAAAATATAAACTGAGACTTAAAATATACTGTGCAATTTCTTTGTGTTACATAGTAAGTTTTCTCATAGTTACTTCCTTTCTCCCACTATATTATCTCCAATGTGTCTTTAACATCTCTTTATCATCTCCTGCCTCCATGTTCTTTCTGCTTTCCTCACAGACTATGCTATGAATTCCATATACCACAATAACTTCCAAAACAACATGCAAGATATCTACAAAGGAAACGGTGTATATTTATTTTTAGGCTCTGCAGTAGTACCTACATGTTGGTACTTAAATAAAAAAAAAATACAACAAAAAGATACAATATTTGAACATTCTTTCATTCTTTTTTCCCTATATTACGCTCCCCGGACCGCTTCCTGGTGCGCGTACCGAGCGCTCCCCCCGCAAAAAAAAAACGATAATAAAAAAAAAATGTTTGGCCCCGCGGGGCCCTTTTAAAGCCCCCTCATCAAACCTAGGGGGTCAGGGAGGATGTACTCTGCCCCCTTATGCTCATTTCCCCCTTTGTTTTTGCCACCTCTTGTGTCTCGATCCTACTGAGACACAAGATGGCAGCCGCTCCGGACTGTTTAGAATATTCACAGTCACCGGGGAGCCAATCCGCTTCTCCTTGCGAAGTTCCGTTACGCGTCAGGTACGCGAACCGTGACGCTAACCGGGACGCTGTCACAGATATATATATTTTTTGAACGTTAATTTCCCAAAATCCACTGGAGCACATATCTTGAGACCTAGCAAAGGCACATCGGGCTACCAGTCCCTGCAATTTTGCCAAGTTTCGTGTATATCCATTCAGCCGTTCGAGCTAAAAGTGAGTCCAACCGCCTTATGGAAAAATGAATGGGAAAAACGCGTTTTGGGGCCCCCTTTTTTCTTGGCCCCCCTTGACAAAACCCCCCCAAATTTTCATGGGCTGGTCAGAAGCAGAATGTGCCATTTTCCTGAAAATTTCAGCCAATTCCGTCCACAAACACCAAAGTTATTCGACATAGAATTTTCAGAAATCCCATAGGAAAAAAATCCTAACTATATATACCTACTGCCGACCGCCAGTAGGTAATATATATATATATATATATATATATATATATATATATATATATATATATATATATATATATACATACACACACATATATATAGCCGCATTTCGACCCAGCTGGAAACCCTTACCTTGCATGTTGTTTGTTCTGGATGCTGGGCATCTTCAATTTTTTGCCGCCGGGGGAGAAGCCACTGATCTTGCCGCTGGGGGACTACAATCCCCAACCTCCTTTGTGCCTTGAGCACGCTGAAAACAACGACGATGCCTCATGGTGCGTGTAGTCTCATTTCACCATCAGACTATGATGTGAGTATATAGTTTAATATACTATAATTAATTATGTACCTCAGCAGATTCTCACTATCAGGAGGAGCGCAGGTTCAGGACATTGCATCCTCCAGTTATCGCACTTGACGTTGACCCAGCCCTGAATAAGTTCTTTTATCCCTCCACTAATCAGGACATATTATTATTCATTGAGTTCTTGCCAGATGATTATATGGCACGGGTTACCTAGACAACCAAGAGACGTAATATGACGCTTCCCTGGGGCGGAGCAAAGACATGTGATCGGGTTTCTGTTGTCTCCTTCTCCACCTCGGGCTCTAAGACGAACTTATCTACTCTTAGATACCTTTAATTAAATGTACCGGATTATCAGACACTGGGCTATGATAACACTCTATTTACATTATACACAGAACTTACTCGATTCAATCATTAGATACCAACATATATTATTAATTGCATCATTGCTGGCTATAAGAACGGCTCTTTATTTATGTCTTATGAGTTTTGATTAGACCAGAATGTTATGTGTATATATACTATGGTATGAACATATATGACATACCATTACAAAATGGCAACATGTTAGAGTACTGACAACAGTAATCTGGTTCTATAGTCCGTCGTTCATGTCAACAGTAATGCAAAAATGTAAACATAAAAGATGTATAGCAACTGGTGCAATTTGTGGGATCAAGCACTCTGTGGAGTGCGAAACGCGTCACGTAGATTTATGAAGGAATAAATCAACTTTTTGGATTTACGAGTGGATTGTGGTCTGTCCGTCTTTTGCCTGAGTGCTCGTGAGGAACGCCATTTTTTATGAATATATATATATATATATACTATAAAACAATTAATAAACTATTTAAACTTTTAAAATAAATGAAATTAATAGTTGATTAATTGTTTTAAAGTAAATATATATGTCTTTATATATTTACTTTAAAACAAATATTCAACTATTAATTTAATTTATTTTATAAGTTTAAAATGATATAAAAATGTACATACATATATACATCAATATAATAAAATATAAAAAACTATCTATTATAAATTAAAACATAACACTATTTAAAAATATTTAAACTTAAATTTCCCTATATGGTATATATATACATATATATGTCATCTTGGGGGCAGGGGGGTCTGCCAATAAATCATCTCATGCACTGAAGCTCGGAGTGCTGTCTACTTTTTTCTGAAGAGAAAGCAAGTGTTCGTCTATATATATATATAAATATATATATATATATATATATATATATATATATATATATTACCTACTGGCTATCGCCAGTAGGTATATATAGTTAGGATTAATTCCCTATGGGATTTCTAAAAATTCTATGCCTAATAACTTTGGCGTTTGTGGACGGAATCGGCTGAAATTTTCAGGAAAATGGCACATTTTGTTTCTAAGCAGCCCCTGCAAATTTGGTGGAGTTTCGTCAAGGGGGGGCTGAGAAAAAAGGGGGGTCCCAAAACACGTTTTTCCCATTCATTTTTCCATAGGGCGGTTGGACTCACTTTTAGCTCGAACGGCTGAATGGATTTGCACGAAACTTGGCAAAATTGTAGGGACTGTTAGCCCGATGTGCCTTTGCTAGGTCTCAATATATGTGCTCCAGTAGTTTTTGAGAAATTAACGTTCAAAACAAGATATATATCTGTAACAGCGCTCCGGGCAGCGATCCGGTCCGCTTACTTTTCGCGAAACGGAACTTTGCGCGCAGAAAGCTGATTGGCTCTCCGGTGTCTGTCAACATTCTAAACAGTCCGGAGCGGCCGCCATCTTATCTCTCGGTAGGATCGAGAGAGAAGAGGTGAAAAACGAAGGGGGAATTTATTGAAAGGGTGCAAGGTATACCCCTCTTGACCCCCTAGGATTGTTGTTGGGGTTATTAAAGGGTCCCGTGGGGAAAAAAAAAAAAAATTATTTTTCACGGTAGAAGCGTTTCCCGGGCCGCGAACTGGGCCGCAAACTGGTAGCGAAACGGGAATTCGCCATTTTGTGCTTCGTTTTAATTGTTTAGAGACAAAAATTATCGCCGCACATCGGCCACAATGCATGAATATCGCTGAAAAGTCAGCGATATTCATGCATTATCCAGCAAATGCTCTTAGCCATGTTATCCACCTTCCATTGGATAACAGAAAGCTGATTGGCTCTCCGGTGTCTGTCAACATTCTAAATAGTCCGGAGCGGCCGCCATCTTATCTCTCGGTAGGATCGAGAGAGAAGAAGAGGTGAAAAACGAAGGGGGAATTTATTGAAAGGGGGCAAGGTATACCCCTCTTGACCCCCTAGGAATGTTGTTGGGGTTATTAAAGGGTCCCGTGGGGAAAATAAAAAAAAAATGATTTTTCACGGTAGAAGCGCTTCACGGGCCGCGAACTGGGCCGCAAACTGGTAGCGAAACGGGAATTCGCCATTTTGTGCTTCGTTTTAATTGTTTAGAGACAAAAATTATCGCCGCACATCGGCCACAATGCATGAATATCGCTGAAAAGTCAGCGATATTCATGCATTATCCAGCAAATGCTCTTAGCCATGTTATCCACCTTCCATTGGATAACATGGCTAAAAACCGCTCTGTGCGTGAGCTTTTTTTCTTTTTTTTTTTTGCTGCGTGACGTTTGTTAACGTTCGATTCGATGGAAATCAGGAAGTGTTGAACACCATTTTGTCACTGCGAGTAAATATTTTGTTATAAATGAATCCTTATTGATAAACATTGTCTGCGCCATCTTGCGTTTTTGTCCAATGCCACAATTTTGTCGTGCACGGCAGCCATTTTAGATGCCTTGACCAGGGCCACTCTCTGCACGCCGTCGATTCTCAGCATGGCTCCCCACCCTCGCACGCATCTCCCCCACGCAATGGTCACCCCCGCTCTCTCTCTCATGCATGGGCCATATACTTCCCCCATCTGCGCTGCTCTTCTCTGAGAATCACACCCTGTGCCCGTTCGACACCTCCCTTTCACCCTATTCACTACCGCACCCTCTGACACTTCTCTTCCTCTGTGTCCGATTGTCCAGGCCGGACCTAGGCTATCACCTAGCCCTGCGGATGTAGTTTATGGCTCCAGCTGTAGAGTATCCAGACATGCCAACCCTCCCGATTCAGGTGTGAGACTACTGATTTCAGTGCTAGTCTTTCGCTTCCCGATTCCTGCAAGGAAAAACCCGGGGGCATATTTCCAACAACTAGCGGTAATTTTTGTCTCTAACTTGTTTAGAGACAATAATTATCGCCGCACTTCGGCGAATTTTATCGCACATAAACCTTGCTATTAGCAAGGTTTATCGCAAATGCGATAAAAAACGGCCGCAATGCATGAATATCGCTGAAAAGTCAGCGATATTCATGCATTAGTCAGCAAATGCTCTTAGCCATGTTATCCACTTCCCATTGAACAAGCGCATGGTCTTTTAAAGATTTGTGAAGTACTCGGGGTGGTGGTGTGTGTGTGTCCTCTTTCAGGAGCGGGCGGGGGGGCACTGGCAGCAATTTGCAGGCCAGGCAGTGTTCAACACGTGCATCACCCTTTCTCTGCCTGCTATTGCGCTCCATGCTTCGGAAAGGTAAGAAAAAGAACGTGCATTTGAGTTTGAAATGTCCGATCTTGTAGCAGTACACTTGCAAAGCCTACACATGACAATAACCCGATTCAAGGCCCCATTCACCCGATTTTTAAAAAAAATATAGTACTCCAAGACAGTTACATTTTAAAACTTTATTAATATTTAAATATAACGAACGCAACAAAAACTGTAAATAAATTTAACCATTTTTTGAAATTAACCAGAACTATAACGATAACAACAACAACAACAATAATATAACTTTTATGCTTAAATTACGCAAACATTTAGCTAATCTGCTAAAGGGGGGAGTCGCCATTTCTTTACAATAATCAATAATGAAAAATCCACATCAATAGGGTTGCCCGTTTTCTCGATGCAGCACTATAGTGCAATATACACAGCACCTGGGGTGTCAAGAGTGAACAGGTCTTTCTTTGTTCCTTAAGATGTTATCTCCGAGAATGCTGATGCATTGGTGTCTGTACACTTCTTTGTCAATTCTGTCAAGATGATAACTGCTTTATAAACAGACGATATCTTTGTTTCGTCATTAGTGTTAAGTGTGTCTGAAACTACAGTGCCCTTCTGTTTTTTTTTCTTCAGGCTCTACAGAGTTTTGTGTGTTGTTCTTTTGAGCGACAATTATTCCAGAGGTTTCAGGTTCACTTGTTTTGTTCTGCAGTGAGTTAACAGCTTTAGAGAGTTCATGTTTATTTGCTATGTCCTGCTGTTCGTGAACTGCTTCAGAGACGTCAGCCTCATTTTTTATGTTTCAGTAGATCCTGGACCTGCCCGGCCGCGCCCAAAATGGCGCCGGTGTAAATGGGACTCGTAACTGCTTGTTCTGTACTGGTTGCCCAACCTTGATATCACGAGATACATATGCAGTTTTGAAGCACATGGCGGAGGCTTGTCTGCTGTAGTGGGGCGCCCCTTTATCGTTTCAGTCGCCATTCCGCCCGCTTTTGCTACACTGTGCCTCATCCGCCATTCAGCTGTTTACCGCCCGCTCTTACGGCTACAGCGTCTCGCTCACCATGTAGTTGAGTTGCTCCCACTCTTGCGGTGCAGCGGTAGGCGGCTGCCACAGGACTCTTAAAATGGCGGCCGGCTCTTCGGATTTGGGCCTGGTCCAGTAAAATGGCCCTGGGACACCTTGGAACTCGGACGCTTGTCTGCCAGGGCTTGGGTTGCATTCTCGAAAGCGTCCCCTCAGCCTTGAAGATTGTACAAAAGTCTTGGGGGCCCTCGACTCCCGCAGGCTTCCGGTGGGGAGCGGCTGCCATGATTGCTTGTGGAATGGCCACGACGGAGCTACGAGATGGTGGTGCTCTCATGGTGACACCAGCTTCAGTCTGAAACATCCAGAAACAAGGTGGGGCTTTCATCGTTTGGGGAAAAAAAATGTTTTAATCCAATGAAAAGTGTTATTTTTAGGTCACATGACCTAGTCTTACATAATTAGGAAAAGAAAAGTAAAATGAACCAATGAAAAGTTTTATTAACAAGTCACATGACCTGTTATGCTTACGTTATGCGCTGCGCGGCGCGCTCTGGATCGTTTCCGGGAAGCTGCGCCTTGCGCACCGGAGCACTTCCGGGTGCGCTAACGCGTCGCGTCATATGACGCATTACGCGACAATGCAGGTGCAGAATATAGTCAAAATGTGTCCACCAACCAGCGGTCGGAATTCCACCGCTTTCAGCAGTCCAAAAAGTTCGGTCAAATCTTAAGAGCGGGAGCAACTCAACTACATGGTGAGCGAGACGTTGTAGTCGCAAGAGCGAGCGGTAAACAGCTGAATGGCGGAAGAGGCACAGAGTACCAAAAGCGGGCGGAATGGCAACT
Organism: Lissotriton vulgaris; assembly: GCF_964263255.1. Taxonomy (NCBI): domain Eukaryota; kingdom Metazoa; phylum Chordata; class Amphibia; order Caudata; family Salamandridae; genus Lissotriton; species Lissotriton vulgaris. The sequence continues at coordinate 1,437,454,072 of NC_141693.1, forward strand.
AAAACGGTAAAGGGGCGCCCTACGACAGCGTGTCTTCAGGTGAAACGGATTGTGGGACAAGGTCCAGAATGAAAGATTCTTCAAAAGGGAAAAAATTCCGCCGGACCCCGGGAGCCGGCCGCCTATGCCGGGGGCGATCTCAGGCCTCACCAGGGCAACACGACTTGGGGAGGGGGCAGGAGCCAAGCGCCCCCTCTCAGTCCGCGCCATGTCACCGCCCCTCGGGGGCCTCCGTCAAGCGGTTTAGGGAGGCACCGTATCACATTGTTTTCCAATGCAGTCAGGTCCACAAATGGACCCCACTTACTTTGAATAGTGAAGCTGCAGCAGGTGCAAATAAGGTTTAAACAGTGTTACAAGAACTGCTTAGAACTCTGAAGTATGGCACTCAATAACCAGGACTTATGCCATTTATGTAAGGCAGTGACATGGAAGCAACTCAGGGACAAAAAGCATGAACGAACATTCACGTATGAAAATCTTATTTGGAGAAGGGGTAGAATCCAAACGCCCCCTGCCAGTTCGCGCCACTACACCGTATGTGGAAAATCTGAAGCCATCATTCTACAAACTCTCAACGCTTGTTATCAGTGCATGACTTTCATGCTCGATCGATTGAGCTAGCCGGATCGGGCAATAAAAAGTATAAAATAGTTATGTAAATAGTTATTTAATAAAATGTTTTATTCTGTTTCTTTGGTGGTGTGTTGTGTATATTTATAATATTTGCATAGGGTTTGCCGTTATTTTGGGCGGTGTGGGTGGCGGAGTCGAGCTGTTTTGCAGCCCTCATGGTGTGGAGCTCAATTCATTTCACTATTTTCGTATTTCTCATGAAGGGTTATTCCTAATGTTTGTATTTTACCGAGGTTAAAAAGAGATCGAATTAGTGGTCTACTGATTTTGCTCGATTACTTTTATTTTTTTACACGATTTTTCACTATCTGCAAAGACTAAACAGAGTATTGCGACTTTGTGCTTGTTTGTAAATAGAGAATGATCCAAAGAGAACCAATTGTAAAACAGTAAATGCTTGGATAATAATCAATCAAATGGAGAGACAAGCAGGTACGACGGATTACAACAGGGGTAAAGGTCTGCGTTAACTACCGTTCACTATCTGCAAAGAGAGAGTACTACTAAGAGAAAAGAGGGGAGTGGGGGGGGGGGGCAGCGTTCAAAGCACATCAGCGTGCATAAACACGAAAACGTTTTTACCTATCACGTACTTGACATTTGACAGCTTTTGATGTTTGCTATTAAAAAACCATTGAAATTCACAGAAAAAACCATAGGTTATACTCCATATATAGTTAGGAATTTGCATTTACAAAACCTTGAAAATTCAATGAAAAAACCATTGGTTTTAGGCCATATATAGTTAGGGATTTGCATTTAGAAAACCTTATTTTACTCGCATAAAACCATTGAAATTCCATATATAGTCATAAGCGCTAACTATATATCGCGCACCCGCAATCCACTGCTGATGATGTCACATATTACATCATTCATGACATGGTTAGTGACATCACTGATGACATCACTGATGACATCTCAAATGACATCACTGATGACATCACTGATAACATCTCATTTGACATGACTGATCACATCACTGATGATATCATTCATGTGATAATACCATGAACCTCTTCAGACTCTAATATAACCTTAGATACAATCAGTGTAAACAGACAGTCACTCATCCATGGAGTTACTCACACACCTAGTCAGTTATGCCAAAAATCAATCACACCTCCATTTTCTCAACTATACAGTTATACACACCTTACTTATTCAAACATATACTAACACATATTTACTTTACTCTCTTATACAATCTCTGATACATGTTCACAATGATCCATACAGCCACTCACACATTCACTAGCTCTTATGCACAGTTATTTATAGATGTCAACTCTCACATGTACTGTGTTTTACATATGTACTTAATTTGACATGTAGCACTGAGATATCCATTCACTCACTAATACACTCATGCACAGTCAACCGCCCATACAGCTGTTTCCACATGCAGTTTTGAATCTATACATATAGTGAATCAACTACTCACACATCTATGTACAGAGTCACACACCTCCCAGCCACCCATACACACACACTCAGTTTCCCATACAAATACTTGGACAACCAATCAATAACCCATACAGTTACTCATATAGCTACTGATCAACATATGCAGCAGTTTGTAGAACAACAGATATAATGATGCACAAATTAAAACAGTTTAGTCACTAACCCATGCACTCAGTGAGACACATTTAATCACTCACTCATACAGTCAGTCTTGCACCTACTAAATCCTTCATCCAGACACTTATACATCCACTCATTCTTCAATATGTAAAACATATTTTAACTTTACAGAAACATACAGTCACTGGATGTTGTAATCAGTGATGTCATCAGTGATGTCATTTGAGATGTCATCAGTGATGTCATCAGTGATGTCACTAACCATGTCATGAATGATGTAATATGTGACATCATCAGCAGTGGATTGCGGGTGCGCGATATATAGTTAGCGCTTATAACTATATATGGAATTTCAATGGTTTTATGCGAGTAAAATAAGGTTTTCTAAATGCAAATCCCTAACTATATATGGCCTAAAACCAATGGTTTTTTCATTGAATATATATATATATATATATATATATATATATATATATATATATATATATATATATATATATTACCTACTGGCGGTCGCCAGTAGGTATATATAGTTAGGATTTTTTTCCTATGGGATTTTTGAAAATTCTATGTCGAATAACTTTGGCGTTTGTGGATGGAATTGCCTAACATTTTTAGGAAAACGGCACATTTTGTTTCTGAGCAGCCTCTGAAAATTTGGGGGGGTTTCGTCAAGGAGGGGCGAGAAAAAAGGGGGTCCCAAAACATGTTTTTGCCATTCATTTTTCTATAGGACGGTTGGAATCACTTTTAGCTCGAACGGCTGGATGGATTTACACGAAACTTGGCAAAATTGTAGATATGGTTTGCCCGACGTGCCTTTGCTATGTCTCAATATATGTGCTCCAGTGGATTTTGAGAAATTAACGTTTTTAAAAACAGATATATCTGTGACAGCGCTCCGGTTAGCGCCCCGGTTCGCGTACCTGACGCGTAACGGAACTTCACGAAGCGAAGCTGATTGGCTGTCAGGTGTCTGTCAACATTCGAAACAGTCCGGTGCGGCCGCCATCTTGTGTCTAGGTAGGATCGAGACACAAGATGTGGCAAAAACAAAGGGGGAAATGAGCATAAGGGGGCAGAGTACATCTTCCCTGACCCCCTAGGTTTGATGAGGGGGCTTTAAAAGGGCCTCGCGGGGTTAAAAAATAATAATTTTTATATCGTTTTTTTTTGCAGGGGGAGGGCTCGGTACGCGCACCGGGAAGCGGTCCGGGAAGCGTAATATTGAGAAAATAGGATGAAAGAATGTTCAAATATTGTATGTTTATTGATTGTTCTTTTTTTAATTTTTTTTTTATTTAAGTACCAAAATGTAGGTACCAATGCAGAGTCTAAAAATAAAAACACATTGTTTCCTTTGTAGATATCTTGCATGTTGTTTCAGAAGTTATTGTGGTATATGGAATTCATAGCGTAGTCTGTCAGGAAAGCAGAAACACCATGGAGGCAGGAGATGATAAAGAGATGTTAAATACACATTGGAGATGATATAGTGGAAGAAAGGAAGTAACTATGAGCAAACTTAAAGTTGCACAGTATATTTAAAGTCTAATTTTACATTATAATCAATTTGCTACTAGTTTAAAAAATACATATAAAAATGAATATTGTCTCAAACAATTTTGAATTATTATATATACATTTATTTTTCAGAATTGTTTTCAAAATTAAAAAGAACTTCTAATAATTCTTTGTCAGAATTTGTCTCATTTTCAAGTAGGAAATCAACAGATTCAACACATTGCAGAAGTTCTATGTCCAGTGATTCATCAAAGAATTCTGATTCATTTTCTGTATCTTTGTTGCATTCTGCAACAATTTCCACGTTATTTTTTTTCTCTCCTTCCATTTTTGTGCTGTAAAATGAATTTTAAAAAAATATATCAGTACAGATAGGGCACTGTTGGGTTTAAGTACAGACAGGTAGTTTGGTTTTTTAAACAGTGATTTTTTCTTTCGCCAGTGTATGGTATCAGACTGGAAGTAGAAATATCAAAAAATGTATGTGATAAAGTCTAAGTCAATTCTTAATTATACAAGACAAGCCTAACTCCATCCATAACTAAAACAGAGTAGTCTATCTTATTCTATAAGTATTACAGAGGGATAGTATATAACTATCAGAAAATGTTTTCCGAATTAACTTAAAGTACAGAATATACTTCAGTTTTTAAAATAACATCTTACCTTTCAAATAAAAGTTTAAGTTCTCAGTTGAAATGCACTTGATATGTACTTCAGGAAGTAGTAGTCAAAATGTCTGTGTTTCTCTCTCTTTCTTTATATATATTCAGGTACATAACCAATCAAATGTCATGAAATAATAGAAGATATTGAAAGTAGCATTTTGATTGGTTGTCAATTCTAACACTTCATAAGTGTTTTTGTTAGGTAATTTACCTCAGGATATTTAGTGAGGCTTACAGCATAATTTTCTCAATGGAATTCCATCAAATTTGGGGAAATGGTAGGGACTGCTATGTAGTAGGGGCTATTCTATATTTGATGAAAGTGTCTGTAGTGGTTTTTCTGTAAATTACTTTCCCACCTTTTTTTATCGAGCGCTTACCGGTGCGCTCCCCAGTACGCGAACCGGCAGCGTTACGGGAGTCCTCCATTTTGAGTATCGGTAGAATTGAGACACAAGATGGAGGACAAACAATGTTCGGAATGGATAGAAGGGGGCACGATAGACACTTTGTGACCCTCTAGGTTTTCGGAGGGGGGATTAGGATGCTGATACATGCAAAAATAAAAAATTAAAAAATAAAAAAAAATCGCGGGGGAGCGCCCAGTACGCGCACCGGTAAGCGAACTGGGGAGCGTACTTTGGTGGAAAAAAAAAAGTAAGAAAAGATAAACGTTTTGAATAATCAGAGGTAGGGTAGCTCTGAAACGAGCTATTGGGTTCTGTCGCTAATTTAGGTACCTACAAGTATTTCTAATGCACACTTTTAAATAATGGACGAATATTCTATTCCCTTCATTGGGGAAGTGCACACCATCTCTTCTGTAGATGTCTTGAATGTTGTTACGCAATAATATTTAATATTAAAAAAACATTGAAATTCACAGAAAAAAACATAGGTTATAGACCATATATAGTTAGGAATTAGCATTTACAAAACCATAAAAATTCACTGAAAAAACCATAGGTTATAGACCATATATAGTTAGGGATTAGCATTTACAAAACCTTATTTTACACGCACAAAACCATTGAAATTCGCATATATAGTTAGTTGCACTAACTATATATCGCGCACCCGCAATCCACTGCTGATGATGTCACATATTACATCATTCATGACATGGTCAGTGACATCTCTGATGACATCACTGATGACATCTCAAATGACATCATTGATGACATCACTGTTGACAACTCAAATGACATCACTGACAACATCACTGATGACATCACTCATGTGATAATACAATGAACCTCTTCAGACTCTAATATAACCTTAGATACACTCAGTGTAAACAGACACTCACAGACTGTCACTCATCCATGGAGTTACTCACACACCTAGTCAGTCATGCAAAGAATTAATCACACCTCCATTTCCTCAACTATACAATTATACACACCTTACTTATTCAAACATATACTAACACATATTTACTCTCTTATACAATCCCTGATACAAGCTCACAATGATCCATACAGCCACTCACACATTCAATGGCTCTTATGCACAGTTATTTATATATGTCAACTCTCACATGTACTGTGTTTTACATATGTACTTACTTTTACATGTAGCACTGAGATATCCATTCACTCACCAATACACTCATGCAAACAGTCAACCACGCATACAGCTGTTTCCACATGCAGTTTTGAACCCATACATCTAGTGAATCAACTGCTCACACATCTATGCACAGAGTCACACACCTCCCAGCCATCCACACACACACACTCACTCTCCCATACAAATACTTGGGCAACCAATCAATAACCCATATAGTTACTCATATAGCTACTAATTAACAAATGCAGCAGTTTACAGAAGAACAGACATAATGATGCACAAATTAAGACAGTTTAGTCACTTACCCATGCACTCAGTGAGACACATTTAATCACTCACTCATACAGTCAGTCATGCACCTACTAAAACCTTCCTCTAGACACTTATACATCCACTCGTTCTTCAATATGTAAGACATATTTTAACTTTACAGAAACATACAGTCACTGGATGTTGTCATCAGTGATGTCATCAGTGATGTCATTTGAGATGTCATCAGTGATGTAATCAGTGATGTCACTGACCATGTCATGAATGATGTAATTTGTGACATCATCAGCAGTGGATTGCGGGTGCGCGATATATAGTTAGTGCAACTAACTATATATGCGAATTTCAATGGTTTTGTGCGAGTAAAATAAGGTTTTGTAAATGCTAATCCCTAACTATATATGGTCTATAACCTATGTTTTTTTCAGTGAATATATATATATATATATATATATATATATATATATATATATATATATATATATATATATATATATACACACACATATATATAGCCGCATTTTGACCCAGCTGGAAACCCTTACCTTGCATGTTGTTTGTTCTGGATGCTGGGCACCTTCAATTTTTTGCCGCCGGGGGAGAAGCCAAGGATCTCGCCGCTGGGGGACCACAATCCCCAACCTTCTTTGTGCCTTGAGCATGCTGAAAACAACAACGATGCCTCGTGGCGCGTGTAGCCTCATTTCGCCCCAGCTGGAAACCCTCACCTGGTCTGCTGCTTGTTCTGGACACTAGGCACCTTCAATCTTTTGCCCCTTGGGGAGAAGCAGCGGATCTTGCCACTGGGGGACTACAATTCCCAACCTCCTTTGGGCCTGGAGCGCACTGAAAACAATGACACCAGACAGCGGCACTGGACGGGCATGGGGATGTGCCTGGGCTGTGCCCGGGGAGAACCCAGGCCAAGAGCAGGCCGTTTCACACACTTCGGAGCCCGGAAGAGGCTGGGCTGGGCCCTCTGTCTAACATCTTGCATTGGCCTAAATGTATCCGTCCCGTTTTTGTTGTCATTTTTTTTCAATATGGGAAAGCGCAAAGGTCCTACAGAAAAAGTGGGTGGAGGGCCTGAAGCAATGCTGGATGCATTTCTGTCCAGAGCAGTCAGTGTTCTCACCCATGAAATTGAGTTAACCCAGAGGCGCCTGTCAATGGAACCCCTCTATTTTGTCTTTAGGGTCAGGTCACCTACGGGGGGCACACAGGAGGCTCCCTTACAAACCCACTCACCTCATCTGATAACATCTGGTGATCTTCCACCCGGGCAACAGGAACTGCTTTCTGTGTCTTCTGTCCCGTCTGACTTCTCTAGAAGGGATTTAGATTATTTTCCTCCCATTGTTTTGTCAAACAACCCCGCAAATGCGAAGTGGCACAGGGCCATCACGATCATCAACAACAAACAGGCCAAAGTCACCCGCTCTCCCAAACCAAGGGACATACATCCTAAAGTCCCCACATTTGTTCATGAAATACCAGTTATGACTTCAACAGCAAGCACACTATCCTTACATACTCCATTCAATGAAGACTTATGGGCGGAAGCAAGTAAAAGGTTGATGATACTCCTGGACCCTTTTTTGACTAAGTTAACGCAGATTGAACAGCGACTAGGCAGCCTAGAAACCTCTAACATACCTGTCAGATCTCTTGGTGACCCCTCCAGAGTGCATTCCCCATGGATACCCGCACACATAACTCCAGCCCCCCTAGCGAGGCTCGAGTCCTTTCAATTGCACCAATGTGGGGCAATACAACTAGCCCCGTTACTCAGGTCTGCGGAACATCTTCTATAATGAGCGTTCATGCAAATGCGCACAGGGAGGCTCTAAATCCTCAAGCTACGGAACCAAGGGATACACTTTACCACCCATTGTCATCGAAGGAGGTTCCAAGGGCTCTACACCAGGCACCAGGAATATGAGACGCCCATGCCACCCCTACAGATGACTACACTCCAATAGTACTCCATCTTCCACCGGAAGCCTCTCCACTGGTACTGGTTCGGGCAAGCACACCCACCTTCGGGCCAATCATCTGGAATCAACGTCGCAACTGATGGATAAATGTCTCCACTGGCTTTCTTCATATAAACTTAGTAACTTGGGAGTAAGTAATCATCACCTGGCAAATAAAATTTTCATGGCCAGTAGAGTGTGATGGGTGGGTAGTTCTCCAAAGACATTTGTGGGGGATTGTGTGGTGATAAACTTGATTATGCATATGTGGGTCACCAGGTTCGGGACAATCTCCTTAGGTCAGTCCTTTGGAGTCCCCAAAGTATAACTTTACCACTGCAGCACATAAGCAGATCACATCTTTAGGAGCAGGAAACAGTGGTGGGTCAAGATTAGAACATTTCCCTATGAGATATGTGGAAGGCCCCAATACTCCCCAGGGGGTAAGGATACAAAATATATTTGCTCCCCTCTCCGATTTAGAATCCTGTGATTGACCACCATCGTCACCTGGGAGAATAGCTACGCTAGCTAGTCAACCATGAGGTACACAGGTAATATGCCCACACCCACTGCCCTGCAAAATGGATATAAACAAGATTACCCTAGCATGCTGGAATGTGGTCGGAATTGCCTCTAAAATAGTCAATGAACAATGGCAAAATCTTTGGCACTCTTTGGAAATCATCTGCTTCCAGGAAACATGGGCCAAGGAGCCGGTCTTTTTGCCTGGGTTTTGCACTTTCCATACTCCTGCAGTTCGCTCTATTTCAGGCAGACGAAGGGGGGTCTATTAACCTTGACTTCTAATGCGGTCCCCGTACAAATAAGGCAATTTGGTTCCCCAAATCCCCATTTCCAGCTTCGGTACCTTGAGTACAAAAAAGAAGGTCCATGGATTTTAATACATTTTTATAATACCAATTCGGGAGGAATATGACAAAAGTAGTAGAAGATCTGAACAGGGACCTTGGGAAAGTTACCCGACTAAATAAAAAAGTCACACCTTTGGGTGGGGGATTTCAACATTCACCTATGCAAACATACAGAGTCTAAGGTGTGTGGTCTAATGTATACCCAGGATAACCCACGTACACATTTTTCGCATAACAAATACAGTGATAGCCTGCATAATTTTCTATATACAAGCAATCTGGGACTAATCAATAACATAATATCTGTCCAGATAGGGAAAACATTCAGGCGGGGTACCCAGGAGTCAACAATTGCCCATCTAGATAACCTGTTCACAGCCTATAGCGATCATTCTATCCTACTTAGTTCTCTAGATCTCCCTTGTAAGGCGAAAGAACACCAACAGGTAGCAGATCATATATTGTTACAAAGGAAAAATGGCTACCAGTTAAAGTGTTACAGCAAACAAATGATAGAAGGAATGCTGACAATGCAAACATTCTCCCCCAGTCAAAAGATCTGGGATAAATCCATCGGTCTTATGGCCACTACGCCACCCCAGTTTGGACCCAGCCATATGCAAATCAGTCTTGACCCTGTGCCCATGGGAACAGTCCAGACCGAATTGCCAGGCCAGGTCCTCCCTGGACTGGAAAAAAGCATTCTGGGACTGGTTTCAGGGTATGCCACCCTTCTTCAGCCAGGCTAGCTTGAATCCAGTGGCACAGTGAGCAAGGGACCTAAGTCTGGGCATACCGATCTCACTTAGGGCGAAAAGTGTTACCATTCTCCCCCAGTCAAAAGATCTGGAATCCATTGTTCTTTTGCCCACTACGCCCCACTAGTTTAGACATAGCCATATGCAAATCAGTCTTGACCCAGTGCCCCATGGGAACAGTCCATACAAACTACCAGGCCAGGTCCTCCCTGGACCAGACTCAGACGTGAGTCCTGTGCTCTCCATGCCACTGGAATCAAGCTATCCTGACTGATGAGGGCTGAAAGCCCGAAACCGGTCTTAGGTTGCTTTTTTCCAGTCCAGGGAGGGACTGGCTTGCCAGTTCGGGCTGGACTGTTCCCATGGGGTACAGGGTCAAGACTGATTTGCATATGGCTAGGTTCAAACTGGAATGGCATGGTGAGCAAAAAAACGATGGATTTAGGCACAGATATCTGTACTAAGGTGAATGTATGACATTGTTCTGCATTCTGTCCATCAACTGTTGTTTTTGTACCAGTTAAAGTGGGCACTGGTTGAGAAGCTGAACCTGGGAAATGAAATAATAGCTCAAGCAAGGGAAGACATCCTACACTGTCTGGCTGAGGGGACTGAGTCTTCACATTTAGTTACCCAGTTTGCAGTACTTTTAATGAAACTAAAACTGGCCCTTACTCGTACCACACCAGTAAATTCTCATCGAATCGAAGGATGGTTCGATCACGAATGCTCCACTGCAAGGACTGCTCCTACTAAGGCTCTTAAAGCACACCATAGAAACCAAGCAGGGGTTAAATTGTTTCATAGTAACTTTAAACAGGCTAGGGAAAAAAAGGATATTAGGGAAAAGGCCTGGAACGACCTGGAGCAAGTTGCAATTTTGGGCAGTAGTAGGGAGTTCTGTAGAGTCATAAATGCCCCATACTTTAAAGTCTCTAAGGATCCCTCACTAGACTAGCTTGTAGATGAGGACGATTGGGTGGTCAATTTTGAAAGCATCTTTGGCCACAATAATTATTTCCACTTGTATCCTGTCGAGCCAGATGAAAAGCCACTAGGTTGTCTGAAATTCTCACTAACAGAAGTTAGAAGAGGGTTGTAGTCTTGCCCACCAGAGAAGGCCCGGTTCCTGATGGGGTCCAGATTGATTTTTTTAGCAGAATTATGATTTGTGGGTGCCCCTATTAACAAACGTGTTCAATAGCATAGCAAAAGAGGTCCCTCCACCATCCTGGAATCAGAGTGAATTTGTTCCCATCTATAAGAAAGGGGGTAGGGGCATGTCTATGAATTACCATCCCATTTCCCTCCTGGATACCACTGCAAATCTTATGGGCTGGCTTCTATTATCTAGATTGGAGGACAGGGACAAAGAAAATAATATACTGATGCAAGCGCAATATGGGTTCAAGAAGGGGTAGGGGACAGTAGATCAATGTCTTAATCTGTCACTTTGCATTGATAAATATACCAAGGTGAATGAGGGGAGGATTTACATGGACTTTATGGACCTTTCGGTGGCCTTTGGTTGTGTTTCCCACCAGAAGTTGTGGTCTATGCTGAAAGAGATGGGTGTCGACCCATTGATAATTTGTTTCATTTGCCAGCTATACGACAATGCTTCTTCTGTTCGTTATGGCGCAAATGGGGAATGCACACATCCATTTAAAATCAAGAGGGGAGTCAGGAAGGGCTGTGTACTCGCCCTGTTTCTTTTTCCATCTATACTAATGGGGTTGAGGCAACCCTGACTGGAGCACCCCTGGACGTGCCTATTTTTAATAACAGTCCCCTTGCAATACTGGAATATGCTGATGATTCGGTCTTGATTGCCAGGACAGGGGATGCCTTACAATCCCTCCTAACATCATATGCAGGAGGCAGTGGAGGAGAACACCCTCCCCATTTTCAGTTGGCCTTAAAGAAAATCGAAATGGTAGACTCCTTTTCCTATCTGGGGGTTCTATTTGACAAGAACCACTCCTGGAAAAATCTGATTGTGGGCAGAGCTTCAGCCATGGAAAGGAGCCTGCAGGCCATTAAGGGCTTTGCAAGAAAGTTGGGCGCCGGTCCCTTGGATATGATTAAAAAATCTAGCATGCCAAAACAAAGGCAATTTTTTGTACGGGGTGGGAGTCTGAGGAATGGCAAACTCGGACCATCTCCAGAGAATGGAAGATACATTATTTAAAAATCGGGTATCTTTACCCCAGTCACACTCAAATTATACTCTACACCTTGAATTGGGGCTACTCCACTTGTTTGATTCCATCAGATTGGCCCCAATACTGCTGTGGCTTTTGATTTGGCGTAGGTCAACGGTCAACTTAACGCAACGTATTAACTTAACGCAGCTGCCTGAAGCTGGACCACTACAACAGGATTGATTGGCTTCGATACTTAGAGAATGAATTGACTGCAATTGGGCAGGTAAATCTATTCAGGGATCCCACATTGTGTAGGAAGTTCTTGAGGAGGCAATTCACTGAGTTGTATCTTCAGAGGGCTGGCGATCTTTGGAGGGAAATAAATCATAACCAAAGGGTAGTAATTGTATATGATCTTATTGTGCCAAAACTGTGTGAAGGGTTTTCAGACCTCGCAAGAATTAGCTTTTCACACCATAGATTTATTCTATTGCGTTTTCACCTGAATTATATCCCTCTGATGCTAGCCTACCCAGTGAGGAAATTTAAACACTCAGATTTGCCCACCTGCCCCTGTGAAACCGTTCACCCCAGTCGGACCTACACGTAATATTATTCTGTAAGTTTTACCACACTGAAAGGAAAGCCTTTATCCTCCTAATTTTAAGGGGCCCCAACTTCCCTCAATGCTGGGTGGCATTGTGTTTTTTAAAGGCACTCCATGACCCCTTTGTTTGCTTTTCTGTAGCATGCTTTTTGTGGACATGTATGAGAAAGAGGAAGAACTGAGATCCGTTGATTTAAATCGCTGTAGTAAATTGGAAAATTTGATTTCATCTAAATCTTGGGGGCCTAAGTTACCGAAATTGTTCAAACCTTAACGCTGCTACTACACATGATTTTAAATATTATTCCTCACTGGTATAGCCTATCCTTGAAATTGATGACCCTGTAAAGATTTTAAATGTTTTAAGCATGGTTTTATACAGATCTTTTTATAATATTGTGCTATGGTTCATTTGATGAATTGATGCTTGTATGATCTGTTTTAATTTGCGATCGAATGAAGATATTGATTGATTGATTGATTGATATATATATGTTTCAATTATTATCTTAGTGTGTTTAACTTTTTTAACCCCTTCGCTGCGGCGGCTATTCTGCCGCAGCACTAAGGGGGTGGGGCGGCCGCGCGGCGGCTCCATACTAGTGACAGAACCGCTCCGTCACGGCTGCGGGTGAGCTGTGCTTGTGACGGAACGATTCCGTCACGAACCCGCCCGCCCATTAAAGCGTCAGCGCAGGTACAAAATCAGCGCCACGCAGGCGCGGCGAGCGGGCCGTGACGGAACTGTTCCGTCACAAGCACAGCTCACCCATGGCTTGTGACGGAGCTGTTCCGTCACAAGCATGCAACGGGGTAATTAAGTTTATTTGTTCTATTTTGTGAAAATGTTTATTAAATGTAATTTATTTTGGTAAAATTATTTTTCATTATTTAACATATTTAATATGTATTATTTTATCTTTATATATATATATAAAAATCCATATTTTGTACAGTTATATTTTCAACATCAATATTTTTAGACAATATTTGTGTACTTACCTGTTTAAGTATAGGGAGTCAATATTTTTGCAGTCTATTTTTTCATATGTATTTTTTACATTGATATTTGTGACATCGATGTTGTGTCAGTCAACCATGCTGGTGCTAGCAAACTTATGGAAATTCTTGGCAATGGGGTACTCATGGCAAAATGATGGTGCTATAGATATATTTTTACACATGGGTCACCCATGGTATATGGAGGGCTTTACTGACAGAATTCTGGCACTGCTGCATTGAATGTAATTTTTGATATAATGGGGCAGCCATGGACCAAACTCAAGGACCATGGCAGCTAGGAGGGACTTGTTTAGGTCAGGGGAGAGTAGATTGTCAGGTCTTGGAAAATATGAAATAAAACTCCAACATAGAAAGGGGGAATGATGCTGGTATCCAAGCTAACCAGTCTGAAGCAAACCCTAGATACTTAGTGGCTGAGTAAATACAAGACCCCATACCCCTAACTCCTACTGAGCAGTCGACTACATCAACAATTGCCTCTCTAGAATCAATGACCTCATCACATTCTGTGGATATAAGAAAGAGAAGTAAACCAGGGAAAAGTATGAGGCTCTTGTGAAACCCTTGAGAAAAATACTCAGTCTTTTGACCATTAGGACCCAAGCTCAGGAGGACACAGTGTGTGGGCTGAAAGACGAAATGGGGAAGAACAAGGTGGAAATACAAGAATTTAGGCACACAAGCAAGAAAACCAGGAAAAATTGAAATAATTGGAGTATTATCTGAGGATGCTGAATGTTCCAGAGGGATTTAACGGAGATGATCTAAAATCATATGTGGTTTCCCTAATAAAGGCCAGAACACAGATTAAGGATAGGGAAGAGGACATAGCACAAATAATTTAGAGAAAATAAAGAGATCTGTTTAAGAGTGATCCTAATAAAAATAAGCTGCCGAAAATCCTCCTGAACTTCCAAACATATGCCTTAAAAGAGAAGGTTCTGTTAAAAAAATTGTAGATTAAATCCATGAGAGGGAATTACTTCTCCTTTGTGATAAGACAAGACCTACCAAGAGTGACCATAAACAATCAATAAGAACTGGGGAAGCAGCTATAAGAGTTTAAGAGGTTAGGGGTCACAGCCCAGCTCATATTTCCTGCTCCCCTACGGGTCATGTATAACAACAAATTGTGCAACCTTTAGGGTCACGAAAAAGCTGATGAATTATTAGAAGTCATCAAGACAGATAGCTCAGGATTCAAATAGGGGTTATTTTTTAGTAGGGGATAACATTAAATAAATATCTCCATGCTTTTAAACTTATGGCAGGCCATCCCAGTGGCACTCTAAAAGGGACTAAGCACTAGCCCATGTGGAAGCAGGGGTGGGTTCTCCAAGGTGTGGAGAGGCATGGACGAGGGAAGAGTGGGGAGCACAGGACAAGAAGCATAAGGAAAAATAAATCTCAAAATCTTCAGCAGGCTTTCCGGCAGAAGTATTAGAAGGATAGAGGTATTGGTGTACTAACTCAGATATTAGCATGGAATGTCAAAGGGCTGAGTGCAAAAGGGAGGAGAGATAAGATCCTGCAATAGCTAAGGGAGTTGCCATTGTACATAATAATCTTGCATGAGACTCATTTGACCAAAGTGGAATGCATTGAATTGTTCAGGTCTCATGATGGGTCCAGCATACAATATTGATAGAAAGTGACAAGATATGTTGTCCCCGAACAGAGACAGAAGAATTCCTTATGTTAAACATGGGGTCAGCGCCCCTAACTGTGGTGTGGGATGCTTTTATGGTCTTTATAAGAGGAACGATAATAATTCTTACTAGTTTTAGTAATAGGAAAAATAGGAATGAAGTAAGCTGTTTGGAGGTGGAAATGTCCAAACTAGAGAAACAGTTGATTGCAAATATAGATACTGAGGGAAGGCCTCCTATGGAGAAAAAAAATGAGATTACTGAGGGAGCAGTTAGAAGCACTATTACAGGCTAGGATTAAGAAGAGATGGGAAGCCAGTAAGCTTGGTCATTTTGAGAATGGAGAGAGTGCAGGGGAGTCCTTAGCTTGGAAAGTTAAAGCGGACCAAGCTAGGAATCTTATCAAGGAAATTGAGTGTGGGCAGATGGGAGTGAATTTGACAAGTAGCCTTGACATAGAGAATGTCTTCCAGAAGTTCTTTAAAGGTCTGTCCCAGAGGAGGAGGAAGTAAAACACTGGTTGGGGAAAGATGGCTTACTTACTCTTGCATTTAATGAACAGTCTCTTTTGTTCTGATCTCCCGTCCCTCTCCGAGCTTTTTGATGAACCCTGAAAGGAATGAAAGGAACGTGTATCAGTGTCCTACCTGTCTGGTTTCTTAATGTTCATGGTTCCTACGGTTATACCTCTATTCAGCAGACTCCTGTTGGGGAGATCCACCCCTTGATCATGAATTATTTTCTGAATTGATATTTTTCGAATTTTTATTTTCCCATTTCTTTTTTAGAAGAAGCAGGTGCTTGCTTCAAGTTATTATTGTCGGGACAACCCGCCATTTGTGACTTTCCTGCTTTGGTTCCCAAATGATCTCTACCTAATGCAGCATAGGTTTCTTTGAAAAAAAAATAATTCTCACTCCTTATTTATAGGTCCTATTTCCCTTAGGCGGCTGTATATGGCCACTGCTGCTGCCTCCCCCTTTATGTTGCTCAGCATTATTGCAGAGACTTTAACAAAATTACCCACCAGTTTCAACCCAAAGACCAGGGCAGGTCCTGCCCGTACTCATTCTGTATTTGTTTCAATACTTCTGGAACAACTGCTATGGAAGGGGTACTGTGTATTCTGATGTAGACGGCAGCAAAGATTGTTCCACAAGTGTTACATCCCCACTGGCAAGGATTCCATGTTTTTCCTGTGGTCCCATAAGGGGAAATACCGCTTCCAGAAGTGCAATTGTTTCTTTTATCCAGAACGGAATATGATCTTGTTTGGAAGGTATTGCTCCTATCACTGATTTTAGTGTCTGTGGGTTAATAGTGGGTTTGATCTAATGTGGATTAACTGGAGCGTTTCTCGTAGGTTGGATGGTAATGTTTGCATGACTAACTGGACAATGTGTCTGTATAGCCGGACTATGACTTTATATATTGTATGAACTTCATCCACTGGTAGTGTATCTATCTCTGGACGTGAAGTGTATGTCGTTAAGATAGGCCCGGTTACTCCTTCTATGCTGAGTGGACCAAGTCTCACAACAGATGTTGTGTGTGGGAGGGTGCCTTTAAACCAGTTTCTGTGCTGCTGGTTAGTTAACAGGACTCCATTATCTTCGTATGGAATTTATTCTTCTTGTGGTTCAACTACAATGTATATGTGAAACAAGTTAGTCTGTGGATCTGCAGGTGGGAACTGAACCCAGGAATAGAATTCCCTTGATTTGAACACCTAGTGTGCCTCAATCACGAAGGTAACACAGCCACCTGTTGCAGGTACGCAGTGTTCCAACAGCTTTATAGTTACTGTATGTCTGTAAGAACTTTTGCAAATTCTTCTTCTCAATCCCCTGAACCTCTGCTCGTCGACTCAGTCATTCACAAATGGAGGAGAATAAAAGGTTCTAGTAACTAAGGGTTTTGTACAATGTGGAGAACCTTTTACCTTTACAAGCTTGTTAAACCTTCAGCTAATGCACTGACTATATCTGCTCAGCTGAGGCGGGTTTCCCCTCCCACTTCAGACTTCTCTGAAATGATGAGAGTAGGGCTTTCTGAGATAACACTACTGATCTACTCAGATTTTTACTGTTAATATAAGAACCAAACCAATGTTGGCAGCCCCGTGTTGTGTAGTTCCTAGGAATCCCCAGGACCTGTACGTTTTGGAAGACATAAACTGAACACTTGGGGGCCGATTCCGATTTGGGAAAAACCGCTCCAAATAGCCGTTCGGAGCGTTTTTCCGGTACGAATCGTACCCTGCAACGTCCCCCGTACGTACAATGAAGTACGATTCGTACCAGGAGCCATACTCCGTACGAGTCATACAGAGACCATATGACTCTAATCTCCGTACGATTCTTCCTCGGAACCCGCTGTATGCGACATCTGTACGGTTCGCGGCTGGTTTTTATGACCCAGCAGGTATGATACGTGTCGGGTACGCACTGTATGACCCTTTTTCTACGGGAGTTGAAAACAGCAGTAAAATCAGAGCTCGTGCTGAAACAGGTATGGAATGGCCCCCCGAGTACGGTGCGTACCCCTGCGATCATGGGGTGTACGAGCTGTACCCCATGTATGATGGGTGTACGAGCCGTACCCCATGTACAATGGGTGTACCCATCGTACATGGGGTTTGGCTCGTACACCCATCGTACATGGGGTATGGCTCGTACACCCATCGTACATGGTGTATGGCTCGTACACCCATCGTACATGGGGTACGGCTCGTTCACCCATTGTACATGAGGTAAAGCTCGTACACCCATCATACATGGGGTATGGCTCATACACCAATCGTACATGGGGTACGGCTTGTACACCCATCGTACATGGGGTACGGCTCGTCCACCCCATGATCTCAGAGGTACGCACCATACCCCTGCGAGCATGGGGTATACAGACCGTACGGTGTGTATGTGCTTGTGTGCTTTTCCGTACGACTCGCCCTTACCTGACTTGGACCATACGAATCGCGTCCTCATACCCCGGTCCGGATCGTACTCGTCGGGTCGTACGGCATGTGTACGAGTTGTACGGCATGTGTACGAGTTGTACGGTTCACGGTTTCAGCCTTGCAATACGTACGGATCGCGATGATTCGAACGGACTCACGGAATACGGATCGTACTACGCGACTCGGATGGACGGGTACGATTCGTACGGAGAGGGCTCCGGATACAAATCGTACGGACTTTTTTTTTCCCGAATCAGATTCAACCCCTTGGTGTCCCATCCGCTTCTGGACACCCCCACAGGATATGTCAGCTGTAAGACCAGCTAGCTCTAAAGTGCCACTACCACCCCCTATACCTTACAGAGGTGTAAGTAGTTTCTTGCAGCCACTGAAAATGACAACCCTGATTCCTCAGATATAGTGGGAAACAGGTCAGTACTTTTCGCTCAGTCACTCGTGCTCACTTATTCTCAGAAAATACACAGGAAGGTAATTAGGACATTTCAGTAAATATTTATTGGTCCATCGTCAGTCTTGTGTAAAACATATTTGTGGCAACAATCAGGAGAATGAAGCATATGAAAGAGATTGCAATTACCAATATAGTAAATGGTAGATACATTTCTACAATAGTGCTAATAAGATGAACATAAGCAGTTCAGATAAAAACAGTAGCACTTGCATATTCCTAAAATGCGTGCCCTAAGTAATTTGCCTATGTACCTAGCCGAGATCAGTATGAGTTTCATGTATATGCATGTGTATGTATGTAGCCAAGAAACCACTAGGGAAAATCCATCCCACTCACCTGACGGTTGAGAACGGAGGAGCCCGTCTCTGCTTGGAGGATGATACCCTGCAAGGGATGTCAGACAGCTGCGTGTCAAAGATTCAGAATGCAGGGCCTCGTGTCAGCTTGGAAGAAATTCTCCTCTAATTTGCAGGGGGAAATAAGGGTTTATATACTAGAGTGGTCACTGCAGGGTTTCTTCTATAATTGATATATTTTTAAAACAATCATAAATGCTTTGAAAACATTCATAAATGTTTTTCCAAACCAATACCATCATGGACAGCTGGCTGTTGGCTAAATATGAAAAAAGTGAAAAAGTGGTGACCCTTACACACAATAATTATACCGTGCCTGAGGACATGTTTATGTACCTCAGGTAGAGGGATTATGATAGAATACTAAGAGACTGGTGTCAAAGAGACAGAAGCAAGCTACTAGGTAAAAGGTCACCTGTTTAGAATTGTTATAGTTGTGTGGATGGGACAATGTATGTAATACGGGTATACATGGCAGAACTAGCCTAAAGGACATTCCACTATCAGACTTAAAACAACATGACCTGGGTGAAAATCTCAGTAGAACAGTTTGAATAATCTCTCAGGACCTCTTGGCGAGAATCCGAGTAAATGGCAATTTAACCTCAGCTTTTAAAATATCTAGAGGAAGAAGCCATGTTTGTCCCCTATCAACTTTATTGTATAATCTTTTTATTAAACTCCTAGCGACTACGCTTAGGAAGGACACCACAATTTCCCCCTTTTGTTGTAAGGATGGGAGAAAAAAGGTACCCTTTATGCCGATGACCTTTTACATCTGACCTATCCACTGCCATCCTATTCATATTGCAGGCATCTGCAAATTTCGACAAGGTCTCAGGCTACTTTGCTAATGCAGACAAAAATGAGATTACAGAATCAGAGGAGGGATAACTCCTTAATTAAGAGTGAGAGGAGATATCTGATATCTGGGGTTAAAGATTAAGCAGGATGTCAACAAAATTCTAGAAGTAAACGAGGGTGAAGCACCAGCGGAAGCAAGTGCTCTGATGCAGGGGCGGGTACATCTGTCTTTAACAATCTTTGGAAGAATCAATATAGTGAAGATGGTGATTCTTCCCAAATTTTGTTTCTTCTTTAATACAATCACAACAGATATTAAGGAAATATGGTTAGAAAAAGTACAGCAAGTATTAAATTCCTTTGTTTGAGCATATAAGGGACTGTAAAAAGTTCAGTTGGAGAAAGGAAAAGGAGGGCTTATCCTTTCCAGATATGCAATGTTATGCCTGGGTCTTTCAGCTGAAGAATTCTAGGATGCTTTTTAATTCCCCAAATGGCTCAGAATTACGGTCCCTTTTTAGAGTTATGTTAAAAGGAGTTAAAGGAGTGGCAGCACACTACTTGTTCAAAGATGGAGATCCAAAGTTCTTCATAAAGGTAAGACTGAAATGCTGCAAGAATGGCCAGGGTGTGGTCTAATATTAGATGCACGATTAAAGCAGATTATTATGGTACTGTGGCTCCTAAAAGGGATTCCCCATGCCCTACGGAGTGTCTAAATGATAAATTGGCTCTACCAATTAAGATGGCGGGAATAACATTCTGGGGCGATCTTTCTCGAGACAGGAGTTTACTCCCCTGGGATGAGCTATGCAAGGAGGTTTTGGGGAAGCTCTCCGGGTTCTAGGACTTACAGCTGAAAAGTGGGGAGGGAAGTATGTGATTGGACTTGGGTACTATGAATCATCTGGTGGAACAATTGCTGGGAAAAAAACCCTAGAAGGAAGGTATCATCAATCTGGTACTGGGAACTTTTAGAGACAGTGGACAGGAATTTCAAGCTGGCAGAAGAACTCTGGGGACAATACTTGCAGAGGGAGCAGATACAAGAGATGTGGCAAGAATCAATGAACAGTTTATTTTCTATTGTTAAACCTGCTTTTTTTAAAGAACAAATCATCTCTTTTCCCTTCACAGAGCTGACATGTCGCAGGCCAGAATCTCGAAGATGGGGAAAGTGGGTGTAACCAAATGTGCAAAATGCCGTGTGAGAGGAGAGGAAGGGGATTCGGTCAGAAATACTTTATTCGGTTCATAACAAAAACCACAAAAGTATACAAAGGTCCAAAGAAGGGCCGTGGTACCAAATTACAATATGGTTAACAGACAGCAAAAAAATATATAAAAAAGATAAAAACTGTACAGAATAGATACCAAAATCATGTGTAAATTTAAAAAACATACACAGTTCATCCAATTTAATTAAAAATTCATTATTAACAAGCTCTAAAAATAGACCACGCAAGACTATTATCTCAGACTAACTAGTTTTTTCCTTAGTCTCATGGCTATATTTAAAAATGTAGCAACATTAATGATTTCCCACGTATTGGACAGCAGTTGAAGACATAATAGGGCAGGTTTAACTTGTTTAAACCCTTTATCCTTTAGTAGGGGTACAATGAATTTTTTCCGGATATCCGTAAAATGACCACAAAAGAACATGAAGTGAGCAGTGTCCATTATCAAAAATCCATCACAAGTGCACAATTCTAATTCTGATACCTTAGTCCAACATGGGCGCCCAGAGAGAAGGAGATGAAATTTATTCAGCCTAAACTTGGTTAGTAGATATCTGTGATTAGCATTATTAACAACCTTCAGATATGGTTCTAGATCATGGTCTGTTGTTACAACTAACAGATGGGCTCTCACGGTTGGCTTAGTCAACTCATGGCCTTCTCTATCCATCCCTTTAAGCAGCCTAAATGTGGTCTTGACCCATTTCATGTCTCCTTAACCAGTTTGGATGGCTCATCAAATAATTCTGGGCGGCCTAATGAGACTGCAAGTTTTTTGACATATTTTAGCCATGGAATGGATTCCTAATGTTCTAAAGTAAGACAGTCCCTCAGGATCTCATGGTTCACCTCCAACTCCGGATTCATCCAGACCGCATTCCACTTTAATAGGGGTGCAATGGCAATCCGGTCTTCTAGGTATTCCACCCCACATTCTTGATGCACTATGAAACCTGAGGTCGATTGTGGTACTGATAAAATGGACTTCAGAAACTTATCCTCTGCCACCTGTAACAACTTGGCGTTCTTAAAACCCCATAGATCTGCGCCATACATGGCTAAGGAAACACATTTGGCGGCATAAACCTTTAACACTGCCTGTAGCGGTTTTACCCCCAATATACGGGAAAAACCCAGAACTGTTAAAATGGACCGAACAAAAGCATTTCTGTTCTCAGACAGTTGTGGAAGCCAGGTGGAACTTTCATCAAAAACCACCCCCAGGTATGGGAATCTAGTTACCCTTGATAACCTATTCCCATTACAGTGCAGTGTCATCATCTTCCTGTGCCTGCCCTTTGTACCCACAGCCATGACATGAGATTTGGTGTAATTAACGCTGAGATCCAAGGAGGACATAAAATCATAAAAGGAAGTTAAAAGACTTTGTAACCCTACTGATGAGCGTGCTAAAAGAGCGGCATCATCCGCATATAATAATGCGGGGAGGTGAAACTTGTCTGCCCTCGGGATATCCTTACAAGCTGCTCCTAGCACACTGGCCAGCTCATTAATGTATAAGGTGAATAATAGGGGGGCTAAAATACAGCCTTGCCTGACCCTGTTGGTAATACCTATCATGCCCGTACAATTCCCCTTACGATCCTATCTTACTGTGGCTGTGAGGAATATCTGACAAAATATCGAAAACAAAAATATTGATATACAAAAATATCGGAACAAAAATATCGAAGTCAAAAATATAGGAATCCTATCCCTAACAAGGTAAGTACAAATATATCGAAAATAAAATATAGAATGACAAAAATATCGTTTTTTTTTAAATATTGTTTTTTTTAATATAATAAAAATGTAATATTAAAAAAATAATACTTATAAATGTAATAAACATATTTAAAAATGTACTATACTATTTAAAATTAATACATAATGTAATACAAATTAATATTAATAAATATATAATACATAATATATTTTTCATTAATAATAACTCTAAATTAATTATTGTCATAACTTAAAAACAAATAAAAAAGTAATAAATTACTAATATATTCATTTACACAAAATATTCACATAAATAACAATTAATAACAACATAATACTAATAAAAAAGCTAAATACATTTTAGATAGCGTATGAGTAAAAATTACTATTCCCACTCCAGAGAGTGCGACAGTAGGGAAAGTGTTGGATAGCGTAGCAGTAACAATTACTATTCCCACTCCAGAGAGTTCAACAGTAGGGAAAGTGTTAGATAGCGTAGGGTTAAAAATTACTATTCCAACTCCAGAGAGTGCAACAGTAGGGAAAGTGTTGGATAGCGTGGGGGTAACTATTACTATTCATACTCCAGAGAGTGCAACAGTAGGGAAAGTTTTGGATAGCGTAGGGGTAAAAATTACTATTCCCACTCCAGAGAGTGCAACAGTAGGGAAAGTGTTGGATAGCGTCAGGGTAACAATTACTATTTCAACTCCAGAGAGTGCAACAGTAGGGAAGGTGTTGGATAGCGTAGGATTAAAAATTACTATTCCAACTCCAGAGAGTGCAACAGTAGGGAAAGTGTTGGATAGCGTAGGGTTAAAAATTACTATTCCAACTCCAGAGAGTGCAACAGTAGGGAAAGTGTTGGATAGCGTAGGGGTAACAATTACTATTCCAACTCCAGAGAGTGCAACAGTAGGGAAAGTGTTGGAGAGCGTAGGGGTTTAAATTACATACTTATAAATTACATCTATCAATTCATTAATTATTTAAAATTAATTACCAATTATTTACATTTATTTACCAATTAACAAAAATAAATGTATGCTTCCTACTAATTAATAATTAATTCTACATAATGAATTTACTTCCCATCCTATTCCCCTATAAACCCATAACCCGCTACAGAACATATTTATCAATTAATTAAAAATAATTACCAAAATAATTAAATATAATTACCAATCATTTTTAATTAATTTATGATTCCTACTAATTAATAATTATTTAAACATTATTACATTACTTCCAACCCTATTCCCCTATAAACCCATAACCCGCTACAGAACATATTTATCAATTAATCAATTATTTAAAATTATTTACAAATAATTCTCATTCTGCCATGGAGATACCAGTGGTTAGAGGTCTGCTGGACGACCTTGAAGCAGTACAGCTACTCCAACTGGTCCGTCATCCGACCCATGAGAGAGGTCATATCCTCGATCCGGTTTTTACAAACCTTCAACTGGCCGAGGTCTCACCCCCTAGACCCATGGGATGGAGTGATCATTACCTCATTGAGCTTTGTGTCACAATGGTGACACAATCTATTGGGAAGCCTGATAAAACATCTTTCAGACGGCCCTGGAAAAAGCGCAAGTTGGAGGACTTCCATCGTCTCCTGATCACTACACCTCTGGCTCACACGGATGACGTTGCAACCGGGTATACCATCTTTTGCGCTTGGATTGTTAAAGTCCTTGACGTATGAATCCCAGCCGGGTGGAGTAGGAACCGACATTCTCAGCCTAACCCCTGGTACACGGAGGCACTCAGGTGTATTAAAGCTACCTGCCGACAAGCCGAAAGAGCATGGAGGAAGAATTATGATAAAGACCTGAAAGTATGCTACCTGGCCAAGGTAAAGACATACCACAGAGCTGTCTGCCGGGCCCGAGCTGACTACTATGCACGGGAGTTCCAGGCGAGCTCTAACCCGTGCAAACTGGTTTTCAAAGTCTTGAAGGAGCTCACAGTGAACAGACTTCCTATTACGGAGATCTGTTCCCTTGCCCACTGTGAGTTGTTAGCCAGCTTCTTTGTGGAAAAAGTAAATGCCATCTACCACTCTTTTCCCAAAACTGACCCTGACAGTACGACCTTGACATTGCGTACTTCTCAATGCTTGGCCTCTTTCTCTATACCATCGGAGCAGGAATTTAATCTCCTAGCGGCCAAGGTCAAGTCTGGCTCACCGGATGACCCTTTGAGACCTGCCCAGTTTATGGACTCGGTGTCCTTTTGCCTTCCTCCTATCCGCCATCTGGTGGAGCAATCCCTTACCATCGGTTCAGTTCCACCTAGTTGGAAGGCTGCCTGCGTTATGCCCATCATAAAGAAGCCTGGATTGGATCCGTTGAAGCCGGAGAGTTATCGACCCATCTCCCTCCTTCCCTGGGTGGCAAAGATTACAGAGGCCCATGTTAATAACATCTTAACAAACCATCTGGAATCTGCACATCTACTAGATCCTACACAGAATGGTTTTAGATCTGGACATAGTACAGAGACGGCACTTCTATTCATGGTCGAACATCTCCGCTCTGTACTAGATGCAGGTCAAACGGCGGCACTGGTCCTCCTGGACCTCAGTGCCACCTTTGACACTGTATCTCACACCATTCTTATTCGAAGGCTTGGTGAGGCTGGTATCTCAGGCAGGGCGTTGGATTGGTTTCAATCATTCCTTTCGGAACGATCCTTTCAGGTTGTAGTGCCACCGTTCAGATCCAAGTCCCATGCCATCGCTCAAGGAGTCCCGCAGGGCTCGGCGTTGAGCCCCACTCTCTTCAACCTCTACGTTCAGCCTTTTGCGGAGGTTGCAAAGAGTTGGGGTCTCACTATGGTATCATACGCCGATGATACCCAGTTGGCGGTGGCTCTTAACGGGGACTCTGACCAACTGGCGTCGAACTTTGCGGATGGTTTGAGGGCCGTTGCTAGTTGGCTTACGTCCAATTGTTTACAACTCAACGCCCTTAAAACTGAGGTGATGGTGCTGGGGAAACATCCTGATCGGTGGGGTGCTAGCTGGTGGCCTAAGGAGCTGGGACCTCCCCCAAAACCTGTCTCCGAACTCAAAAATCTTGGCGTCTGGTTGGATTCCAAACTAACCTTCTCGTTCCACACTAAGAAGGTGGCATCCATGTGCTTCGGCATTTTGCGTGGCTTGAGGCCTATCCTCAAATTTTTTGATGCCCCCACCCGCCAGATGGTGATCCAAGCCAGCGTACTATCGAGGCTCGATTATGCGAGCTCACTGTTCTTGGGCGCCAACCAGGTAGAAGTCTTGCGACTTCAACGGGTGCAGAACGCGGCAGCTAGAGCCCTGTTGGGCCTGCCACGCTTCTGCTCAGCCCGTAGCACAATCTTCAAACTGCACTGGCTGCCAGTAATCAGGCGCATAGAGTTCAAGGCCCTCTGCTTTGCGTTCAAAATTCTTAAATCTGACACCCCTATCATCCTTCAGCACCTTTTGTCCTTGTACACCCCTTCGAGCAGTCTTCGTTCTGCTGGCCAAAATCTGGCACTTGTCCCCCGATTTCAAAAATGTAGATTGGGTGGCCGATCGTTTACAGTCTTGGCCTCTAAACTATGGAACGTACTTTCTGCCTACATTCGCTCTTTGGATGACCTTCTTGCTTTTAGGAAAGCTGTCAAAACTCATTTCTTTCCTCTGTCTTATTAATCACTCCCTACTTTTTCTGTGTCATTAGTTATGTTACCTTTTCCAGTTATAGCGCCGGGACGCCCCTTAGCTGGGGCAGCTGTGCGCTTAAAAAATCCAAATAACATAACATAACATAACAATTAATTAATTAATAATTCCTACGGATTAATAATTAATTTAACATAATTAAATTACTTCCCACCCTATTCCCCTATAAACCCATAACCCGCTACAGAACATATTTATCAATTAATCAATTAATTAAAATAATTAAAAATTAATTCTCAATTAATTAATTAATAATTCCTACTAATTAATAATTAATTTAACATAATTAAATTACTTCCCACCCTATTCCCCTAAAAACCCACAACCCGCTACAGTACTAAAAGACAATATTTAATTAAATTACATTAAAAATAAATAATAAAACATAATAAATACAATATAATATACACAAAATTTATTTAAAAATCGATATTAGTAACATCGAAATTATTTATTTCGATATTATTTACATCGATATTTAAAACTTCGAAATTACTAATATCATACTAATATCGATATTAAGACTGTCGATATTACTTACCTTCTATATTATGTCCCATCAATATTTAAACTTCGATATAATTGTATATCGAAATTTAAAACTCGATATTTTGTCTGTGTACCGGCTGTGAGATCCCTGGAAAGATCGGCTAATAAGTATACTATATTTTCATCAATTCCCATCTTTAGGAGCAAACTCCATATCTTAGACCTGTTCACTCGGTCAAAGGCCGAGGACAGGTCCATAAATGCTATATACAAACAACCTTGCTTCGCTATGGTATACTTTCCAATCAGCAATTGGAGGTTGAGGCTCTGATCTATCGTACTGCGCCCCTTTCTGAACCCATACTGTAATGCTGACAGAGAGTTCGTTCCCTCAAGCCAATCAGTTAATTTACACAGAACCACTCTGCCTAGGACCTTCACTGCAGAATCTATAAGGGAAATTGGGCGGTAATTACCCGGGTCTCCTCTATTACATTTTTTAAAAATAGGTACAAAGACCGATTGCGACCAGGTCGTTGGGATACCGAATTTACAAATTCTATTAAATACATTAGATAAAACTTTAGACCATATTGCTATATTGGATTTAAAAAGATCGGCTGGTACGACATCAGGGCTGGGGGCCTTATTGCTTGTCATTTTACTGATGGCTTCAGCCACCTCACCCTCATTCACCACTAAAGTATATGGATGACTAGTCAACGAGGTTGAACCATCAACCCCTATAGTCACCAGTTAAAAAACTGACTTAAAATGGGTTAGCCACTTGTCTTCCTGGATGCCACAGTCTAAGGCATTGTTACTTGAGTCAACAAAGTAAGGTTGATTGACCACTGCCCAGAATTTGGCACTGTTTTTTATCACGTCTATGGAGGTCAATTCTGCCCAGGCATCTTCCCTGATCTCCCGTCTCCTCTGTTCTACTGCTGCTTTATATGCTTTCCTTAACAGGGCCACACGTTGTCTGTCGACTGGCTTGCATTTTAAAGCCTCCTTCAGTTTACGATTGGCTACTGAACAGTTATGGTCAAACCAGCCGACTGTCCCCGAATCTTTAACTTTACCGGAACACGTTAAAACAGACATTGCCTGGTGACAGACTTTTTGATAAGCCTCCACTACCTCTATGTCCCCAGCTTCCTCATCCATACATATACACAACTCATCCCTTCTAATATTGGAGAGGTTACTTAAGAAATCCTCAGGGACAATTTTACACCATTTAATCCTACGTGCCTGGTCTGTTGCCCGAATATCTTGTTTATCAATCCTGTTCAATGAGCTCTCAGATGTGCTAAGGACGCCTCAAACACGTAGAAAGACAGGGTTGTGATCGCTAAAATGAGACCAGACAGGAAAATAGCCTACTATGTTACTCCCCAAGGTTAAACTTGTAAAGATAAAATCTATAGTTGACCCGCTGCCATTTCCCTTAAAAGTTGGTATATCCACCTCATCCCCCGTGGGTAACATTAAACCATTTTCAGCCAAGATGTTTTCTAATAGGATCCCCTGATGCGTATGCTCAAAATGAATATCACCTTGTTTAATGGGGGCAAATAGATCATTGGACAAACATTTATCTGGGCATCCATGAATAATGAAATCCCCCAGTAATATTATAAAGCATTGGGAATCCGTCATCTCCTTATATTCTGCTAAGAAAGAATTTAACGCTGTCAGGTTGCTGGTTGAGGTGGCTCTACCAAAAGAGTTATAAAAATTTACAATTAGAACATTATATACCCCTTTACAGGCAATTCTGCCTGCCAAACAGTAGGGGGAACCTGAGGCAATCACCGTGTGTGTTCCAAGAATATTAGCTGCCACTAGGGTTACCAACCCCCCCTAGCTCTTCTTCTAGTGGTAGTAACTGCTGGGAGAGATTGGTTGATATAGTCATCCAAGGTAAGTATGTTCTTTGTGTCCCAGGTCTCCTGTAGGCCAATAATGTCTGCAGTACCTTTAAATTCCCTCCAAATAGGATCATCAACTTTGTTCCTTAGCCCAGCAATATTCCAAGTTACCACCTTTATGTCTCTGTTGCCCCTGGTGGCTTCCCTACCTGCTGGTTGACTATTTGCGCTAATTACTAAATCCCTGCCCTTGCCAAGCTCATGGGCAACTGGAGCTGATACCCTAGTATCCACACTAGGGACCCCATTCTCCGGGGCCACTTTTGCGGGTGAGATGGGTATGATCCTGTTTCCTTTATCATTTCCTGACACTGTGCTCACCTGTTGTCAACCCACCCAACCTATGTCGGACAGGCAGTCATACTGGTTCGTCATTGGGATGTTTCAGAGGTTATCTAGTACATGGGGCGCTTGGGTATAGTTATTTGAGTAACCAACAATCATACCATTACCCCTAAAACTATCTGCATGGTGTCGATTGCCATAGTTATGCATTCCTCCTCTTCTCTGAACTAGATTCCACCCCTCCTCCCCCCCACCCCAACTATAGGGATTCATGTCCCTGGGTACCTCTTGCCTCCTCACTCCTCTATGATGATTGGGGTCTTTTAGCCAACTCCATCTATTTTCCCGTTGCTCAATAGGCATGTAAAAATAGGACAAAGGCCTGGCCGTGACTAAGGTACCATTGTTACGAGGATTCCCCCGGCAAATGTATTCCACAATGCGGGAATCTTCAAAAGTCACTACTATACAGTCCCCCTGTATTCTTTTCCAGTTATGTCCCACCCAAGGAAAGGGATTCATTTGTTCATGGGATGCTTAGAAATATAGAGGTTTTGGGAGGAGGTGGGTAAGACTGTTTAGAGCATTGTGGAGGTAGATGTTAAGTTAAACCTTCCTTTGATCATCTTTGGGAAAGTAGAGGGTCCGGAGGAGCAGAATGGTAACTTGAGAAAGCTTCTTTTCTATCTAAAAATACTTTTGAAAAGGGAAATCTGTGGAACATGGATAGGAGATAGCCCCCATACATTCAGTGTGGATTGATGCACTTTTTTATATATCAAAAATGGATGTGGCA
This sequence comes from Lissotriton vulgaris, assembly GCF_964263255.1. NCBI lineage: Eukaryota > Metazoa > Chordata > Amphibia > Caudata > Salamandridae > Lissotriton > Lissotriton vulgaris. The sequence goes on from NC_141693.1 coordinate 1,437,484,149, forward strand.
TGGGGAGTACACAAGAGGAAAACGTTTTGGATGCCATTATTGGAGTGGGCAGGGGCACAGGGTTTTAATGCAAAGAATACATATCTTGTTCAATGATTAGAGCTTTATAGCTCTCCTCGCTAAATATAAAACGTGGCTCCCAAATTTGGATATCATGAAAGAGACGCAACCTCCTGGGTCAAATGTCTACCTTACATAGAGCCAAGGACACAAATCCAAAAAAAGTTGGGTGACAGTTTGGAGTATGAGAGGAATTAGGACGAAACACAAAGTAAAACAAATTCTGGCACTGGTATGTAATGTTTGACATAATGGGGCAGTCATGGCATATGGGGTACACCCACAAAATACTGACCCTCAAACAATAAGTAATTTTCTACATATTTTGAAGAAAAATTCAGAGGTTTCACTGGATTTGCATATCATGAAAGTTTTTGACTATTTAAAGCGTCTACAACTTTATTGCAAATGTATGTGAAAACTGGACTGAAAAATGCAATATTTGAATGAATGCTATCAACATTCTCCTGGCGGCAGGGTGAGACCCATAACTCCGCATCAGACGTCCTTAGATAAGGTCTGGCTCACTTGGTTTGCTTGCTACAACTCTGGGCAAATATTGGGGCATATTATCAAGGGGGTTTATCTCCGCTTTTTTTGGCTTTAAAAGCCAAGAAAGCGGAGATAAAACTATCTCCCTATTACCTAGCTGTCACTAACACCAGTTAGCGACAGCTAGTAGGAGATAGCGACCATCTTGGGCCCCGCTTTGCATGTCAGTGATATTTATCACTAATGACATGCAAAGTGGGCGGTTGGTCACCCTAACAGGATGCCCCCTGAAAGGGTATACAATGGTACGTACAGTCCCTAAATGTAGCCTATGACCAGTGGGGTGTCTCCATGCCGCCCGTTTCTGTCATCTGTTCAGCGTCTCACACAAATTGTAATAATGATCACATATGCTTTGAATAGCGCTTTCTGCTGCCCTTCTGCAGAACTTCAAGGAGCAGTTGCTACTGTCATCCAATCGTTGGGATTAGAACTTCTCAGCTCCAGGACACTGCATTTTGTGAACAATGTGATTAATCTCAATGAGGATTGCTGTTGGCCTTTAGGCGCTGCCCTCCTTTGTGCATCCTGCTCTTAACACGCCCCTGCTCAGTTGCCGTCAGTGAATGCATGGTGCTTTGAGGAGACCGTAAGCCATTGCCAGATTAAGTGAAACAAGTTGTTGAAGGGCCCAGTATCTATGAGTTTTCTTTTTTTTACAACTTCATTTAGTGTTTGGGTTTGAAGAAACACGAAACACATAGCAGAGTCATCATGTATATTGTTGAAGGCATGTATAGGGAGGAAATCGGTGCACAGCAATACAAGGATAATCCCGCAAAGTCGAACATTGTTCCCGAATTCGTGGTGCTTAAGAAGACCCCTCTCCAGCCAGAATTAAACATTACATTTCATGTAAAACATTCAGTAATAGACAACTCCAATAAAGCCAGAATGTGTTTTATTGATAGTAGGGTCGGCCGGGTGACCCTCTGTGTCGGAGGCGGACATCAACCATAGATTCGAAGCCCTTCGTGTTCTAGACTTCATCAGATGTAGGCCTCCCATTCTATGTTATCATTGCATGTAAGTCGTGAAAGGACTCCATGTTGAATCGAATTTGGCCATCCGGCCCCTCACGAAGGTCGTGAGTTTCTGCATGGCACAGAAGTTCCGTCCTTCCCACCACATGTTGAGTGAGGGTGTCTGAGGTTGCTTCCACATCTGCATGATGAACAATTAAGCTGCTAGAAATAAGTGAGAAAGAAGCCCCTCTGACGGGGTTGATGTAGGAAAGAGCCTATCCTTTCCCGCATTGCCCAGGACAGCAAGTAGTGGATCCTGGGACAGTGAAATGCTAGTGAATGTCTGCTCGCTCTGATCCATCAATCACCAATTTACATATAAGATCGTGACCAGGAACTCCTGTTTTGATTTTGTTGATGCAATTTTCTACGGCCCCATTTTCAAGCCAATCTGTATATTCATGTTTTAAGCCAGTTTAATAAGCATTGTCAAAAGGGCTACATTAATTGAAAGCTAAAGAGCTCAAAGAGAAGTGTAAATTCATAATTGTTAGACCTGACATCATTGGCTTGAGCCTCTCCTCCGTTTTTTCTGTTTGCCTCCACTGTTTACGATGTTTTTGCTGGTATATGCTTTGGGCACTGTGCCACTGCTGATCAGTGCCGCAGTGCAAGTGCTCCCTATGTTAAATTGCTGTATTGATTGAATTCCATGTTTGACTTATTTGGTTTACTGTCAGTCCCTAGTCTAGTGCACCAGGAGTGCCGGGGCTTGTAAATACAAATGCCGCTCATGGGCTTGCAGCACATGTTGTGCCACCCACAAGAGCGGCCTAGTAAAAGTATGTCTACAGGTCTGCCATTGCTAGACCTACGTGCAGTCTGGTACTGTCACGCTGACTGCGCAAGTACACCTACTTGCCAGTCCCCAAACCTTCCCTTAACTTCATGTTAGTCACCCTTATGGTAGGCCCACGGGCAGGGTGCATTGTAAGTATAAGGTAGGACAGGCCTGACCAAGTTGGCGTGTCCTAATAGTGAATTACAGCCATATTCGTTTTTCACTATTGCGAGGTAACCTGCTCTCCATTAGTTAGAATGGGCTGCCAGGATTATTAATGCTATAATCCTAGCTGGCTCGGGGAGCATGGTGCAATGTCGAGTTTGGTATCCCTGAACTTGGGGTTTAATTATGCATCCGTTGGTGTGGATGGTTTTTGGACTCAGGGTTTGAAAATAGCACTTTTAGAAAGTGGCTATTTTCTTGTCTAACCATTTCTGGTTTCTGCTGGTTTGGTGTGTGTGTGACAGGAGCTGGGTGGCTCCAGAGGTCTGAATGAGTCAGTATGGAATGAGTGGGACATTTGCGTTGAGAGTAGGGGGAGAGTAGCTTCTGATAGCCTGCCCTGCCTGATACAATGCTGGCTCCACCTCCTGCCAGGCGACTGATGGCTCTGTGCCTGCCAGGTACGATCCTGGCCCCACCTCCTACCAGGAGGCCGATAGCTCTGCTCCTGCCAGTGACAATGCTGGCTCCACCTCCTGCTGGGCGTCTGAGGACCCAGCCCTGCTCAGTGAATAGGCCAGGTGCCTCTACCTGGCTCCACCCACAACAGACCCAGGATGTTGGGAAATTCCCCTGCATGGACAAAGGGATCAAAGCCAAAAAGGGCTATAAGAGAAGTACCCCTGAACCAAGAATTTAGATCACTTCTGACAAGGAACCCTGAAACCAAGGACAAGAAGCCTGCTGATCCAAGGACTTGCCTACCCCTTCTGCCAGTGTGCTGTCTGCTGGGGGGAATCCTGCATTCCTTCTTTATTTTTGCCAAGGAACCAGGAGAGAGGAACTGTGTGTGTACTCTCACGCTTTGCTAAGAAAATCTCCAAGGGCTGGAAGAGTGCCAGCCTCCTGTTGAAGTCACAGGGCTAAAGGACTTCATCTGCTTAAAGTGCTATTTGCTGGAACATGTGAATCCAGCACCTCTGAAAGAGCCCAGCAATCTCGACGCGACGGACGTCGCCGAATCCAGCTCGACATCGTGAGTAACGGATCCAGTGTCCCGCTTCCTCGACGCCGGCCGCCGGGCCCGATCGACGCCAGCAGCAACGCCAGTGAGTAGTGAGTTTGGCTCCAGCTCCAAGGGACCTCGTGTCTGCACCGCTGCTGATCGCATCGACTTCGAAGCCCTCTCGACGCCGTGAGCGCTGCTCACACTTTGCAACAGCATCATCGATATCGACGACTACTGAGGCCTGATCGTCACCGACGACGCGATGCCGGATTGCTCGACACCGCTGATCATCGTGCGCTTCATTTTCCAAGGTACTGTGTTGTGGGGGTCCGTGTGACTCCGGGCTCGACGTAGCGCTCCTCGCGGTCGATGCCGAACCTTTGGATTAACTTTGCCTCGACGTCGTGTGACTCCCGTGTGGGTTACATTGTTGCCAAGAACTGTGTTTTCAAGAAGAAGAGTTGCTTTTGATACGAAAGACTTTTGTGCTAAGAAGAAACTACCTTTGAACTAATATTTTTCCTCCCAAAAGTATTTATTAAGGTTGTGGTATATTTTTGTCGTTATTTGGTCTTGTGCTAAGCCTTATATAAAAATCCTTATTTTTTATAATACTACTGTGTCGTGTCCATTTGTTGTGTATTCACTTTATTACTGTATGTGGTCATAAATGCTTAACACACAGCCTCTGAGATAAGCCTGTCTGCTCTGCCAAGCTACCAAGGGGGTGAGCAGGGGTTATCAAAGGGTGTGATCCCTTTGCCCTGACTAGAAAAGGTGTGTCCCTATTTGTCAGAAGTGCATACCTCTGCCAACTAGAGACAGCCAGTTTTCCCTAACATTGGACGCAGCGGTGAGGATTTGAACCTTGCATTTATGACCCATGTGCAGGATTAGTGTGCGCTACATAGTGAAAGCAGACCATAGCGCAGCCACAATCTAATTTCGAAGGATCCTATTTTTGTTCTCCGCTTTTCTGAAGCTTGATTTTTTGAACACTGCCAGTTTTGACCATGAGCGACACCGGAGTCACTGCCCCTGTTGTTGTTGTGGAGGAATTTGATAGAGCAAAGATAAACGTCCACAAATTGGAGGAGCTGAAATCCTTTTGCAAGCAGTTTAAAGTTCCTACCAAAGGCCTCAAGGTTAAGGAAAACTATCTCAAAGCACTGGAGGCCTGGTTGGAGTCCAGAGATCCCTCTGATGCGGCAGTGGTACCGCCAGGGGAAGGGGATAAGGAGGCGCCAGTTAATGGGCCTGTGTCCTCTCCCGGTACCAGTGTTTCCTCCAAAGGTCTTTCCCCTGAAGAGAAGAAAGGGTGAAAGAGCGAGAATACAACATGGAAATTGCAAGGCTTAAGATAAATGGGCAGTTGGAGTTAGAAAATGCAAGAGGTAGGAGAGAAGCTGATTTGGAGACCAAAAGGTTGGATTTTGAAAGAGAAAAGTTAGCTTTGGAGCGTGATACCAAGTTGAGGGAGTTGGAGATCCAAGCTAAGAAGTTAGAATTGAATCCCTCTGGTGGCAGCATTTCATCTGTGCCTGCAGAAAATAGGTTTTATTTCCCTAAAGATGTGATAAAAGATTATGATAAGAATGAAGATATTGGTCTATGGTTTAAAGCATATGAGTTACATTGCTGGCCCACCGGGTCCCTGAGAAGGATTGGGGAGCGGGGTTGTGGGGTCGCTTTGTGAATGAGGGGAGAGATACCCTGTTAGACATGCCTGTTGAGGATAGGATGTCTTATGCTCATATGAAAGATGCTTTAATGTTAAGGTATGGCCTAACCCCAGAAAAGTACAGGCAAGCTTTTAGAGAATGTAAGAAGTTGCCTGGTACGACGTGGGTTGAATATGTGTCTTTTTTTTGCAGAGCCATGGATGGTTGGGTAAAGGGCAGCAAAGTGGAAAGTTATGAAGCACTTTATGATTTGTTTGCTTGGGAGCATTTATCTAATAACTGTTTTCCAGAGCTGCGCCAGCACCTTATTGATAGCAAGATATCTAACCCTAGAAAACTTGCTGAGGAGGCGGACCGCTGGGTCAGTACCAGGGTCCACAAGGGTCCAGTGGGAGACTCAGCCAAAGGTGGGCAGGGTCCCCAGCTGAAGAGTGGGGGGACAAGGGAAAACAGAAGGAGTTCCAGAAAGGGCCCCAAAGTAATCCCCAAGGGAACCAAGGGAAAGGTTCTCAGCCTCCCCCTGAGAAGAAGCCAGGGGCCCGACAGGTAAACCTGTTCATAGGGGCCCACTGACCTGCTACGTTTGTGGACAGGTGGGACACCGGTATTATGATCCCCAGTGTCCCATGAAGAATTCTAATGCACCACCGCGTGCACCCCCGTTAGTTGGCGAGTGTAGCCTTGGGAGGGGAGGAGATGGTTGCCCCTGGTGGGAGGGGTCCCGCAGAGATGTCCCTGGTCTCTCTAGGAGACATGCAAATGGTCCCTCCACCCACTCTGCCTAGTAACACTAATAAATATAGGCAGTGGGTGACCATTAATGGCCATAGAGTGGAAGCTCTCAGAGACACCGGAGCGAGTGTGACAGCTGTCAAGTGTCACTTGGTGTCCAGAGAGCAGGTGGTTCCCCACGCATTCTACCCCGTGATAGCTGCTGACAACTCCCAGAAAGAGTGTGAGGTAGCTCAAGTTACCTTTGAATGGGGGGGAGTTTCAGGTACTCTTCAAGTTGCTGTGAGGCCCGCCATGCCTGTTGATTGTCTCCTGGGCAATGATTTAGAAGACTCCCCTTGGACTAAGGTGGAGAGGGAGACACATTTGAAAATGTTGGGTGTGCCAGAGTGGGCATGTGCAACCACTCGATCCATGACAGCAAGTAAGGGTGTTGATGGGGTCCCGGAGCCTGAAAGTATGGCCCAGGACCCAGCTGTGAAGAGAAGAGGCAGGAGGCGCAGGAAACCAGCCTCCAAAGTTCCTGTGGTCCAGGAGGAGGTAGACCCTGAGGGGGAGGCCCTGGAGCCCACAGGGGAACAAGTGTCCGAACTGGGAGACCTGCCGAGCTGACCCACTGGCAGCAGGATGGTGGTCCCTCCAGGGAGGAATTTTATGCAGAACAGAAAGTGTGCCCTTTTCTTGTGGGTATGAGGCAGCAGGCCTCAGCCCAAACCTCAGGTGATCAGTCAGGGTCACATCTTGTTTACTGGGAGAACGACCTCCTGTATAGCGAGCCTAAGGCTGCTGAGCCTGGGTCAGCCCGTGTGCTGGTGGTACCCCAGCTCTTTAGAGCCTTCCTACTGGGTTTGGCTCATGGCGTTCCTTTAGCTGGACATCTGGGGCAGGACAAGACCTATGACAGGCTTGTCACCCATTTTTATTGGCCGCAGATGAGAAGGGATGTAGACATCCATTGTAAAACCTGTCACACTTGCCAGGCAAGTGGGAAAAGTGGAAGGAAGCAGAAGGCTCCCCTCCAACCTTTTCCAGTGGTCAGTACCCCCTTTGACCGGGTGGGGATTGACATTGTTGGGCCCCTGGACCCCAATTCAATAACAAGAGGAGCTTAGAGGGAAAATTACGGGTATTAATGGGAAAGGCGCTCCACTCATTGAATATAATCCAAACGAATTCCCAAACCCGGGACTTATGTTAGTGATTATCTAACAGGCATGCGACTTTAATCCGCCTAAATTCTCAGAGGGTAGAATCTCGGAAAAACACCCGATATTAATTCTATATTAAGGTGTTTGTTGTCTCTAATGCCTTACTGTCCTAAGACAGACAGTCTGGTCTGTCATTGTTTACTGATTGTGGGGGGTTCCATATATTTTCAACTCGGCGCAACCAAAAAAATGTGTCAGCCCTGCATAGAACCATACACAGACCCACACATATACCAAAATAATAAATGAAAAAATGTGTGGCGGAGAGGAAGGCACCTCACGGGCGAACACCCTCGGGGCAATCTGGTCAGATGTTTACCAGAGAATTGGCCCCTTTCTCATCATAGGCGGCCGTTCCTATTCCAGAAAACTGGTGAATAAGTGAGAAGAAAGTAAAGAGAAGGTGCATAGCAAGGAGATTTAGAGCGTAACTCCTTGAACAAACAAAACAGAGTGAAGGATAAAATCAACAGCCACACCACTTGAACTACTTTTATTTATGAATGGGGTGTGAGAAGTTGAAATAAAAAGGCTGGTAGCTTAAAATTGCATACCACTACCTGTGACCGACATGTTTCACTGCCCAGAAACCTTTATGGCAGATTCATCAGGGTCAATGCTCTGTTACTGCACCAACTTCCAACATCTTTTAAACTGGAAGCTGCTGAGTTGAAAAAATAAAATGAAATTAAAATCACGACCAATTCATAGTCCAGACAACCCATATGTTTGTATTTTTCATTATTAATTTATATTTCAATATTAGTTTACCCTTATTCAGCTATGCTCCCTCGTACCAGCTGAACAAAGGGTACTCCGCCAAGCAGTCGGTTGTCACATCAACCTGTAGGGTATTTGTATGTAATTAGTATCATAAGTATACATTAGCCTGCTCTTAGAATTGCCCTTGCATGCGTGGGCTGCCACCATATTTATGCAAATGCGTCAACCCAATGCACATATACCCCAAAAGAGCATCAACCGAGAATAATGGAAACCTCTCTATTTTGCCATGTCAATACATATGGTCTGCCCTCATGGTGCCAATCATTGGTATCTATGCTGAAGGTAAACCAGCTCAATGTGTTTTTTTTAAAAAATATTTTAAAATGGCTAAAGTCAAGATGGAGCGTTCGCATGACATACGTATTTCCACTGGCCCCATATAAAACAATGTATGCAGGGCAGCCTGATTGCTGTTGCTAGGAAGGTCAATCTGAACCAGCTTACATAAATCAGGGACTATGCATTCCTAGTGTGCAGGTGGGAATGTAAAAAACTAGCAAAACACCTAACCAGCTTGCTAACAGCGTGGGAATGTAAAAAACTAGCAAAACGCCTAACCAGCTTGCTAACAGCGTGTAAATAGTACCATCACAACCCGGAACCGAGTTGTGTAAGATAAAGCACATGCCGGTTTTGGGTTATCTGCTCAGTACATGAAGCAGATATACAACGGTCGGGCTGCCGGCGGCGACCGAGACCCGGGGCCCTCTCCTTACCGTACGCAAGAGGAACTGGGGCGTTGTATCATCCCAGGAACAACAGGCGGGAGCAGACGTGCACCATTTAAACCTCCCCTGCCCGGCAATCAAGCATCGCGCACCCAGACCACGTGACGGAGGGAACCCCCCGTCACGTGATGATGCCTGAAAAAGAGCAAGGCTTCACTTTCCAAAACCGGAGCCATCATGGAATGACTAAATCACCGGCGGGGGTGGAATCGAGTGGATAGTTTTAAGAGTTTAGGATAGAAATATCGATTCTCGGAGAACTTGATTGAGGACTAGAATAAAATAAATTAAATAGCCCTCCTCATGTTTATCAGTCTCCTAACCCTCATATATCGGTTATTTCAATCTGTGTGCATGCTCATGGGAGTAAAGGGAAATCAATAACCAATATGGGCGCCATTATAGAGTGGTAAGGACATTTTAGGATTATATCTAAATAAACCTGAAAGCACAATAAACAGTGTTGTACATATGGCAAACAATTAGGGTAGAACAATCGGACTAAAGCATGTTATGTCTATAGAGTGTTGCAGAGGTAGTAAAAATAGCTACCTTAGTGGGATCAAGTTTACAGATACTGTTAATGTCCAAAACTAGTGGCAGGATGTATAGCCCCAGACAAAATGTGTTACAATAATAATTGCTTCACTAGCTGCGGAGAGCCAAATCGGAAGGTAGAGCATTTAAGGTGGTTGACCAGTTATTTAACCTTGTTCCACTCTATAATCTCATTAAGGCCCTACTTGTCACTGCTCTCTCTGAAAATCCATTTCGCTTCCTTTGTGATCAGGATTGACTCAACGTTAGTGGGGTTTCCCTTTACTATTTCCAACACTGTCCATGTGAAGCTGTGTTTCTCTTTATAACAGTGTTGGACCAATTTAGTTGTCAACTTCCCAGCCCTGATGGTACTTAGATGTTCCTGTATGCGAACTTTTACTCTCCTTGTGGTGAGTCCAATGTATTGTAGACCACAACTGCACAGCAGCCTATAAACCACATTAGTGGTGTTACAGTTGCTGAATTGGTTTAGGAACCATTCTCTTCCAGTAGATAACGTGACGCTACTGCATTTGCTGGTTAGTGGACATACTGAACATGTACCACACGGGTAATGTCCCTTAGGTATCGTCGTGGTATCACTTCTCAAAGGTACTCGGTCCCGAGTATGGACAAGTCTGTCTTTTAGATTCCCTGACCTTTTGAAGGCAAATCTTGGGGGGGGCATCGTAAAATCTTTATTACTTAATAAGCCCCAGTGTTTTCTAATTGACTGCCTAATCTTCGTGGCCATAGGCTCGAAAGTCATAACCACCGGTAAGCAGTCTTTTTTATCCCTGGTGTTATGCTCAAGTAAGGTATCTCGAGGAGTATTGAGCGCCCTCTTTCTTGCATTATTCACAACCTTGCGAGGATAGTTACGCTGTTCAAGTTTTTTTTGTAAGATCAATGGACTGTTCAACAAAAGTTTTGGTCTCAGAACAATTTCTCCGATATCGAAAAAATTGGCCCACCGGAAGATTGTCACGCAGGGCCCTCGGGTGGTGTGAATTGTACAATGAGAGGGAATTTCTGTCAGTAAGTTTTTGGTGGACCCGAGTACTCAAAGTGCCGACATCATTGGCCTTAATGTCCAGATCTAGATAGGTAGCCTTAGTGTGACTGTATGACCAAGTAAATTTAAGACTCTGGTCCTGTGAGTTTAACCAAGTACAGAATTCAAGTAGCGACTCCTCTGAGCCGGACCAGATGCAGAGCACATCATCTATATATCTTTTCCAGAGGCAAATCTGCCTCTGGAAGGGGTTGGTATCCGGATAGACGATGTGCTCCTCGAACTGGCCTACATATATACATGCCAGGCTGGGGGCCATTGTGGCCCCCATGGAGGTCCCAGAGGTCTGTAAGTACAGTTGGTTCTTGTACATGAAGTAGTTACGAGTCAGCGCCACTTCAACACATTCCATGACGAATGATTGCGGAACATCATAGAACCACTCGAGGTCCCTCAGGGCGCGTGCTGCTGCCACCAGCGTCGCGTCCTGAGGGATACTCGTATACAGAGATTCAACATCAATGGTTGCCAACCATTGTACATCCGAATCGAAGGAAACACTCTCCAAGATGTTCAAAATATCAGTGGTGTCCTTTATAAAGGACGGTTGATTCACCACTGCCTCACGCAAAAAATAATCCGCATATTGCGAAAGGGGCTCAAGGATAGATTGTATCCCCGACACGATAGGCCTGCCGGTGGGTGGGCGCGTGGGCTTGTGTATCTTCGGTAAGATATATAGAGCTGGAGTCCTGGGGGTGTCATTACCTAGAAACTCCGCTTCTTTTTCCGAGATCCATTTGTTAGTCTTAGCCCTGCTCACTATTACCTTGATCATTTCGGATAGCTCCTCGACAGGATCCTTGTTGAGAGGGCGGTAGTTAGTACGTACACTCAGTAGGCGTTGCACCTCTGTATCGTAATCTTTCGTATTTAGTACAACAACTGCACCCCCCTTATCTGCTGATTTTATAGTAAGCAGACTATTCTGTTCAAGTGATCTTACTGCGTTCCAATCATCTTTAGTCATGTTTGAGTGTCTGAGATGGTCCTGGGATTTTTCAAAATGTTCTATGTCTTGTAAGACCCTTTCCTCGAAAACAGCCGCCTATGGGCCCATAGTCGCCATAGGAGGACAAAAAGTGGAAGGTTTTTTAAGGGTAGTCCCTCGAAACGAGTCAGTATCTTTTTCTTTTTCTTTATTAGCAAAAAACTTTTTTAGTTTATTCCTTCTCATTGTTTCATGGAATGCAGTACGACATTTAAAGGCATCATGTCTGGGTGTTGGAACGAATCCTAAACCTTTGTTCAAGACTCTCTCTTCATCAGGTGTTAGAGTGTAGTCTGACAAATTCACAACAATGCTTTCTTCTAGTTCTGTGTGCGACCTCTGCTGCGAGTCACCCTGGGTGAGTGGGTCTGCCATTGGGGTACTGAGTTGCCTCTCCCTCTGCCTCTTCCTGGGTTCCCCCTCCCCCTGTTGTGATTGGTTCCCTGACCTTGCCCTAAAAAAGAGCGTAGTAGGGCCCCCAAATCTTCGTCCTGGCGGTTCTGTTGGTTAAACCTAACCCTATTGCCCTGTTGGGGTTCCTCTTCCTCTTCACTAGAGGTGTTGTCAAACGTCCAGTTGTTAGGAGTACGTCTGAACTGCTGTCTACCACCTCTGCCTCTCTGCCGTGTACCTACACTTTGCTGATCTGTTGTCTGTTGGTAGTACTCTTCCTTTACATACGGAAAAGCCCACTCATGTGAATACCTCTCTAAGTTTTTGGTTAACCCTTTAATTTTTTGATTGACCATATAATTTTTATAGTCTGCCAAATCGTCCTGAATTCTCTGTAGATGCTCTTTGCTATTCAAGAGGGTCGTGTCCTTGGATATAGTTTCCTCCAACTCAATAATTTCTTTTAGAAGTTCCTCGCTCAAACGTTGGGCGGTACTGATTATTAAAATGAGCCAGTCCCTAGTACATTTGTTAGCGATAAAACTCCAATCCTGGCGGAATTTATCGTCGTCTAGGAAAATCCTGGGCTCAATTCTAACTAAAAGGCTAGGGGGTGCTGCACCTGCTGTGTAGTATTCAGTCATCAGCGCACCATGGAGTGCAATCCTCACTTGTTTTTTCTTGAGATTGGATAATTTCTCCCATGAGGTGCCTTCCTCTCCGCCACACATTTTTTCATTTATTATTTTGGTATATGTGTGGGTCTGTGTATGGTTCTATGCAGGGCTGACACATTTTTTTGGTTGCGCCGAGTTGAAAATATATGGAACCCCCCACAATCAGTAAACAATGACAGACCAGACTGTCTGTCTTAGGACAGTAAGGCATTAGAGACAACAAACACCTTAATATAGAATTAATATCAGGTGTTTTTCCGAGATTCTACCCTATGAGAATTTAGGCGGATTAAAGTCGCATGCCTGTTAGATAATCACTAACATAGGTCCCGGGTTTGGGAATTCCCCTGGACCCCAAGACAGCCCTGGGCAACAGGTTTATCCTGGTCTTGGTGGACCATGCCACACAGTACCCGGAAGCCATCCCTCTCCGAACAGTGACGGCCCCCGTGGTGGGACGGGCACCGATGGGTTTTTTCTCCCGCATGGGGTTCCCCAGAGAGGTGGTGTCAGACCGGGGCACCAACTTCATTTCCAACTATATGAAGTCTCTGTGGAAGGAGTGTGGGGTAACCTACAAGTTCACCACTCCTTACCACCCTCAAGGAAATGGGCTGGTTGAGAGATTCAACCAGACCCTTAAAGGCATTATCATGGGTCTTGAAGAGCCAATGAGGCGGATATGGGACGTCCTCTTGCAATGCCTGTTGTTTGCTTACCGTGAGGTGCCACAGAAGTCTCTAGGGTTCAGCCCCTTTGAGCTTTTGTATGGTCACCCGGTAAGAGGACCTTTGAGTCTGGTCAAAAAAGGCTGGGAGCAATCTCCCAGGAAACCTCCCCAGGATGTATACAGTTACATGCTGGCCTTTTGGAACCAGACTCAGCGCTTCAGAGATCTTGCTCAGGCAAATCTGGAGGCCATCCAGGAAGAGATGAAGCGGTGGTACGACCGGAATGCCACTCTGGTTGAACTTCAGCCTGGTCAGTAAGTTTGGGTCATGTCCCCTGTGGAACCTTGTGCGCTCAAGGACAGGTGGACTGGACCATTTAAGGTTGTGGAGAAGAAGAGCGATGTCACCTACTTGGTGGACTTGAAATCTCCCAGGAACCCCTTGAGGGTCCTGCATGTTAACCGTTTGAAGCCCCACTTAGAAAGGTCCGAAGTGGGCATGCTCCTAGCGACAGATGCTGGAATGGAGGAGGAGAGTGAGCCTCTTCCTGACCTCCTGTCTGCAAAAGAGCAAGATGAGTCAGTGGATGGTGTGGTCCTCTCTGACACACTGACCCTTGAGCAGCAGCAAGATTGTCGCCACCTGTTGGGGCAATTTCCTGATCTGTTTTCCTTGGTTCCTGGTGTCACTCACTGGTGTGTCCATGATGTGGACACCGGAGACAGCACTCCTGTCAAGCACAAGGCTTACAGGGTGACTGACAAGGTCAGAGCCTACATTAAGGAGGAAGTCTCCAAAATGTTTGCCTTAGGGGTGGTTGAGTCCTCTAGCAGTCCTTGGGCCAGCCCAGTGGTCTTGGTCCCGAAGGCTGCAGCGCCTGGTGCTTCACCAGAACTTCGGTTCTGCATGGATTACCGAGGACTCAATTCAGTCACCAAGACTGACGCGCACCCCATCCCCAGAGCTGATCAGCTCATAGATCGGTTGGGGGCTGCACGGTACCTTAGCACGTTTGATCTAACGTCTGGGTACTGGCAGATCGCCTTAACTGATGGGGCAAAAGAGAGGTCAGCATTCTCCACACCAGATGGGCTATACCAGTTCCGGGTGATGCCCTTTGGGATGAAGAATGCCCCTGCCACCTTCCAGAGGTTGGTCAACCAGGTCTTGGCTGGACTGGAGGACTTCAGTGCCACCTACCTGGACGACATCGCAGTGTTCAGCGCCAGCTGGGAGGAACACTTGCGCCACCTCCAGGAAGTGTTATTGGCCCTGCGCAGAGCAGGCCTCACAATCAAAGCCAGTAAGTGCCAGATTGGGCAGGGTTCTGTGGTGTACTTGGAGCACCAAGTAGGGAGCGGCAAGGTGGCCCCCCTGCAACCCAAGATTGATACCATTCTGGCTTGGGCACCGCCCAAAACCCAAACTTAGGTGAGAGCCTTCTTAGGTCTCACGGGTTACTACAGGAGGTTTGTCAAGGATTATGGTAACATTGTGCACCCCTTGACTTCGCTGACTTCCAGGAAGCAGCCACGAAATGTGATCTGGACTGACGCCTGTCAAACGGCCTTTGACACCCTGAAAGCTGCAATGTGCACAGCACCTATACTCCAGGCACCTGACTTTTCTAAAGAATTTATTGTCCGGACGGACGCTTCAGAGCATGGCGTGGGGGCTGTTCTAGCTCAGGTGAATGAAGAGGGCCGAGACTTGCCTGTAGCCTTCATCAGCAGGAGGTTACTCCCCAGGGAAATGAGGTGGAGTGCGATAGAGCGAGAAGCATTTGCTGTGGTCTGGGCACTGAAGAAGCTAAGACCCTACCTGTTTGGGACTCACTTCCGGGTTCAGACAGACCACAGGCCCCTCAGATGGTTGATGCAGATGAGGGGTGAGAATCCAAAACTGTTGAGGTGGTCCATTTCTCTACAGGGGATGGACTTTACGGTGGAACACACCGCCCTGGTACAGATCACACCAATGCTGATGGTCTGTCCAGATTTTTCCGCCTTAGTGATGAGGACTCCCTAGGTCAAGGGTAGGTCTCCCCACATTTCAGCTGGAGGGGATACATGTTAGACCTGACATCATTGGCTTGAGCCTCTCCTCCATTTTTTCTGTTTGCCTCCACTGTTTACGATGTTTTTGCTGGTGTATGCTTTGGGCACTGTGCCACTGCTGATCAGTGCCACAGTGCAAGTGCTCCCTATGTTAAATTGCTGTATTGATTGAATTCCATGTTTGGCTTATTTGGTTTACTGTCAGTCCCTAGTCTAGTGCACCAGGAGTGCCAGGGCTTGTAAATACAAATGCCGCTCATGGGCTTGCATCACATGTTGTGCCACCCACAAGAGCGGCCTAGTATAAGTATGTCTACAGGTCTGCCATTGCTAGACCTACGTGCAGTCTGGTACTGTCACGCTGACTGTGCAAGTACACCTACTTGCCAGTCCCCAAACCTTCCCTTAACTTCATGTTAGTCACCCCTATGGTAGGCCCACGGGCAGGGTGCATTGTAAGTATAAGGTGGGACAGGCCTGACCAAATTGGCATGTCCTAATAGTGAATTACAGCCATATTCGTTTTTCACTACTGCAAGGTAACCTGCTCTCCATTAGTTAGAATGGGCTGCCAGGATTATTAATGCTATAATCCTAGCTGGCTCGGGGGAGCATGGTGCAATGTCGAGTTTGGTATCCCTGAACTCGGGGTTTAATTACGCATCCGTTGGTGTGGATGGTTTTTGGACTCTGGGTTTGAAAATAGCACTTTTAGAAAGTGGCTATTTTCTTGTCTAACCATTTCTGGTTTCTGCTGGTTTGGTGTGTGTGTGACAGGAGCTGGGTGGCTCCAGAGGTCTGAATGAGTCAGTGTGGGATGAGTGGGACATTTGCGTTGAGAGTAGGGGGAGAGTAGCTTCTAATAGCCTGCCCTGCCTGATACAATGCTGGCTCCACCTCCTGCCAGGCGACTGATGGCTCTGTGCCTGCCAGGGTCGATCCTGGCCCCACCTCCTACCAGGAGGCCGATAGCTCTGCTCCTGCCAGTGACAATGCTGGCTCCACCTCCTGCTGGGCGTCTGAGGACCCAGCCCTGCTCAGTGAATAGGCCAGGTGCCTCTGCCTGGCTCCACCCACAACAGATATGAATTCAAAAACCTAGGCCATCCATAATAAGTGACCATACATGCTGAGACCAATGGAGAAGAAGAATTGCCAAAAGATAACGTGTATATTAAAAAAATATAAATTTCATTAAACATAGATAAAAATCATATAGAGACTCAAAATAATAAGTCAAACTATATGGTACAGTAAAACAGTTACATATATATTACTGGAGCAAAACCATCAAATGCATTCATTAAAAAGCAAATACATCTTAAAAACAGTGTAGACCCTGACTGATTTTAACAATATTATACAAAGATGACAATTGCATTTATTAGAAAGTTATACAAAGGACTCGACGCGCGTTTCGGCAGTGAGAGAACTGCCTTCCTCAGGAGTCGTTGGTGGAACTCTGCAAAGAATTTTATAAAGAAAGGATGTTATACATAACAGTGCATATATATTCATGTACATTTTCACACTTATCTGATTATATATCCCTTTGCATATTTACAAACTACATAATCCATGACAACTCCCTATCTAGCCAAGGTCCAGACATACTGATTAGTCACTTAGTGTCCTTTACTAGACTGATGCAAATTACATCTATAGTGCAGTACTTCAGCTAAAAACAAAAAGAGCCAACAACATAAGTTGGCTACATTGTAGATATAGGTAATTGCCATAAATAAATTTCACATACACTTTCTCAGTGTTGATTTCAATTCGCAAGTTCTTTACATATTGTTAGCATAAACTAGACATAGGGTTCATACATGTCAATTCACTTACATTGGTGATGTTATATCATATACTGCTCATGGCAAAGTAATCGGTGATAACTTCCTTTTGATTCTTGCCGAAAGTGTCAACCATTACAAAGAGCCAGGCCCGCCCCCCCCCTCCTTTCCCCCTTCCCCCCCCCTCTCCAACCCCCTCCCCTCCCTCCCCCTTTCACCTGCCTCGGATTACCATACACACTTTTGCCACTTATTTAACCATATCCCACTATACAGCTATACTTCATTTGGACAACCTACAGCTTGTCTCTATCCTAAGTGCATAGGAACAAAATGCCATAACCAGCGCCATCTTGGAACGGGCTCCCTGTTTTGTACTAGGAATCAGCACTCAGTCCCTTATAGCCCTGCCCACATATATAAGATATACCCCACTATATAGCCCATAACAATCTGTGTGTTTTATCTGGAATACCTGTAATTTCGAACACCTCCCGACTATGGTTTAGTCCTATTAATAGCATTATATATGGCTTAACATCGCCATTAGATTTATTACTATGATTATATTACGATGTCTCTATAACATAATATTTGATAGAGACGCTGTCGTCTCTCTGCTATTAATTATGAGTCAAACCGGGCTCTCTTTGTCAACATCTTCCGTTTATTTAAACGCCATCTTTGAGAGGGTATCTCATACTCGATAACCCTCCTACCAGTTGTCCGCCAACCCTTTCAATTACCGCTCTGTTCCTTAATTTTTAAAAAAAACTCGATTTTGGCGCGGAAATTCGACTATAAAAGAGCTGTCATCGGCAAGACGCTCATCTCTCTAAACCCGACAAAGCTGCCCCGCCGTTTGGTCGCCTGGAACTGCACCATCCTGCAGTCCGTGAAATTTCATCCAAAACTAGGTAAGAAAAGTATTCGCTTGTTATAGCGAGATCCTTAGGCATCACTACATAGGTTTTTCCCCCCGTTTTTTATTTCTTTATTCAGTTTTTTCTGTATTTTCAATCTTTCCCCATAGAAACGACCCGTTCACGGAACCAGCGTTTCTGCAATCCTTAACATTCCGATTGATGTTTTAAAAGCGGAACAGCACCACCTTGTGGTCGGAATTAAGCTACACATTTAGAAGGTAATTAGTTACTAGATTTATGTGGTCCTAATGAATAATAGCAGGTCTACATACATGCTATATTCGATCCTTTATTCTTAAACTATCGAGTGGTTTGTAAACCCTGGTACATACAGAGCTAGTATTGGTTACTCCTAATGCTCGTTGTGTCCCCTCCACCCCTCTTTTTTTCTATTTTCCAGCTTATCCAATGCTTGGAGCATTTTTTAATCGGCAATATATTCGGTCATCTCTATGAACCCCTATTGAAATATTTACACAAAACGATATTGGAGGTAACTTCCAGGATTTTTTTGTTAAACCCACTAAGTACTTTAAGCCCTACAAGCTGCATTATTATGTTCTCTCTTTGAAAAAACAGATAGATAATAGAAACGATCTATGATCTATTTATATACCCCCCTCTTTTTGTGTATTTGTCCACAGTTATTCTCTCCATCCTTCTGAACACCATCATGGAGGCATTGTAATTCAGGACTTCTATGCGGTAACATTAATAGGTATCTGTTTTTCTATCTGACAGTAAACCCATCTATCCCCTTACTTAGGATATTACCCTTAGAGTAATAGGTTCTCTTTCAATATCACTATGGGCGAAAAAATCACCCTGCCTTCTTTATATATGCTAAAACGGTTTGATTTACCGGCAACAATGTATCCAGATATAAGATGGGCTGTGTTTAAGTGCCCAACAGAATGGTATATACAATCGCCTAACATAGACACCCCTATCCCTTCTAAATAAGACCACATTCGGTGACATTAGGTAACTGGCTCTTTTTAACCTTATGTGTGAGCAAAGCGCTCTCCGCATTTTTTTAAACATGTAGCTTACTCCTTCATTATTTCATTTATAATCAGGTACCAATCTTACTTCCTGGCTCTTTGTAATGGTTGACACTTTCGGCAAGAATCAAAGGGAAGTTATCATCGATTACTTTGCCATGAGCAGTATATGATATAACATCACCAATGTAAGTGAATTGACATGTATGAACCCTATGTCTAGTTTATGCTAACAATATGTAAAGAACTTGCGAATTGAAATCAACATTGAGAAAGTGTATGTGAAATTTATTTATGGCAATTACCTATATCTACAATGTAGCCAACTTATGTTGTTGGCCCTTTTTGTTTTTAGCTGAAGTACTGCACTATAGATGTAATTTGCATCAGTCTAGTAAAGGACACTAAGTGACTAATCAGTATGTCTGGACCTTGGCTAGATAGGGAGTTGTCATGGATTATGTAGTTTGTAAATATGCAAAGGGATATATAATCAGATAAGTGTGAAAATGTACATGAATATATATGCACTGTTATGTATAACATCCTTTCTTTATAAAATTCTTTGCAGAGTTCCACCAACGACTCCTGAGGAAGGCAGTTCTCTCACTGCCGAAACGCGCGTCGAGTCCTTTGTATAACTTTCTAATAAATGCAATTGTCATCTTTGTATAATATTGTTAAAATCAGCCAGGGTCTACACTGTTTTTAAGATGTATTTGCTTTTTAATGAATGTATTTGATGGTTTTGCTCCAGTAATATATATGTAACTGTTTTACTGTACCATATAGTTTGACTTATTATTTTGAGTCTCTATATGATTTTTATCTATGTTTAATGAAATTTATATTTTTTTAATATACACGTTATCTTTTGGCAATTCTTCTTCTCCATTGGTCTCAGCATGTATGGTCACTTATTATGGATGGCCTAGGTTTTTGAATTCATATTGGTTTACACCCTGCCCTAGGAATCTGTGTATTATCGATACCCAGGGGGTCCTTGTTTTTCTCGCCATTGTCCACCCACAACAGACCCAGGATGTTGGGAAATTCCACTGCATGGACAAAGGGATCAAAGCCAAAAAGGGGTATAAGAGAAGGACCCCTGAACCAAGAATTTAGATCACTTCTGACAAGGAACCCTGAAACCAAGGACAAGAAGCCTGCTGATCCAAGGACTTGCCTACCCCTTCTGCCAGTGTGCTGTCTGCTGGGGGGAATCCTGCATTGCTTCTTTATTTTTGCCAAGGAACCAGGAGAGAGGAACTGTGTGTGTACTCTCACGCTTTGCTAAGAAAATCTCCAAGGGCTGGAAGAGTGCCAGCCTCCTGTTGAAGTCACAGGGCTAAAGGACTTCATCTGCTTAAAGTGCTATTTGCTGGAACCTGTGAATCCAGCACCTCTGAAAGAACCCAGCAATTTCGACGCCGACGGAGGTCGCCGAATCCAGCTCGACATCGTGAGTAACGGCTCCAGTGTCCCGCTTCCTCGACGCCGGACGCCGGGCCTGATCGACGCCAGCAGCAACGCCAGTGAGTAGTGAGTTCGGCTCCAGCTCCAAAGGACCTCGTGTCTGCACCGCTGCTGATCGCATCGACTTCGAAGCCCTCTCGACGCCGTGAGCGCTGCTCACACTTTGCAACAGCATCATCGGCATCGACGACTACTGAGGCCTGATCGACACCAACAACGCGACGCTGGATTGCTCGACGCCGCTGATCATCGTGCGCTTCATTTTCCAAGGTACTGTGTTGTGGGGGTCCGTGTGACTCCAGGCTCGACGTAGCGCTCCTCGCGGTCGAAGCCGAACCTTTGGATTAACTTTGCCTCGACGTCGTGTGACTCCCGTGTGGGTTACTTTGTTGCCAAGAACTGTGTTTTCAAGAAGAAGAGTTGCTTTTGATACGAAAGACTTTTGTGCTAAGAAGAAACTACCTTTGAACTATTATTTTTCCTCCCAAAAGTATTTATTAAGGTTGTGGTATATTTTTGTCGTTATTTGGTCTTGTGCTAAGCCTTATATAAAAATCCTTATTTTTTATAATACTACTGTGTCGTGTCCATTTGTAGTGTATTCACTTTATTACTGTATGTGGTCATAAAGGCTTAACACACAGCCTCTGAGATAAGCCTGTCTGCTCTGTCAAGCTACCAAGGGGGTGAGCAGGGGTTATCAAAGCGTGTGATCCCCTTGCCCTGACTAGAAAAGGTGTGTCCCTATTTGTCAGAAGTGCATACCTCTGCCAACTAGAGACAGCCGGTTCTAACAATAATGTTCTGCGAATGTATATTTCTCGCTTGTAAGACCTGTGATACACAACTAGACATGTTTCAATAAAGACTACATTAACAAATATTAATAAAAAATGTAGTTTTGGCTTTCATTTAGTGCAAGCACCAATAGTTAAGCAGTAAATTATTTTGCCTCCATCTCTTCACTGCTTGTCACTGAACACACATTAGTCACAGGGCAGTAGAGTTATAGCCCTCATGGTGGTTCAACGCCTGCCTACAGCTACTTTTCTTTGGCACCCTCTGTGAATTTTTGGAACCTCTGTTGCGGCTCTTTTTACTTGTTGACCTGACAGTTCCATATTTTCCTTCTCCAAAAATACATTCTTGGGTTGGCAACCTCATCATCCAGTGTTCTAGTAGTTCACCCCTTGCCTTCAGCATTTCTCATTGTCCACTGTCCTAGTAGTTCACCCCTTGGCTTCAGTATTTTTCACTTGGCTCACTTGACATTTAGGGCCTTATTACGACTTTGGCGGTCCTTTCATATTTTGGGTAATCAGACATGGCGACCCATTGAAAAAGCATGTCCGATCTTCCCAATGGCACACAGCAGTTTCATGTTTCAGACCTGGCTCTGTGGCGAAAACGGCTTTACTTGAAAGAGGGGACAGATATTGTTTGGGAAGAAAAAGGAAATTATAAAAAGAGGAAATACTGATTGAAAGAGAAGATAGACTGGGGAAGAAGAAGTTAGAAAAAGAATATATGAGAGAAGCTATGTTGTTCAGGATATACCTGCCTTCCACCACAAGATGTCAGCTTCTGTTCTGCCACAGTTCGAGGGAGACACACACAGGTGCCTGGAATAGGGCTGAGGGACGGAAGCCTTTTAGTTAATATGGCTTATTTCCCCCTGGATCAGGTATCTTTTTTGAAGGAACTGGGTTTACAAAGCAGAAAGGATAGAAAAAAATGGAATTATAGGGAAGACCCGACAGAGGACTAAAAGTGGGACTGAATAAACAAAATACATGGAAAATAAAACACTTCAGAGGTGATGAAGTTTGTGGAATATGTTATTAATTTCTTTATGTGTTGGTTCTGCCTTTCCATACCTACGTTTCCTGTTCCATTGACGAAACCAGGAGGCGTTCAAGACCAGGGCATTCAGCGATCTCTTACAAAAGGAAGACACGGGCATAAACTAGTAGACTTGAATTTAAATAAAAGTAAGCTGATTTTGCTAAAACCCACCCCCACACGGATTTCTAGTCTGCAATTTGTTGGCCCAATGGAACGTAACAACCAGCTTCACTAATGCAGGACAACTGCACCAGCGACGCTCCTCCCGCAGCTGCACCGTGCTTCATTCTGCACTCGTTCTGCCTGACGCGGAGATTAGAGCAGAACTGTAACTCAGCAGGTAGTCCACAAATCCCGGAAGTAATTAAATACCTGCGCACAGAAGCTATAATAAAACGCTTTCAGCACAAACAATGCACAAACAAGGCAACGAGTAATTTCTTCGGATTAACAGATGGCCCTTACCTTGCCCTCATTAAATAAAACTGTCATATGTGTATTTTACTGTTTATAACCCCATTGTGAATAAAATCACTTCTATATCCCAATATGCTTGTCTGCAAAACCACCAAATGCTGTTAACGGCCTCTTGGGGAGCTTTATGCGCATGCTGCAAAATGTCAGGTTCCTTGCCTAGATGGTTCTACGAGCAGAGTTGCACAGGTCGGACGTGAATTTGTCTTGCGAGGTTGCACTTTTTAATCTCCCATTTGTTTCTGGAGCATGAAGATCAATGTGACTTGTGATTTTTTGCCCTAAAACACTCTACTCTTCTGCCATGCCACTCTTTTGCTGGCAGCACCGTACCCTCAAAGCGTGATTCTTTTCAAGACAGTGAAGTGTGACAGGCGATGAGCATCAACGCCCAACACGCGAGCACCTGTCAACTGGAATTTGGCTGCAGCGGGTTTTGGGGGATTGCGGCGCCGCCGAGGATTGTCACCTATCACTTGGAATAAGCAGAGGACGCTTCTAGCGTCGCAGGCTTGGTGTCTGAAACGCGGGGAGCTCCAATGGTTGTGGCATCTCGAGGCGGCATGATGGGTCACGCCTTAATATGGAGGGAATGGTATGACATCAAGTGAGGCCCTACCCAAAATGTCCTCTTCAAGAAACTGAAAAGGGGAAACACTGAGCGATTTCATCGTGTAACCCTTGTCCATTCAAGAATTCTTCAAATTTTTTAAATAGATAAAAACTAGCATTTTGTTTATTAATTATAGATTCATGAATCATGGATGTCACACTTTTGGCAAACTATATGATATTGGTTAAATTCCTTTAACTCCTACCTGTCTCACCATATTACATGTAAAGACTTTGCACCGCAAAAGTATTATAGCTTGTGTTTGTATAAGGTGGTTTCGAACAATACAAAACCAGCTCTTTATTGAGCGCATTTTGTGAAAAATCTCTGTTATCAGTTACACAATATCTGCAATTCTGGAATTACACTACATCAAGACCTACCTTTTCCCAATTAATTTGCTTTGCTACACGATAAAATTATCCATTTTAAATAGTATTTAATATTTTGACAAGGAATGTAAATGTATTTGGTTGTTATATTGAAAGGTATTAAAATGAAACAATATCTTGAACGCTTTTTAGCCCCGTAAAAATTGAAGATTGGAAAAAATATAATTGGACCCATCCCAAAGGCAATAGGAACAGGGTAAATATATGACTACACATACCAATGGCAGAATAAATAGAGTGGATCTGTTAATACACGCAACATTAGCTTGCTGTGAACTTAACATATGGTGAGATAGGATTGGAGGCTAGTTTCAGTAAAGTAAAACATACAAGGGGAGGTCTTAGTAGCATGGTTGGTGTAAATAGACTGCCATTCACGAAGCAGAATTCGATTCACCTCTTCTTCTGGTCAGACTCCAAAGTGTTTTCCCCCCACTAATTGTGCATGATCTTACATTTTAAAGCCGGTCCGACTCCCGTCGGACAATGCTTTACTTTTTTGCCATCTATGTTTGAGCTTTAAATAACGTTACTTTTACTAAATAACTTACTTGTACGTAATTCTTGCACGGGTTAAAAAAATAGGTTCATGATGATGATAAGGAACATGCAATTGTCCCCGGATCACTGCTCAGTATATTTTGCGAAACAAATTTGAAAAGTAAAGGATCTTGAAGAAATATTTCTATGCCACAGTTTGGTGTGGCTGCAGAGTAGGATTCACTAGCCAAAACACATAGGGGCATATTTACATGTTCTGGCGCATCTCTGCAAATCAGCAGGGATGCGACAGAACAGTTGCGTCATGCAATCCCCTCCTTCCGCCAACACATATGCGCCGCATTTACAATGCGGCGCACCATGGTACAAAAAAGCGAAGATGTGTGACGCATCTTGTGGCGTATGGGCGGCGCATTGCTGGAGTTGCATCGCGACGCAACTTCTGAAATGCACAGGGGCCACCCATACTCAACGTGGTGTGTCACTTAAATCCTTACGCTGCTTCAAGCAGGCGCAAGGATTTGACGCAGCAGTGTCGTAAAACTGACTCAGTGAAATCTTGTAGATTTCACTGCGTCAGTTTTACGGGGCTTTCCTGCGAGGGAACGCCCACCCTGCGACAGAACGCCCACACGAAACCTGACGCAAGTTTCATGTGGCGCAGGGCTTTACAATGTGACGCATCTGCCTAGATGCGTCACGTTGTAAATAAGTCGCAATGTGGCACATTGTTTCCGCCGCCGCTGCGTCACAAAAGTGATGCAACGGAGGCGTAAAAGTGTCGCAAGGGGCTTGTAAATCTGCCCCATACTGTATGCCTAGAACAATTGGCCAGGGTTGACAAAAGCACGGTTTTCAAGGTTCTTTTAAGACATGCCACGGAGTGTGAATGTACCCATTACCTTCCTCCTCCATCTTCCTCGACACAGCCCTGACCATTGAGCACTTCATTTTTCGTATCACAGCGTTCACCCATAACAGAAAAAAAAAACCTCAACATTGTGTCTGGCAGAAAGTTCCTTTCACATGACTTATAAAGATGAGGTTAATCCAGACAACATGCTGTATTTTTTTTCTTCTGTGTCTGGAGCAAGCACCTATAGAAGTAAGTTTGTCTTTTAAATTTTTAGTTAGATATATTCATGCGTTAGTGACCGGATTGTTAATTCGATCTGTACCCCCATCTCTTACACAGAGCGATCAGGAGCGGCGGTTACAGGTCGCACATGAATTTTCGCCAATGTGCAAGTGATTACATGGCCTGCTCTAGCCGCTGCAATGACTTCCGCTGCTCCTACGCTAAGCAATAGCAAGCGGCGATTTTGAATCCCATGTTTCTCATTGTTCCCACGAATGAGAGATTGGTCCCTGCTAATATTCTCTGATGTTCCTTGTTCAGAAAGCGACAAGTGATTATCGCCCAGTCTTGGATTTTTTAAAACAGTCAATCTCCATGTTGGCTACCAGAAGTTCAAGATGGTGAGTTTGCAGAAGATTTAAACTCATATTTCTCCTGGGTATTTTCGGGCTTCTTTGAACCTTTTGGATGTCTATTTCCTATATTCCAATCCATCACCTTCACGAGGTGTTAGAAGTTCTTTGCTCTGGGGCAGCATTTCCAATTCTGTGTGCTTCCCTTTGGTGTTGCTTCAGCCCCCTAGGGTATTCACTAAAACACTGCCCCCTCTGGTGGGTATTTTACATTCCTGTGGGGTTCTATTGTTCACTTGCCTGGATGATTAGTTTCTTCAGCACCTTTGCTCAAGACCCAAGAAGTAGTGCAGATGATTTGCAGTTGCCTGGAGGACCATGGTATAATTATACCTCTCACCAAGTCCCATCTCCTCCTTGCTCAGGAACTCCTGTTCGTAGGGGTGCTTTTCAACATGAAGGTAGGCAGAGTCATTCTTCTTCCTGTGCATCAGCTACACCTCATGTTCCGTCTTCGGAATCTCCTACAGACTCAGTAGGCTCTAGCAAGGGACTGGTTAGGAATTCTCAAGGACATGTCTGCTTCTCTCTTTCTCTTCCTTGGACTTTTAGACATCTGTTTCATCTTGTTTATCACCTTTTGCCACACTAGAGCCCGACATCCCAGGATTACGACACATTGGTTCCGGTGTCAGCCCAAATTACTCTGCAATGTCAATGGTAGTTACAGCCAGTGAGCCTTGAAAAAGGGATGCTCTTGGGTCCTCCGATGCCTCTGTCCTAGACAACTGATGCAAGTCCTTTGGGTTGGGGAGCTACTCTGGAGAATCTCTCTGCTCAGGGATTTTGGTCAACCATGGAGGGCTGGATGACTTCAAACTAAAAAGAACAGGCAGTAGTCTTCAAAGATCTCCAGAACTTATCCCTGTTTTCAAAAGTAAGTTTGTTAAAACCAGGAAAGACAATCAGGTGGCCTGAGGTTATCTAAATCATCTGGGGAGGGACTTGGACTCCTCTTCTGGCACTGCTAGCGGATCAGATAAGTGCTTGCATGGAAGACAGCCTGTTAGATCTGACAGTGATTTATCTTCTATTGAGAGAGAATGGGGGTTGCAGATCAGCTGAGTTGCCAAATGCCTTATTCTGTGACTATGTGCCGTCGCCTCTGGAGACTGTGGAGAGGTTTGGGGCTCGTTTGTGGGGTCTCTTTGCTTTCCCTCAGGAAGTGTTTCTACTGAGGCTCTCCTCTCTTCTCCCAAACTAGGAGTCATGGAGGGTGGGTGCAATGTGTTTTCCATGGCTGCAGGACTTCTTTTTGTCTTTTCCTCTTTCTCCTTCTCGGCAGGGTTTTGAAAAAAATCAGGCAAGGCAAATTTGGTGGTCCTGTTGGTAGTTCCATTCTTCACAATCTGGTCATCGCTCTACCATGGAGGTTTCCATTGATCCCATACCCCTCTCAGTTTGCCACTTTCCTCTTCTTCCCCTCAATTCTCTCAAGTAGCTGGTGTTGGGGGGTTGGAAATTGAAAGGAGAAAGTTAGTGAGCCTAGACTGTACTTTGGAGGTTGTCCTTTCAATTACAAATTCTCAGACGGTCAGCACTCTTGTGTTTTCCAGAGAATTAGAACTACTTTTTCCACATGGTGCATATCAAGAAGGTTTTTCTCAGGTTCCTGTGAGGATGGTAGTAGCCTGGAAATCTTGTGAGATGGGTTATTGATGGGTCTATCAGTCTCTCATCTGTGTAGCTAGTAGGTGGCAAATCAGGAGGGCTTCCCTTCTTCCCTTTGAGTCTTTGGTCTTTTCGCCTTCTTTGGAGTTTCTACCTAAAAAGACCAGTGATTTCTCATGTTCCTCCTTGGGATCTTACGTCGGTCCTAAATGCCTTGCAGACTAGAGATCTCCATTTGAACCGCTTTCTAAGGTATCTCTGGAATATTTGTCCTTAAAGTTTGTTTCCTGGTGGCAACTACTTATGGCAGGTGTTTGGGGGAGAGAGGGGCTTTGCTTTCCCACCCTCCTTATTTAAGATTTTTTCAGAACAAGGTGGTCCTTCACTATGATACCTCCTTCCTTTCCAAAATTACTTCCGCCCTTCATTTGGCTTAGGACATTGTTCTCTGCCTTTTTTCCTTCCCCTTCCACAGAAGAGGAGATTCTGTTGCATTCTCTAGTTTTAACAAGGGCCCTTATTATTTATCCAGAGAGAACTACCCCATTTCCTAAAGTTGATTTCTTTTTGTTACTTTTAGAGTGGCAAATTAAGGTCATCATCCTACCACTGCGTCTCTGTCTTTTCGGGTTAGGTCTGCCATTACCATTGCTTATCAACACTCAGGGGTTTGTCTTCCTACTGTGGTTCAAGGGTGTTCAACTAGGTGGGTTGCTTCATCATGGGCAGCATTTACGGGTGCGTCTTTGAGGGACATTTGTGCAGCAGCCATACAGTCTTCCCCTCATACATTTATCTCCCATTATAAGTTGAGACTGGGAAATGTGTTCTCTACAGAATTTGGTTAAGCAGTTCTTCCCACTTTTCATTGATTTATTTATTTGTCAGATACAATTTTCTTTGCATCTTTATTTCGTGTACTCATTTTTTTCTTTCTTCAATGGCTTTGGTATTTTCTAAATGGTCAGGACTCAGGCGAGGAAGGCAGAGCGGGAAGGTAATGATTTGGATACTTACTGGTAATCTTCATTACTCTGAGTCATAGGCTTCCTTGTCATAGTCCTGCATCCTTCCCTGGCGCCCATGGGAGTTGGAGGATAGAAAAAAAGCGGGGAAGAGCAAAGAAAATATTAATACATTAGATGTAATTGGGTTGTTAAGGTTTACTTGATATGACACAATGTCATCTGAGTTAACCTCACTTTTATAGATAATGCAACATAAACTTCCTGTCTGACACCACATTGGGTGGGGATTTTTTTATGGGTGAATGCTGTGATCTGAACACGAAGTGCTCAATGGTCAGGATTCTGACAAGCAAAACTATGACTCCCAGTAATGAAGATTACCGGTAAGTAACTGAGTCATCAGCCACATTCTGTTTGTAGAATTTTGACAGGCCTTCAAATAAGTATTTGTATAAAGCTCCGTATAACTTCAATCAATCAATCAATCATAGAATTTATAAAGCACTCTACATACCCGTGAGGGTTTCAAGGTGCTGAGGGGGAGTGGGGGGGGTGCTGCTGTTACTGATCGAAGAGCCAGGACTTGAGGAGTCTTCTGAAGGGGAGTAGGTCTTGGGTCTGTCGCAGGTTGGTAGGGAGGGTGTTCCAGGTCTTGGCAGCGAGGTATGAGAAGGATCTGCCGCCGGAGATCTTTCACTGTATGCGGGGAACGATGGCGAGGGCGAGGATTGCGGAGCGGAGCTGACAGGTGGGGGTGTAGAAGCTGAGTCTATTGTTCAGGTAGGCTGCTCCGGTGTCGTAGAGTGCCTTGTGAGCGTGGATAAGAAGCTTGAAAGTGATCCTCTTGTCCACGGGGAGCCAGTGAAGGTTTCTCAGGTGGTGGGAGATGTGGCTGCGGCGGGGTAGGTCATGGATTGGCGTTTTGGATGCGTTGGAGCCGTCGTAGGTCTTTTGCTGGGATGCCTGTGTAGAGTGCGTTGCCGTAGTCTAGCCTGCTGATGACCAGGGCCTGTGTCACCATTCTTCTTGTTTCTGTCGGGATCCATTTGTAGATCCTACGGAGCTTGCAGAGTGTGTTGTGCAGGAGGCGGAAACTGCGTTGACCTGTTTAGACATGGCGAGGGAGGAGTCGAGGACAAAGCCCAGGTTGCGTGCGTGGTCGGTCGGTGTCGGTGGGGTTCCTAGTGAGGTAGGCCACCAGGAGTCATCCCAGGCGGAGGGGTGGGTCCGAGGATGAGGACCTCCGTCTTGTCCGACTACAGTTTCACACGGCTGCTTCTCATCTATTCGGCGATGGATTTCATTCCCTCGTGGAGGTCGGTTTTGGCAGTGTGCGGGTCCTTGGTGAGGGAGAGGATGAGCTGGGTGTCGTCGGCGTAAGAGAGAATGTTGAGGTTGTGTTGTCGGGCCACTTGTGCGAGGCGGGCCATGTAGATGTTGAACAGCGTCGGGCTGAGGGATGAGCCTTGGGTGACGCCGCAGATGATGTGGTCAATACAAATAAAAGGTGGAGAATGAATTTTTAGGCGTGCTAGGAAAATGGTAGCTGGAATGCAAAGGGAAATAGAATTTTTCATTAATATTGTTTGGACTCCTCTGGCATAGTTTCGGCCACATACAAGGTATAGGAGAGCGAAAAGTTCAAAGAAAGGTCACAACAAATAGCTATTTGATAGAAGTAAACTGAAGAAATACTTCGCGAGTGGGCCATATATAATGACTCAAGTTATGCTTGTAAACCTTATAATCATTTAGGGTGGTCCTTTGAAGGCCTTTCCATCAATCACTCTCATTCTAGGTATAACTCACCAGACTGGGTTTAGCCAAATCCCACACCATAGACACAAAGATCTGCTCCCTCAGCCTTCTAAACTTGCACCACTGTTCCACCTGCAGACTCCCCTTTAGGCTCCCTCTTTTAGGGGCTGCCGGTTATTGATAGGCACATGGCCTGGGTATGCTTTGAGGTGGGTCCTCAGCCCAGCACTTCATCTTCAGAGGTTTTGGTCCAGGCATAAGTGGCTATTGTGAATAATGCTAAAAATGCTTGACAGCAGGTCAGTAAGACGCTGACCATCACCACCAATAATATCAAGGCTAATACCTGTCTTTAGATGTAGGTGTGTCTCCCAAATGTCAGAAGTGCTTTCTGCTCCTTAATGGCTGATGGAACAGTTCTGGGTGCCTGGGGAGTGAAGGGACTAGTGTATGGGAAATGGCTATTGGTACAGCTGAGTATATGAAAAAGTGGCCGTTCTTGTTAATATACTCCCATCGCTTTTCTAGATCTCTGTTGGTGAGCATGTGGAGACTTGCTGGACTTATAACCGGGCCTGCCTATACATTTTACTTCTGTGATTTTTGTGTGTGAAAACTGCTTGAGTATGTCCCAGGGAACGATGTGTAATTATGTCATATCTGTGGTTTATTGGATTACCTAGAGGCAGGCTACTCTCACAAAATGTTCGGAAAGGCAAGGTTGGGTGTGGCATGTAAATCCCTCTTTACATGGATATGGATTCAGATGTGGAAGGAACCAGTAATCGCGGTTGGTATTTAGATAGTTCAGGGATCAAGTGTGTTAGTTCACTTGACTCGATAGGACATAATTGGCTGAAGAAAATGGAAATAACCATGAGGCCAAAGTGTGATCGGTGTGACTGCTGAGTAGTTTTGTGGACAGCCAGGTGTAATGAGGATAGATGGAACCCCTAAGCTTCCCTTAGGGCCCCCTAGAGTTTCCCCAGTCTCAGACGCACAAATATTCTCCCATGTCCACGTATTGCCTGAGAAAAGACCTCCTCTCTCGATCCTCAGAATTACCGCATTGGTTTATTGACTCTGTGAGAGCAACAGTAGCTTCACAACTATTTGGACTGATGCATGACCGCATGTTTAATATCGTCTAGTCTCACACATTTTTGCAGTACCGTAGACTTATTATCAGCTACTAGTTAGCTGCTCTATTAATGGCTCATATCTTCGATCCATACACACTACACCCAACACCTCCCAAATACACCAAACTAGAACCTACCCCCTCTCATCTGATAGAGCGCGCAGGTCACCCTACTATAATTTTACCATACTCATTTACTTAATCAGGTAACCTTCGCTCTACTACCAGATATTTTTACCTACTAGGTCCTATGCCATTGACTTACCAATCCTTGTCGCTGGTGCCTGTATTCTATTGGATCAGGGAGTTAGTTTAAAGATAGTTCGATAAACAATAGCATTTGCACTCATATAATAACCACAGACTCTGGAAGTTTTAAACTCTTTATCTAAATTTCATAAATGGTCATGATCCAGACATTAAACACCAAAAGACTCTCAATAATTAAAATCAGAATTAATGTATAACTATGCAAAAGATATATTATGCTAATCATTGAATAATAAAGGAAGGTAAGAAGAGGGAACATGCTATATAATCAAACGATATGAGCTGTCAAAATAAAAGAGGGGGGTAAGAAAAATGAACACACTATTAAATCGAAACTAATTGATCATTTACTAATAGGATGGGTAAGTAAAAAAGGAACATGCTATTTAAGAATTTTCTAAAAGATTTTAACCATAGGGTGGGTAGGAAAAGGGAACATATATATATATATAATCAAAACTTTCACGTGTAGGGAGGATAATGAGAAGGCACAAGATACATGATGACAAACCCACACTGATTTATATTTACCTAAAATGGTGGGAAGACCAACCCTGGCCATGGGTCAGTTGAAAGACAGAATCCCCAAAAGTTGCAGTTGCCCGTAGGCCAGCAGGTGCAGATCAGAATTAGGACAGGGAAACCAGATTTGGATCAGGACAGGACCACCAAAGGATAAGACCAGCACCCGCAGTTCAGTTGCAACGCCTGCGCTACTCCCTCTCTGCAGCTACCAGTCAGAACCCTGATTGAGTTTTCGATTTCACTGACAAAGTGCTTCGCCAGCACCTCAGCTTCCCAGAACCCCGATTGGGTCAGCGAATCTTCTGACAGAGTGCTCCGCAGCCCTCTGCTCTTAGTCACCTATTGAGTGCGACGGGTCAGTGACAGGTCAGCTATTCGGAGTCGGACAAATTAACTAACTAAGCCCACCCTAGTTATACTATTTTCCAGGTCAGTGTACCACCCCTAATGTTGCAAGGGTAAGAATCCCCAATTTTAATTGGTCAAAGAGTGAGGAGAGGTCATCACACCACACCAAATTTTGATACCTCAGTGTTGAATATTAATTTTATGTTCCCGTCCATCAATTTATTTTCACATGACATCTTAATTCCACCCAACAATGGAGGTTCTATTGGAAAATACATTGTTATACCATTGTAAAAATGTGAGTTCAATAGTTCATGTTCCCAGGAACATTTTATAGTCAGTCAGCTCCTTGGCTGCAGTCCAAAGGTCACTGTTCCAGAGACTTGAGACTTTTGCGCAGTCACAGTTTCAACAAAGATGGAATACAGCATTACAAGTCAGGCCAGCTTTCAGAATGTAACATGAAATGGAAAAGAAACAGTTTTAGAACACAGAATAAATTAATACACTGTATACCATGCATCTCTACTCTATACCCATTATTTTATATTTAACTATAGCATTAGGATTAGGCAGAATTAACAGCTTAGCAAAAGCAGCAGTGCAAGCTTCTCCCATGTGAGGACACAGAACAGCCATCTTAGTTCTAGTGCGCAGAAGCGACAGATTCCCTTCAAAGCAAAGAATACGTCATGTCACGTGAGTATGACAGACGCATGTGCAGTAGAAACCCTTGCGTAGCAGCAGCCATCTTAGATGCAAGCGTATTACAGTTAGTAAAACACATAAGCAAGCTTCACTCAGACACCCAAATGTTTATGTAAAATGTGATATTAATAAAACAAATATGTTCATTAATTTATTAACGTTAGCAATAATGAACAGCAGTAGAAGGGGGATGGGGAAAGCGAAATGAGGGAGGGGCGGGTGAGGGCACATGAAGCACCAAATGGGGTCAGCAATATGAAGTAGGGGTGAGTGGCAGGGAAGTAGCACCACACTCAAAGGGGAGTGGGAAGGGGAAAAGAAGAAATTGTACCTGTGGCTCACTGGTTAGAGGCGGCAGACCCGAGAGCAGAGGGCGGCCCGGGACAAGGGTTTGATTCCCGGCGCGGCAGGTTTCTGGACCAGGGTCAGCGGACTCGATAATTCTCTCGCCTCGGTGCCCACTCTGATCAGCGATCACACTCGGCAACTCTGGGCATTAGCTTGCCTCATCTTCACTAACGGCCCCACCAGACCGCCGGGGATGCCTGGTCTCACCCTGGAGATACCCATTAAGGGACCATCTCTCAGGGAAGCCAGGAAGGGTTTCGCAGTGGTCGAAGCGCCTTGGGACCCTCCGGGTAAGTAGTGCGCTATATAAATGCCTATACATACATTTACATTTACCACAATCACAGACTGAACAGCGGACTGGCACTAATTAAGTTGAATAATCTGTGTTTGGCTCTTGCTCCACAGAAAGGAAAGGAGGAGACGCGTGGCATGTGCTGGCCAATTTGGAGTCAGCAATAAGGAGTGTCAATGAAGCCAACAAAAGGTAAGCAATGGGCGGGCTCCAAGCTCTTTATTGTACACCATACATCTTGATAGCGAGAGCACAAGTAGTGCATACACTCTCGCAGGCTCGACCTAATAACCAAGAGTCCTCTGCATCCAGGTTTATTTTGGGGTAAGTGTGTTTGTGTAGTTTCAGAACTCCTTGTTTATCAGAGGAGAGTTGCTGCTTTGCCTCGATTCATTTAAACACTACAATTTGACGTCAGCTATGTTTGTTATTGTGATGCGACAATTTAACTGTATATTTTGTATTTATTTTCCTTTCATTAGAAGCTGTCTAGATAGATTCAAAAAGTCCTTGTAGGTAACACTTGGAAAACTTGGAAAATTAAAGCAGAAAGAGGAGAATAGAAAAACGTTTACATACCATGAGAGTAAAAACTGTTTTGTATTTTTACTGTATAATGAACACGTTGTATGTAATAATTTGAAGATGCTTTTATGCGCATTTGTGCTATAACGGGTGTATAGAAAAGATACTACCAAAGAATAGTTAAGTTGTAATCAAGATATTCATTTGGCACACAGTTTGATCCTAGGAAGATTATAAAATCGCCACTTCCCTCGTTGCCTGTAAAAAAAAAATAGTTGGTGGTTTACATACCATCTTGTAAGGCAATGGCGTCTCAACCCACTTTGCTTCTTCATCTTTCTGAATAGACGTAAAGTATGACGCAGATGGGGCCTTCTCAGCAAGAGCCATACCTGCAAGTATTTCTAACACTTCTAAAGGTGGAAAGTGCCAGTATAATCAGGAGATTTTCAACGGTTTTAATGGCATGCTAGTGGCATTTGTAGAGTGTTGCTATATTGTTCATAGGGAGAGTGCCACAACTTCACAGTACGGTACCAAATCATTTATTGGGTAAGTAATCGGGTAAATTAACCTGCCTGATGCAGATGCCTTGAATTTTGGAATGGCTGGATGGCTAGATGTCCAAGGGCCTTTTGCAGTCATAAAGGCTACGCTCTGCAAATTGGCAGGCTTTGCATTTGCAAAAGTCAAATTTGCAGTGTACAACAGTGATATTCAAATCGCAATTATTTATAAGGCTTACAATATTAACAATGTAGCAACTTTCGAGCCACAGGGAAAGGGGAGCAGTAACAGCGGCACCGTACCCCCCTGTGAACTCACAAGGAAATATACAACAAACTGCAACATCTTCTGCTGTCACAAAGCATTGAAAGGTTAGTGACTGACAAGAGCAGCCAGTACCCATTGCACATTGGAAGGTGATACAGAAGGATCAGATTCCACTGTTCAAGTGGAAAGGGAAGATAGTGAAAGAGCAAACAGGCGCTTATGAATTGCTGCATCCAATGTCCATATATAATGTGGGAGAGGTGTGGCCCAGTGGCCAGAGCGGCTGACAATGGAGCGTGGGGCTCATCGTTCGATCGCCGGCAGGAGCTCAGCTCAGCACCATGTGACTCTAGGCAATAGATCACTTAGGGCCACATGCATCAAAGTCCGTTTTTGCGATTCCTTATTTGCGATTTTTAGGGAATCGCAAATAAGGAATCGCAAAACGGGATGCATGATTGAAAATGCATAAAATTTGCGATTCGGTAAAAATCGCAATTTTTACCGAATCACAAATATTATGCGAATTCCAATTTGCGATTTCGCAATTCCCATTGATTCCTATGGGCCAAAAGGCCCATAGGAATCAATGGGAATTGCGCATTCGCAAATTAGAATTCGCAAAATGTTGATGCATTCCATGGGTGAAGGGGGGGTCCAAAGGACCCCCCTCCCTGCACCCCTGAAATGTATTTAGAAGTGCATGTTTCAAACACACATGTCCTACGGACATGTGTGTCTATAACATGACAGTGTTTTGAAATGCAAATTAGAGCATTTTAACACATTTTCGCAAATTACCACGAGGTTCAACCTCGTGGTAATTTGCACCCCCTAATTGCGAATTCGCAATTTTAAAATTAATCATGCATTGCTTTTAAGGAATCGCAAATTTGCGATTCCTTAAAAGCAATCGCATTTTTGGAATTCGCTAAAAATAGCGATTTTACCAAAAATGCTTGATGCCTCCCAAAAACCTATTTAGGAATCGCAAACGGACGAATTTTGCGATTCGCACCGTTTGCACTTCCTAAATAGGTTGATGCATGTGGATGTTAATCTCCCTGGCGGCCCCCAGCATCTTGAAACCTAAAGGGATGATAAGTTTGTGCTTTACAAATATGGATTTTTACAAATGTAGATTAATATCCCTTTTGTGATTAGGCAGTTTTAGTGGTATTGTATACATCACTTTAGTGAAAAAAACACGTTTTCCGAATGCTGAAATTGAGGTCTGCTGTCCCTTGCACCCTCTAGTTCTTCGTTGACAGCCATTTGCAAGGAGTTGCAGAGAGAATTCTGCCTAATAAATATTAATGGAGCAGGGTTTTTGCAAATCCTTGTGAATGGCCTTTCTGCACTTGGCCGTTTAGTACAGTGTACTACCAGAATATGGAGTTTAAATATTGTACAACTAAAATATTCTAGCATGACTACTGCCTACCAAAACACTGTAAAGGACTCACACTTGATGGATGGAATGCAGAACAAATCAAAACATTCAGCCCCAGTCAAGAGATCTGGGTTAAATCCATCATTCTTTTGCTCACCACGCCACCCCAGTTTAGACCTGGCCATAAGCAAATTAGTCTTTAACCGCATCGCTGCTGCGGTGATTTTTGCGCTGTGCGGCAAATTGCCAATTTGCTGGTGTCATGACGAGCTCAGCTCGTCATCAGCACACGACCCCCGTGGGTGATGATGAGCTGAGCTCGTCATCAGCATCGAAAGGGTTAACCTGTGCCTCATGTGAACAGTCCAGCCCGAACTGCCAAGCCAGGTCTTCCTTGGACCGGAAACAAGCATCCTAGGGCCGGTTTCGGGGTTTATACTGTGACAGTAAGTATATAGAGTTCAGTATAAATTTACTTTCTCACATTGATAATATGTATATCTTCAAGAAATGTAGGCATGGAGTTAAAAATAGTAATTCTATACTTACCAATAAGTACCTACCCTCATTACATTTTGGCAGTCAATACTAAGGCTACAAGATGTTGATAGCACGATATTAAATACTTAATATTCTGACATACAATTGATTAGTACAGTACATAGAATTGACTAAGTCACATCGCAGACAACGCCAATAAAGCGATACACTGCGGCTCAGCCAATCATAGATCTAGCTCAGGGCTTCAAAGCAATGTTAGGGACGAAACCAAGATGTCTCGGCAAAGCTGCAGTGCTTTTAACAGTGCATTACTGTCACCTTTTTTGGGTATAACATTCTTTGAAGGAACAGTACAGACAAAGCTCAACAAGGAAGAAAAATCTACAATCCAAACAGCACTGGTATTTTTCCCACAAGGATAGCCGCGTTCTTAAACAATGCAACACTTTTAAGTAACTTTGACAGACATTTAATGGAACTTTACAGGTGTTACACAGTAGGACGTTTAACCTTAATTGAAAGAATCACAGCACATACTTGCAGAGCTATTATTTAAGGGTACTTTACAGGCTTTTGCTAGTGGTTTAATATACACTTTGAAGCAGAATACTGACAGATCCATGCAGGACTGTGCTCCCTGTAATGGAACAGCCCCAGCAATTTCAACTAAATTTATTCTGAATAACTGACTAACGTTTAATTGAGTTTTAACTTCCAATATGACCATTGTAACCTACAGAAGGAAATATATGTGTAAGTTAAATGTCCTATGTGAGCTGAATTGTTATTAAATGTATATATATATGACTTCAATGTATGGCTCCGGAGATGACGATTATGAATCCTGGCAAGGTTGCAGTATTAAACCACTGGAGTAACGTACAGTACTGAAAAATCTTTACCTACATTATGCATTAGATGACTCATCCATAAGTTGCCAAGCAATCCCAATGTGATGGGTGTTTAGTTTATAAACGTTTGACATACTAAATAAGAAACATATGATGTGTACTCACAGTGAAAAGCTGCCAGAAGCTGTTTGTCATGTTTTAGGCAGCTACAATTTCCCTGAGGTGGCCTATCTGTGTCTAAAAGTTGATTTTTACAATTGAGCCTAAGAAAATAGTAAAACATCGCTTGAAAGTTATTTTCCACTTTTTGTCAGACATCCTAATTGATGGCGAAAGTGGATCTTTGCTTTATCCACTTTTTATATTGTTGTGGGCTCAGCAGCTCCCCAACAATAAAGTTTTACAAGAACCATGAAACAACAAAATAAGTGTCAACAAAGCAAAAAGGCTGACAATCAAAATCAGACCTTTGATGTTTGCCAGTTTTTATTTTTAAAGTCACACATGATCCTTAAAAACAGAGGAACTGCTTTTATGAAGTGAAATTCACATCCATTGAATACACTGGGGAAACATTACGGCTCTAATTACGAGTCTGGTGGCCTGAGGACCGCCAGACTTGTGGGGAAATTGCGGTGGCAGTCTAGTCACTGCCTTACAGGGGGCCCAAGTGCCCCATTACGAGTTGGGTGGGTGAACCGATCAGGGACCGCTGACACCACCAGGGAACGGCCGGTCACCTGGAGGTGGCATGGTGGTCAGGAAGCAGAAATATGCTTGGCGGGACCACAGCAGTCCTGTCAAGCATATTACAAGTTTCCTATCTGCCAGGGTTTCCATTAGGGTTCTTACTCCATGTAAAACCTTGAGGAGAGCAAATGAGCCTCCTACGCTGGTGGATGCACACAAGGGAGCATAACAAGTGCCCCCCTGTTGGAAATGGCCCTTTTTGCAGGGTTATTCCCAAACTGTTTGCTTCTTCCTCCTATATTTTTCCTGACCCGTGGTGGTTGGCAATAGGACTCTAGGCACTTTACCACTGCTGATCAGTGCTAAAGTACATATGCTCTCTATATAAATTGCTATTGTGATTGGTTATCCATGATTTGAATATTTGTATTACCAAGAAGTCCCTAGTAAGTCCCTAGTAAAGTGTACTGAGTGTGCCAGGGCTGGTGATTCAAATGCTTCTAGTGGGCCTGCAGCACTGATTGTGCCACCCACATGAGTAGACCTAAAATGGTGTCTCAGACCTGCCACCGCAGTGCCTGTATGCAGTCTGTGAACTGCCATGTCCACCTGGTCAGTGTCCCCACTGACCAGTCCTAACCCTTCCCTTAATGTACACATTGGTCACCCCTATGGAAGGCCCAAGGTACCCCTTGGAGAGGGTGCAGTGTATGTGAAAGGTAGAAGATGTACTAGTGCAGGTGACATGCTCTGGTAGTGAATGACAGCCATTTTCGTTTTTCACTATTGTAAGGCTATCTTGCCCATAGGCTATCATGGGGAATGCTGGCTACAGTGCTTACCTGCATATCTTCCCATAGGAGCAAGATAGGACATACACAGACCGTTGCTGCTGTTTGGCGTAGGAGCAGATCGCCACTTGTTACTCTATCACCGTCAACCCCCTTGGACTAGCAACTGCTTGTGGACCCGCTTCGTGGGTCCCGCATAGCAGTAGAAGGAGGGAGCCCACTTGCATCTAGAGCAGAGCGTGAGGGGCATTGAATTAACTGCGGCAGGGCTGCGAGCAGAGCAGCAGGGACTCCGTTTCCCAGGAGCCCCTGCTCTGACCATTGTCCACACCTGGTCCGCTCTCCCTGCGGGCCACGCCCCCCGCCCCTGCGAGGAGAAAACCATAGTTTTCCTGAGCCTTCGTGGGACTTCACAGACCGTTGCTGCTGTTTGGCGTAGGAGCAGATCGCCACTTGTTACTCTATCACCGTCAACCCCCCTGGACTAGCAACTGCTTGCCGGACCCGCTTTGCGGGTCCCGCATCGCAGTAGAAGGAGGGAGCTCACTTGCATCTGGAGCAGAGCGTGAGGGGCATTGAATTAACTGCGGCAGGGCTGCGAGCAGAGCAGCAGGGACTCCATTTCCCAGGAGCCCCTGCTCTGACCATTGTCCACACCTGGTCCGCTCTCCCTGCTAGCCACGCCCCCTGCCCCTTCATAACACGAACAGGACACCGCTGCGCGGGAGCGGGCGGGAGCGTCCCGAGAGAAGCCCGGGACAAGGGCAGGACCGTCTGTGGCCGTCAGGGGCTAAAGGAGGCTGGGCCTGGGCCCGGTCCCCAACTTCCACACCTTGCCTACTGCAGTGCTCAGGTTAGTCAGCTTTCGGGACACCTTATATGTTCGGGTCTTCCCCAGTTATGTCTAGCTCACTACCTTCCTGTATAGGAGTTTCGATCCTTGGGCCTCTCGATAAATATTTTGAGAAGGCTCATAAGAACTTCTACTTGCGGAGAAACGTGCTGAGCGTCGTCGCTCTATAGAACAACTTAAACAAAAAAAAAACAATGACTTCCCCACCAGATTTAAATAATACACAAGATATGGGCAGTATAGGTTGATCTTTTCAGTACTGATCAAATCCCTAGTATTTTTCGCGCGCATAACACACCGTCCGCTCACTCTGCCATAAATAGTGAAGGCAATCTGAACAGCCCTCCTATTGCTTCCAATAGCCTTATTGACCTAAATACCCCTGCTGCCCGTCTATAGCCCCACAACTCCATTCAACTCTCACTAATCATTCAATAGATAGTGTAGCTCCTACAGAGGAAATTCCGCTACACACCAAGAGTGATACCGGAATTAAGCCCATGAATTTACGTAGGGTTGTTTGTTCCCCGCCAAGGAAAAAAAGGAAAAAGGGTGGCGTTAAAAGAAAAGGCCCTAACCATCAGGGTTCCTCACCCCTCTAGCTATCCCCAATACCAAACTAAACGATTTTCCCGTGAGGGAGGCATCACCAGTTACCCACCTTCCACCATTCCCCCTGAAGAAATACCACTCATGTTCAAACAAGAGCATATTGAACTCTTCGATAAGCTCTTAAAAGCATATATGCTCCCATTAATGGAGAGAGTCAGGATCCTGGTGGAAAAAATGGATAGCCATTTAGATTCAGCCGATCCAACTTCAATTCCCCACTCAACGAACTCCAAGGTCAAGTCCCAACTGAAAGGTCAGCCTAGTACTACCACTATGATCCCAAGTAAACCTCAAAAGAAAAATGGAAACATAATTTCTAACAACTCTAATGCCCCTCAAACATCTAAAAAACCAATGTCAGTATCCAAGTCAGTTAAAGAGAAGCCCGTGATGGCTGCAAATAAATTAATCCCACCTACAAACAAGGTAACTACGTTCCCTGGGGTAGACAAAATAAAAACCACAAACCAAAGAGCACCTTTTAACCGCAGAAACATAGTGGACTTACCCCCTGACTTGGCAAACTTTGTGATTCTTTTAACCGGTGTCCCCCCGATTTCAAATGGAAACCTGGAACACAATGTAAACCTGAAAAATAAAGTCATCTTTTGGCTGAGAGCAAATAGACCCCTCCCTGCCCACCTAAATGGAGAAATTATTTCGGTAAGAAGATGTAATTGGGTGGGTCTTCGTCCAAAAGATATAGATGGAGACATTGTGATTATCAACTTTAAAGACCACAGATTTGTTTCACATATAAGTGACTGGTACTCAGGGAATAAGGAAGGAGGTATTGCTACACGAAATCTAAGCTATTTCTACCCAGAGGCTTTGATTAGACCCCTGCTTACCCCAGATCTAGTAGAAACGTCCATCCCCTGAATTTGGCTAACTATACATCCCTTTTTTCCCACCCTGTCAATAATCCCATCACTCCTTTTCCCCCTCCTCCCCGTTGTCATCCCCCTAGCCACTTTTCCATACCAAACAACCGTACTAACTATACCAATTACAATGGGTAATGGAACATCCCGTTGCACAATTTGTATGAACCCCTATCAGGGTTGGACTATAATGATTGACTTGTTCTTCCACTCCAAGATCCAGAGGCTAACTTAGATTGTACGGGTATCCTCTCTACCCCAGATATTGTTATTCCTCATGTTGAAGCATTAAAGGACAAGCCATTGCACTTTGGAAATGGGAAGTTTGACCCTCTGGATGGGGCGTGGGGTATGAAATTGGAAACAAATGTGGAGGTTCAGGCTGTAGTGACTCCAGAGGTTGATGATAAGGTGGCTGGCCTCAATGGAGAGTCCCTTATTGGTTGCCGGGAACCAGTGCTGTTAGCTTACAGTGAGGCTGGTATGGATAGAATGGATATAAGGAGTGATGATGTACCCCTACAGGATGCACCAAGCTATAGGGGGTCGTTTGATGATAATGCAGCTCCTCAACTACATGATGTAACATCCCCCTACCCCAAGGCCAAAACTACTGACCAGGTGGTCTCAAGTGGCACTAAGTATGGTAGTTGGAACATAGCTGGGCTTGAGTCCCGAATGTGTATTCCGGATTGGGTGAATTTCATACAGCAAGGTGATGTATGGTCATTCCAAGAAACCTGGGCACACTCACCGGTGTTCTTTGTTGGCTACTTAAACTTCAGTAAGCCAGCAATTAAAGGTCACAGAGGACATGCCATGGGAGGTTTGACTACCTGGGTACGCCAGTACGAAGGTCTAAGAGTGGAGGAGGTTTCGATAGATAGCCCCGATATTTTAATAGTTAGTATAAAATCTACTAAAGGCCTTAACATTCTTCTGATTAATATCTATGCTAGGGGCATCCAGGGCGGAAGGGTATCTCCAACCCTCCGCCTTTTGGATGACTTCCTATCAGGTGCACTTGCAGATGGGCCCACGGTTGTGATGGGGGACTTTAATTCCTGCTTTGAACCCCTGAGCTCAAATGATGCCTCACTTACTGAGGCTGAAGATATGACCTGGGGGATTCCCCAGCTTGAGTTACCCCCGAATGGGAAATGGACACAATCCGCTACATTCATTAAAGGATTGTGCCTGGACCAGGGCTTGCGAGCATTAAATGGTAGAGTGCGATCAGATAGGACGGGTAGACATACCTTTAGCAACGGCAGACACAGTAGTCGCATTGACTACATTTTAGTCGATGTTACGCTATGGGCTGCAGTTGGGGATATGGTGGTTATGTCCCACCCGGTAAGTGACCATGACCCGCTGGTAGTGGAACTAAGGGATCACAGCTTTCTTGGGTCAAAAAGTCGTAGCCCAAATGCCGTTCAGGACGAAGTCGTACTTAGTAACGACATGAGAAGGGTACGTTGGCCAAAAATTTCTGTTAATGTAGAGGCACGTAAGGAGATTAGAACTCTGGAAGCTAACTCCTTGGAAGAAATCCTTAAATGTGAGACACAGGACGTTATCAATGCAACAATAACTAACACTCACACCAGTCTATTTTTGGAATTGAAAAAGCTGTTTGTGAAGTCTATCCCCAAGCAGGGTAGGAGGGGGAAAACTATAACCTGGTTTAATGAGGAGTGTCACCGGACCCACGAGAACTTGTTTACAGCAATTAAGCAAAAAAATATTAGCCAAATTAGGTCCTGTAGAAAGGCCTATAAAGATCCCAAGTACAAAGCCAAGACCAACTGGGAAGAGGAACGGTGGCTATCACTATCCGATGCATGTAGCTCACGGAGTATGCGACAGTTCTGGCATCTACTAAAATGGGGTATATCCCAGGAAAACCATCCAAGTCCTGCTTCGGTAGACCAACATCAGTGGGTATGCTACTTTGAGGAACAATTTAGGAACCATAGTAGTGCCCAGGTTGACATTCCTTGCCCCGCGCTGGCTGCTCCTCTCATGTTTACGAGCAGTGAAGTTAAACATGTCTTGCAATCTATACCGAGGGGCAAGGCACCTGGCCCGGATTGCATACCAGCTGATTTATTCCAGAATGACCAGGATCTCTGGGTCCCTTACATAGTCCTACTGGCAAATGCTCTAGCCTCTGGTGCTAAGGTCCCCGAGTCCTGGTATGGGGCAGAAATCCTGCCAATTTACAAGAAAGGCGATCGGTCGGTTCCTTCCAACTACCGGCCGATCAGCCTTATAGATGAGGTTCAAAAAATCACAGCCCGCCTTGTTCTTGGCAGGATTCAGGACTGGATTTGTGAGTTTAACATTCTTACTCCCCTCCATGCTGGGTTTCGGTCCCATGTGAGTACCCTAGACCAGGTCTTTCGGTTCATTCTTCTTTACTGGAAGACTGTCATCCTAGGTAAAGGTATTCTCTACGCAGCCTTTGTGGACTTAAGGTCTGCATTTGACCTTGTC
Organism: Lissotriton vulgaris; assembly: GCF_964263255.1. NCBI lineage: Eukaryota > Metazoa > Chordata > Amphibia > Caudata > Salamandridae > Lissotriton > Lissotriton vulgaris. The sequence continues at coordinate 1,437,528,141 of NC_141693.1, forward strand.
CCAAGGGCAAGGTTGTGGAACTGTCTAGCAAAGTTGGGTATGCCAGCCCCCCTTGTTCACCTTTTGATGAATTTACACGCTCAAACTTTTGCCCAAGTACGCTGGGGTAAACCAGGGGAGGTAACGGATACATTTCCAGTTGTTAAAGGTGTAAGGCAAGGGTGTGTTTTAGCCCCTACCCTTTTCTCCTTATATATAAATGGGGTTATAAATTACTTTACCAATCACTCCACTGATGCCCCGTAACTGGCTGGAATAAAAATCCCTTTGCTCCTGTTCGCTGACAACACCCTTCTGATCTCCAAGACCAGACAGGGTCTCCAACAGGCCCTGATAAGGTTTGAATTGTTTTGCAGCGAGCATGAGCTTGAGGTGAATGTGTCAAAAACAAAATTCATGATACTTAGAGGACACACCCCGATTACAGCTAGGGTCACCATGGGGGGCACACCCCTGGAACAGACTAAACTGTTTACCTACCTTGTAGTAACGCTTAGTGAGACCCTTAGCTGGTCTCAACAGGTTGATCTTTTGGCATTAAAGCATACGCAGATAGGAGGAGCCTTGATTAAAGAACATAAAAGCTCTTTTACCCGGCCCATGTCCCCTTTAATGGAGATTTATGGAATGAAAGTTCTACCCTCTGACCTGTACGGGGCGGAGCTCTGGGGTTACAGTAATCTGGATCCCCTGAAAGCTGCTCAAAATAAATTCCTTAGGGTGGCTACTGGCCTTCCACAGTCTACACCGCGGATCCCACTTCTGTACGATCTTGGGTGCTAGCCTGTGGAGGACCATGCCAGATTGCGACCACTAGCATTCTGGCGTCGCTTTTGGACAACGCCCGAACTCCAACTCTATGCTAGAGCTTGCATTGAGGTTAGAGATCTTCCTAGTGCAGACAGCATAGGTTGGTTCAAGGATTTAAGAACTACGTTGTGTTCCTTGGGGCATGGAGAATTATGGTTAAACCCCGCTACTGCAACTTTCCCCTCCAAAAAGGATTTGAAGACACAATACTGGGATTGGGTTGTACAAAAGAGACATTCGGGGCTGACTGTTAGCAACCTTACTGGTTTATTCGTTGTTATGAAGGATGTCCCCTGCCTTGAAAAATATTGGGATGCTATAACCAAGCCTCTGGACAGCAAACGATTCCATCAATTTAGATGCGGTTCTTTGCCCTTAAGGGAGTTCACCAAAACGTGGGGTAAGGGTGGGTCTGGGCACTGCCCTAGGTGTCCAGGTCAGGGTGAAAGTATAAATCATTTTCTTTTTGTCTGCCCACTGTATGTTGCCACTAGATTAAAGTAGTTAAGTCCAGTTTGTAGGAATTTGGGAACACGCTCAGCAGCAAATGCTAGTAGGATACTAAGGACATATCTGTCGCCTGTGATTGTTACTGGTGTAGCAAAATATCTAGGATGGGCCTGGATCATAAGAATAAGGTTCATCAACTCGATTTAGACTTCTAGCCTAAAATGTTAGGCTTTTTATTGTTTATGTGTTAATGTGTAACCATTCATAGTGTCCAAGCTACTATGGTTACTCAACCAAGGATTTATTGTAATCTTTTAAAAATTCTCTCCAAATGAAGTCTTGTATAATTGATTTAATACGATCTTAGACTGTTTTAATACTGTGTTATTTTTTTTTTAAAGGTAATACATGTAATTTTGCTATTGTAATTTGTGATTCAGAAAAGGGGGTGGTGATGAACAGAGTGCCTGAATTAAGCAGACCACTCTTACCCAGTCCAAAGATCAGGGCTTGATCCATCACCGTTATTTAGCTCACTGCACCATCCCAGCTCAGAACCTGGCTATAAGCAAATTAGTCTGTCCCTGGCCCAGTGCATCATGGGAACAGGGCAGACCAAACTGCCAAGCCAATTCATCACCGGAAAGGAGACAAGCTTCCGGGGACCAGTTTCTGGCATTTCAGCCATCGTCGGCCCGGCTTGCTTGAATCCTGATGGTGCAGTGAGCAAGGGACTCATGTCTGAGTATACCCTGCCACATCTATAGTGGCCAAAAACGATTCAGAAAAGGGGGTGGTGATGAACAGAGTGCCTGAATTAAGCAGACCACTCTTACCCAGTCCAAAGATCAGGGCTTGATCCATCACCGTTATTTAGCTCACTGCACCATCCCAGCTCAGAACCTGGCTATATGCAAATTAGTCTGTTCCTGGCCCAGTGCATCATGGGAACAGGGAAGGCCAAACTACCAAGCCAATTCTTCACCATAAAGGAGACAAGCTTCCGGGGACCGGTTTCTGGCATTTCAGCCGTCGTCAGCCCGGCTTGCTTGAATCCTGATGGTGCAGTGAGCAAGGGACTCATGTCTGAGTATACCCTGCCACACCTATAGTGGCCAAAAACGATTCAGAAAAGGGGGTGGTGATGAACAGAGTGTCTGAATTAAGCAGACCACTCTTACCCAGTCGAAAGATCAGGGCTTGATCCATCACCGGTATTTAGCAAACTGCACCATCCCTGCTCAGAACCTGGCTATATGCCAACTAGTCTGTCCCTGGCCCAGTGCATCATGGGAACAGGGTGTAATTTGTGATGCATGTCTTTTATGATGTAATAATCGAATAAAGACTTCTTTGAATTGAATTGACATACAAGTCTGGTTTTTCTGAATTTATAAACGCATCTATTAGGAAAGGTGGTTTTTAAATCCTGTGTTTGAGAACAGCACTTTTAGAACGTTGTTGTCCTCTTGTCTGACCTTTCTGTGTGCCTTGGCCTGTTTGTGAATTGACTGTCTGGTTTGTGAGTGGCAGGGCTGGGGGATTCCAAGAGACAGAATGAGTCAGCCCAGTGGTGAATAGAGAGATCTGCATCTAGATGGGAGGGAGGAGTTGCACCTGGGACCTGAATAGGACTGTGCCTGCCCCCCACAGTGCTGGCTCTACCCCCAGTGGTGCGTCTGATGTCTCTGCCCTACACTGTGAAAGGAGAGAAGGAATCCTGTCAACAAAGTGCTCCAGGGCTGTGTTTTCCCTCCACAATGCTGGCTCCACCTTCTGTGGGGCGTCTGATGTTTCTGTTCTGCACCGTGAAAGGAAAGAAGGAGTCATATAAACAGAGTGCTCCAGAACTGGTTTGGACGGGGCTCAGAGCCCTCCTGCACAATGGAACACAGACTTTTTGGGGTATAAGTACAGGACCCCAGACTACAGAAAATTAGATCATCCTGAAATCAAGAAGGAACCTCTGCCAAGGAGAAAGCTGGAAGACTGAAGAAGGAAGACTGTCCTGCTGTTGCTTTGCTGCCAAGGAGAGGGGAAGGACTGCTTTGTCCCCTTGCTTGAAGAGATCTCAAAGGGCCTGTTGTGAGCTGGTCTCCTGTTAAGAAGTCCAAGGAACAAAAAGACTTCACCCCCCAGCTTTCCCTGAACTCTGCTCAGAGAGTGCTGCCCTTCCTGAGTGCTGAATCCGACTGAGGTGCATCTGGAAGTTGTGGCCTGCTGTTTGGAAAGCTGGAGAACAAGGAACTAAGATTATCTGTAAATTTTCATGCCTCGCTCGCTTGCGGAGCCCATCCCCGTTAGTGTGAGGAAATTCCCACCACCGCGAAGATCAAGATCATCGCAGCGCCTGTTGTCCCTGCAAGAACCGACGCATCCTTCGCTTGCGGAACGCATCGCTCCAGTGCGAGAAAAGTACCATTGCTGCGAGTATTGTCGCAGAGCCTGTCGTCGCTGGGTGAGATCGCCGCACCGCTTGATTGCGGACCGCATCTCGTCGCTCCGAACATCGTTGTAGAGCCATCACATTGAGGGGCCGGGAGAGGAGAAGATCGACACTGCGCCACGTTTCGCCGCCGTCCAGAAGATCGTTGCATCGTGCCTTTGCGAGACGCTCCCTATGGAACCTACTCACCTGAATCCATACAAGGTATCGCCTCCCTCTCCATACAGATCGGATTTGTTGCAACACGCCTGCTGCGTCCAGCGGGGCTGTCGCATCGCCTCCCCAGGGTCTCAGGAGTGACGCATCTCTTGTTTTCCACAGCACCAGCTTTTGTTTTGGAACTTTGTGGCATCTAAAGGTACTGTTGGCTAAACGTGACGCAACTGTGAACTATTCTAACGCAACTGTGGATAATTTTGACGTAACCCTTAAGAACTCTTTAAAAACCATATCTTTAACTGTGTATGTTAGATTTTTGTCATTTTGGTCTTGTTTAGTTTAGATTAAATACTTCTATTTTTCTAAACTGTTGTGGAGTCCATTTGTGGTGTTTTCACTGTGTTACTGTAAGTGTTGGTACAAATACTTTACACATTGCCTTTGATAAGCCTGACGGCTCGTGCCAACCTACCAAGGGGGTGAGCGAGTGTATCCTCCTTATCCTGACTAGAATCAAGGATCCCTATTTCGACAGTGGTACCTACCTCTGCCAACTATAGACCCCCAGATCTAACACCCCCCAGGTGCATGCACAACAGTTCTTGTATGGCATGGACTATCGAGTCCATACCATGCAGGAACCTTGTGAGGGGTTCCCATTTCGATGCCTTTTTAAAAGGCACAACCCCCATTGAATGAAGGACTACCCTGGGACCACCACACTGCCCACCCTTCAGACCACTTTAAAGTCATAATCTGTCGAGTGGTGGCAAGTCTCGGCAGTGCGGAGGCACGGTGGTGGCGTACAGCCTGCCCCGCACCGCCGAAAACTGTAAGTGATCTCCTTGAGCATTTCTTGTTTCCCCTGATGACTCCCAATAGGATTACACAAATTGAAAGGTTTCTTGCAGGTACAGCTTCTGCACTGCAAATTAGTTACCACCCCAACTTGGTTGTCATTGATTGATCAATAGTTGCAGCTTTAAATGTTGTTGCAAACTATTCATGTACTCCTAAGCAAGTCATAAATTGAATGGTATGCCTCATTTGTGTCCCATCCTATTTTACAATTAGGAAAGAGTTACAAGAGCCTCCTGCTGCTCCTCTTTCCAATTAATACCACTACATTATTGAAACACACAGTCCTAGGCTATGTGTGTCTGTGAAACTCCTTAGGCTAGTCCTTTACAGTCCCAGGGTGGATCCTACAGCAGTTCCCCAACATTTGGAGAAATCTATATAGCTACTATAGTGGCACCTCCTTTGGTCTTGCCTCCAATGCTCCTTTAATAATGCCTCAAGGGTTATGTCGTTTGCACAAACAGGGCATTAGGCCATTCCTGTCTGGATTTATGACATGTCACATTTGTTTATCCTGTTTGCCTCAGCACTCTGCTTGAGGGGCTGCACGCCCTATTTTGATCTTGGCATCTTGCCAGTCTGAAATCAATGCAGGCCAACTGTAAGTAGTTTTTGAAGATGCCAGTAGGTTACTCTTTGCTACTCCAATAAGACTCTCCATCATCCTCAATGGCTGATTGCGTGCAGTGCATGCCCAAGGGAAGCTCTCCAGTTCCTCCTTTGTGGACCTCGTGGAGCCTTGCCACACTTAGAACCATGCCACACTTAGAAGCCACTTCTGTTTCACTCAAGGATAACCCCAATAGCCAATTTATAAAGCTCACACGGAACTAATAAATGAAGTAAGGTACTCCTTTGTTGCTGCTTGAGATACACTTGTGAGTTTTTGTCCTGCTGCCTGTAACCAATGCGCTCCTAGAGGTTGCAATATTACTATGGAAAGATTTGTGTCTACTGATGCCTGTGGTATGCCTCTCGATGCTCCATGTTAAAGTGAGATCACTTACCTTTTCTGTTCATTGTATGCCTATTGGTCCCTTACCTGTTGTTTGGAGGCAAATCTTTAGAGCATCTTTCCTGACAGCCTTTATCCAGTGCAAGACATGCCTAACTACATTGTAAATGTAAATGTAAATGTATTTGAGCTTATATAGCGCACAGCTACCCACAAAGGGTTTCCCGGCGCTTGCTTAGGGAACCCGTCCTGGTATTCCCCTGTGAGATAACCCCGACAGGGTATCCACAAGGTGAAAGCCAGGCATCCCGCCGCGAGGGGCCGTTGTGGAGATTAAGCAAGCTATTGCCCAGAGTCGCAGAGTGTGAACCCGTGAGTTGAGAAGGCACCGGAGCGAGAATTATCGAGTCCGTGGAATTTTTTGAGCCCAAGACCCGCCGAGGCGGGGAATTGAACCCTGGCCCAGGGCCGATCTCAGCTTCCGGGTCTGCCGCCTCTAACCCCTGAGCTACACTTCTCCACTTCTCCATTGTCTGCTTATGGGCACATTCTAAAGGGACTCACTCAATCATGAACAACAATTAATTAATGTAAACTGCAGATATTACACTCGTATGCCTCTTCCCACCATGACATGCCTAGAGACAGAGACTTAAGTAAGACAATTTAAGAGCATTTTTCTGATCACTTTTGCATGACCCTAAACACTTCCCATGTAGACCACGCTGCAATTTAACACTTCTACTACCAAGCATTCACTCCTGTAGTGTGCTACCTGTCCACTAATGCACATTAGTGTCTCATCAGTGTATTTAAGTGTTATATAAAAGCATATACAATAATACGATTACAGTTTGCAAGATAAATTAGCACTCTATTAGGAATTTTCAGCACTCTGGTTTGGCTGTCTACCCTCAGGCATCTTTTATGATATTGTGTTGTCTTCTATCCATTGCATAGATAAATAACTCTCAATGGCGGTATCTACAATGATATTCAACTTGTGTTTTTCAGTTTGAAGAAGTTTGGTTTTCCATATGACAAAGGAATGTTCTCTGTTCATTCATCACAATGCAACCAGCGATTGTGGACCTCTACTTTGTTTGTATCCTGTGTCGTGTGCTTAATGAGGCTAGGCTGATTTTAACGTGTTCTAGGATGTGTTGGGCCAGACTCACAAATGTTCAAAGCAGCAACACATTAATTTTCTCTCGTGCTCTCTCTCCCTATCTGTCCGTACCTGTCACTCCCTATCTCTTTCTCCTTTATTCCCTGTCTTTTCCCTCCCTCAAGTCCTTGCATTGCTTGCTACAAATAATTCTGTGGAGTAGGAGAAAGTGACAGAGAATCTAGCCATGGCACTTCCTTTGTTTTTCATAACATCCGCTGGTTAGGGAGATGAAAGTTTGTCAATGCTTATGATCATTTTACTTTTTTTTCTCAATATTCCGGTCTCAATCAATCAATCATGGGTTTGTTGTGTACGACTACTTACCCGTAAGGTCTCAAGGTGCTGGGGAGGAGAGGAGGAGCAGGTTCCAATCCATAAAGGAGGAGGTCTATCGAAAAGCCATGTTTTGAGGTTTCTAGTGAAGATGAGGAGTGATGTCGTATGTCTGAGGTGGAGAGGTAGGGCATTCCAGGCTCTGACCGCGAAAAAAGGAGAAGGAGCAACCTCCCGATCTGGACTTCCTGGTGCGGGGAACGACGGCGTAGGAGAGCTGGGCTGATCGTAGGGTCCTTTGGGGTGTGTGGAATTCGAGTTAGCGGTTGTGGAGGGCTTTGTGTGCATGAGCGAGAGTCTCAAAGGTGATTCTAGCCTCGATGGGGAGTGTGTGTAGTGTGCGCAGGTGGGAGATGTGGCCCTGTCTTAGTAGGTTGAGGACCAGTCTTGCGAAGGCATTCTGGATGTTTTGTAGTCTGGACACTGGCCCAATAACTTAACAAAAATACTTCTGCTGCTTGTTTTTGATTCCAAGAGCTGTATTACAGAAAGTTTCCCGGGGTGCTGCGGGCATGTACGCCCACTTTGTGTCCCCCGGAGGCACTTTGGTGTTAAAGACGGGGCTGCAGACACTCGTGTGTCCCCTTCTGTAATTCCGATAGTGCTGCTGGTGCTTGAGTAGTGCCTCCGGTCAGTGCACCCCCTAACGCCACTCAACTAGGGTGGGCAAGGGGATCCTGTGAACCCCTCCCAGAAATCCTTCTGCATGGGTGTGCACTCACTGCACCTGCATGGAAAGGGATCTCTAATCCCTGCACTGTGAAGCATGGAGTGGTTTTGAAGCAGCTGTTCCGTATATCACATGAATGTGCAGCCCCCAGGATAGCACATGTTTGCAGCTGGCAAGAGGGCAGTGCATTCTATGTAATAGGGCACACTTTCCCTGTTTGCACACAGGAAACCTATACAAAGTTATGCCATGGAACAAACAGCGAATGTGCACTACATGTTTAATAAGGGCCTAAGCCTTCACTTAAAATTTGCTTGGGAGCTCACATATTTATCATTTCCTTAGACTAAAATGTACATAGATTAAGACACAGATTTCCAAACTTTTTATGTTGGGGACACACTTTTTGGAGATACATCATTTTGGGACACAGTAAGGCAGTGTAGCGAGCGAACGTAGCGCAGCGAACCCAAACTACCTAAGGGTGGTTCTGGGGGGGGGGGTTTCACTCACTCTGTCTGTCTCCCTCTCTCTCTCCCTTTCTCTCTGTAACTGTCTCCCTCCCTCTGTCCCCTTCCCTCTGTCTCCCTCCCTTTCGCTCCTTATGTCTCCCTCCCTCTGTCTTCCTCTGTCTGCCTCCGCCTCTCTCTCCCTCTGTCTCCCTCCCTCTCTCTCCCTCTGTCTGTTGGTCTTTCTCTGTCTGTCTCCCTCTGGCTGTCTCCCTCTGTCTGTCTCTGTCTGACTGTCTCCCTCTGTCTGTCTACCTCCCTCTGTTTCTCTGTCTAACTCGCTTCCTCTGTCTCCCTCCCTCTGTCTGTCTCGCTTCCTCTGTCTCCCTCCCTCTGTCTGTTGCCCTCTGTCTCCCTCCCTCTGTCTCCCTTCCTCTGTCTCCATCCATCTCTCCCTCTGTGTCCCTCCCTCTCTCTCCCTATGCTCCCTCCCTCTCTCTCCCTCTCTCTCCCTCTGTCTCCTTCCCTCTCTCTCCCTCTGCCTGTCTCTGTCTGTCTGTCTCCCTCTGTCTGTCTCTGTCTGTCTGTCTCCCTCTGTCTGTCTCTGTCTGTCTGTCTGTCTCCCTCTCCTTCCCTCTTCCTCCCCCTCTCCTTCCCTCTGCCTCCCCCTCTGTCTGTCTCCCTCTCCTTCCCTCTGCCTCCCTCCTCTGTCTGTCTCCCTCTCCTTCCCTCAGCCTCCCTCCCTCTCCTTCCCACTGCCTCCCTCCCTACGTCTCTCTCCCTCTCTTTTCCTCTGCCTCCCCCTCTCCATCCCTCTCCCTCCCTCCCTCTGTCTCCCTCCCTCTGTCACCCTCTCTCTCTCTGTCTCCCTCTCCCTCACTCCCTCTGTCTTCTTCTGAATCTCTGTCTGCCTGTCCGTGTCTCCCTCCCTGTGTCTCCCTCTCTGTCTCCGTCTGTCTATGCCTCTGTCTGACTGCCCCTGTCTCTGCCTCTATTTGTCTCTTTCTGTCCCCGTCTCTGTCTGCATCTCTGTCTGTCTGTGTCTCCCTCCCTCTCTCCGTCTCCCTCCGCCTCTCGCAGTCTCCCTCCCTCTCTATCTCCCACCCTTTCTCTACCTCTCTCCCCCTCCTTCTGTCTCCCTCTGTCTGTCTCCCTCCCTCTGTCTATCTCCCTCTGTCTCCCTCCCTATGTCTGTCTTCCTCTCTATATCCTTCCCTATGTCTCAATCCCTCTGTATCCGTCCCTCTGTCTCCCTCCCTCTGTTTCCCTCTCTCTCACTGTCTTCCTCGCTCTATCTCACTGTCTCCCTCCCTCTGCCTGTCCCCCTCTGGCACCTCACCCCAGCTTCCTGGGCACACACAGCTGCACCTAGAGTACTACGCAGGTCTTTAAAGGACAATTTACTTATTAATGGGGCTTTGTTGTGACTCTCCCGGCCCCCCCTTGGGCAGAGTGTCTCGGAGTCTGAGCTGCTGTGGCTGACTCCGAGACACTCTTTCCAAGGAATGCCTCCTAATTAGCAGTTATGTGCGAAGTGCCTCATCCTGCGACACGCCCACCACTTGCAAGCGACACAGTACTGTGTCGGGACACACAGTTTGGAAAGCTCTGGATTAAGAGTTTGATGATAATATAAGCTCCTTAGTTCAGATTTATTTGAAAACGTGACAAGTCTTGGTTTGGTTGTCAACAGATTTGCTATATTAATGCCTTGAGGTGCCTACAGATGAAGCATGAGAGTCCGTTTGCTCCTTGTATTTTTTTTTCAGAGATAGTTGTGTGTTTCCTGTGCTTCTACTACTTTCTTAACACTACAAAAACCTTTGTCTTCTTTCTTTTGTCTTGATAAAGGTTTTTAGGGTGTAGTGCCCTGTTCTTATGTCAGTAATCTCTGTTTATAAGTCTCTGCAAATTCTTTAAAGCTGTTTCCCCGCTTTACCTACTTCTGCAGGTTGTCAATCACAATTTTTTTCTAAGACAAACCCATAGGGACTGCTGAGCTCTGTAAATGCGAGAAAGCTGTAGGTTCTTTGTCATTGGCACTCAAGGTGCCCAGTCCACACTAGATAGCAGGGGTACCTTTAGCATCCTTGATCCTCCTAGCAGTTGTAGGCCAGCCATCCAAGGCTTAAAGCAAGAGAGGGTATTCAGGGAGAGAATTGCTATGGTGCAACCTAGTTACCAGAATCGCAATGAACGATGGCGGTTCAAATCAGTAGAGTGTACAAAACAGCACAAACACTGTACACACAAAGAAAGGGTCCAGTGAATCAGTAATCTCGAAATTAAAACTTAAATCTTGTACAAGTACCAGTCAGCAGTTAAAGCAGGTCTTCAGCCACTTAAAAATAATTGACGACAGGGTCCCTGATTTCATTAAAATACTCAGAGATAGGAAATCAGTTGATGGTACTCTGTTCAAGAAATGTCATTAAACATTTGTAAACGAACAAATAATGAGGAACATACAAAAATTAGTACTGTAACTCTAAGGATTAAAATCCAGTGAAGTCGATAAGAACTATGATAACAAAAACTTACATAACCACATTTAAATACTTATTGTGTCTAATAATCTAAATAAAACATAGATGGGCTACTATAATAAATAGAAAACTGAATATGAGAGTTATTATGATACATTAAAGTTGCTCATATAAGAGTCTAGAGTATACCATATGCTAGATACAAGCATAGAGGAATCCTTATGAGTACATAATAGTGAACAATGACCACATCTGAGAAAAAAATCCACTCCCACCATGGATTAACAGATAATAATCTTACATCTTTCCAATTTAAAGTGAATGACTGAATAGTAGGAGATATAAGGATATCAAAATCTTACAGTCAGCATGAGACAGTAATTGATTGAGTGCATGAGATTTATAAATACTTACATTGAATGATAAAGGAAATTGAATATGAAAATGTGTATAATAATAGTCCAAATTGCTGTCCAAAAATGTCTAACATGAGGGTAATCATAAAGTATATGTTTTAAACTCCCCAGTGCTGTTTTACAGTGACAGCAATTTGGTCTATCATTTAATTTTGCATTAAACATTTTAACTGGCGACTAAAATCATTCGTATAACAGGTATACATTACTTTGAATAAGACTGGCCAGAAGATAGTTACCATAACTACATAACCAAATGGATTTCCATTGGACAGTAGAAGATTGATTATCTAAATCAGGGCTAGATTAGCAAAACGTGCGGAAATAGGGGTGAGTTTTTTTATTACCTTTGGAAGCTACATGACTTAAACTTCTTATAAAGTATTTAAAAAGCACTCCATATTAGACATCTGTACAGATGGTATTGAATTAGAATAAGCATCAAAGATAGAATTAACGAGCAACTCATATTTAGAGAAATCTAATTGAGATAGATGGTATTTTTTCCATGAATTCCAAACAAAGATAGGTTTATTGAGTCTAATTTTGGGGTTCTACCAGTGTGAAACCTTTTTTGCACATCTTAGTTAATATCTAATTTATCATCAAAAGATAAAAGTGCCAGTTTAGAAGCATTTATAATGGGTGAAAGTTTATACACTCTTATGTTTGTCATAGTCAGGAAAGCAGGTAAAGGGAAAGGGTGTAATAGATTCTGTTCTAAGAAAAGCCATGTAGGAGCATATATAGGGTCAACATCTTGAAACCAAAATGAACTTTGGTAATAAATAAGGATTATGGTATTCTTTAAAATCAGGTAATTCCACACCATTGTCTGTCTTAGAAATTTATAAAGTTTTAATGTCAACGCATGCAGGTTTGGTATTCTGGATAAAGTTTTAAATATTTGATATAATTTATTAAAGAAAGTGGAAGGGACACAAATTGGCAACATAGATAATGTGTAAAAAACTTGAGGAGTACTAATCATTTTAATTGCTGTAATAGACTAAGCATGGGCGAATTTTGCGGATCTCGCGTTCGCGAATTTGCGGATTTTTGAACTCGCAATCCGCAAAATCCGCGAATTCTTGCGAATTTGCGGATTTTTTTTTTTTTTTTGTGTTCGCAAGGATTTCTGCCAGTTCGCGAGGGTTTCGTACCAGTTCGCAATTGCGAACTTACATTTCGTCGCGCAACGGTCGCGAATTATGTTGTTTCTACGTCTGGTTCATCATCACAGGTTCCCAGCACCCTCTGTTTCACCACTGCAACCCTCTGTTACATCAATGCCACCCTCTGGTTCATCATTACTGTAGATTATGGGGGGGAAAAGCAAGCACACCATCCCTGCTTCAACTCAGATGAATTAATTTGGGGTTAGTTTATTAATGTGTCACTGTTTTAAAATTCCAGTCTGGCACCTGCTTCCTTATCTGTAATTTTGCTTTCTGTTGCAGTGCATTTTTTTTCCCCAGGACCTTCTTTGTGGCCTACTTGTAGCTATTGTATGAGCCTGCTGTGAGGGTCAGAGCAGGGTCATACAATTGTTGCAACTAGCAACTGAATTCTGGAGGGGCCCCAGTCAGGAAGCACTACCGGGAATTGTTACTAATGATGAGTTTGAACTCTTGCCCCTGCCGAGTGCTTTCACTTTTGAAAAACTCGTTTTTCTGCAATTTCGCGGGGTTCGCGGGGTGCGAACACGCGCAAGATCGGATTCAGAAGCCGCAAATTCGTGCGAATATGCAATTTGTTTTTTTTGCGGCGTGTTAGTTGGCAAGGTTTTGTGCGTTTTTGCAAGCCGCTCGTAGCGCAAGACGCGAAGTTACCCTCGCGGTCGTTCAAGGGCGCAGCCATCTTGTTTGCCTGACGTATTTCCGTTTCCGGGCGCGAAGTGTAATCTCGCAAAGTCCGCGGTTTGCCAGTACAGTCTCGCGCGTGTTCGCAAGGAAAATCTCGCGCGAACTTACCCGCGCGGTCGTGAACGGGCGCGGCCATCTTGTTTCTCATTCATTGCTATGGTTCTGGGCATGGTCTTTGTATCCTCTGTCAATCTCTGCCATCCTTTGCTTGTTTGAAGTTTTTTTTTATCTATTTTACTTATTATCTATCCCTCTATTTTTCTAGCCCTATATTTTTGTGTTTACTGCTACTTTTGGTTAATTTTAAACTACTTTTGTAAACTCTTTTCTTTTCTTCTCTTCCCTATTCTATTTTCTTTATTCCTTTCCGCCCAGACCATGGTGAAGGGAGCCGGGAAGCATCCCGAGAAGGGGAAGGGTCCCGCACCCCGTGTCCGGCTCCCGTGCGGGCGTTTGAGGGGGGAGCTAGTGATGCCACGGGAGATCTTTACCCCGGAGGAGGTGGCCCAACTCATTTTTTATGTTCAGCGCCGCCTCCCCAGGACCATCATGGGAGGCGGCAAGATCAGTGCCGGGTACGGGGCCCGGGAGCGCCGGAAGCGGTGGGAGAAGGTGTGCCAGGCCATTTACCACCACTCTCGGGTCTGGCGCACCTACAACCAGGCCACCCACCGCTGGACGGATGTCCTGACCCGTGAGCGAGATCTGCTCGACCTCCTTGGCCTTGAGATCCCCGGGCTTGGTGAGTAGTAGTAGCTATGTCTTTACTACTATGTTTTCTCCTGCTGTGTTATTATATTGCAAATTTTTGTTTTTTACCAAGAGCAATAATGCTGCTCATTACATTGTAGGTACATTTTATTTCAAAATCTTCTGTGCATTTCAGGTACACTGCTCTCCTTCTCAGTAGTGTTGCTACTATGCTTATTTGTTTTAGATTTTGTGTTCATTTCATTGGCCTGTGAAATTATGTATGAGTGTAGTTGAAAGAACTGCGCAATGCTACACACTAAGGTTCAGATTTTTAATTACCGGCGCATCCCTGCAAAGTTGCAGGGATGCGCCAGTAATTGTGCGTCACGCCACCATCACCCATGGTGCGCCGTATTACAATGCGGCGCGCCATGGGCCCAAAACGTCACCAAAGCGTTACGCATCTGTGCCGTAAAGGTGGCGCATTGCTGGAGTTGCGTCGCAACGATGGTGCAGCTCCATCAATTCTCTGGGGTGCCCTATCTCCCCAATGCTGCGTCAAGCCGTACGTCTGCTTCAAGCAGGCGCAGGGTTTGAGTCACGCATCATTGTCCTCAAAGTGACTGATTGAAATCTTGTAGATTTCCCTCAGCCACTTTTAGGATGCGTTCCTGCGCAGGAACGCCCTCCCTTGCGCCGGAACACCCCTATTGGCGCAGGGCTTTACAACGTGATGCATCTCCCAGATGCGTCACGTTGTTAATATACGCCGCACCATTGCGCCTCTTTTGTGCTGTCGCTGCGTCACAAAAGTCACGCAACAATGGAGCAAAAGAGCCGCAAGGGCCTTATAAATCAGCCCCTACAGACTCAAGTCCAGTCCTTCCTTTGTACACATGGCGATAAGAAGAAATAGTGGTGGTGGATTAATAGTTTGAGTATTTTAATGACTGGTGAATGTAGTAGGAAACTTTAGTGTTGTCGCTGATCTTCAATCACGATGGACTTTGGCTGTCACTTTGCGTGCTGCGGACTGCTGCCTGCCAATCCTAGGCAAACCTTTTTAGTACTTTGTTTAGTGAGTTACATAGGGTAGTTTCCAATTCGACGGTCCGCAAATCAAGCAATACTAAAGTAATGACGTAGTCGACCACATGAGATTGGTCAATAATATATCCCGTGGAGTCGTTCCCTATTTGCTATTTCGCAAAAATATTTTGTTACTTTGTTAGTTCTTTTTTAAATGTTTGATTTGGTTGAGAAATAAATATCATCCATGTTTTCTGTTTTTCTTTCTTTCATGTTGTACATCAGCTTCCCCCAGGGGCAAGAGGAGGACACAGGAGGAGGAGGAGGAGGGTGCTGTTGTCGATGCAGGCCAGGACCGGGCAGTCGAGGGCTCCTTTGCTGGCCCCAGTAAGTTTTAATTTTAATATAGAGTACTTATTTTTTCCTAGCGTTCCTCATGCGATTTTTTCTAAATCGTCTTTGATCTTCTTGTAGACAGGATCTAAATTCTTATCCCTATGACTCCGTGTGGTATTACTAGATTATTCTTATTAGTCTGTCTGTGTAGCTAACTAAGATTGCACATTTGGCATTTCCATTGGACTCCCATTCTAGTCAGCAATAGCTCTATGCACTGAGTGTAGTCCTCTGGGATTGTCCATAATGTCTTTTCAAGTATTCTAAATGTTTATGCTTTGACCATTGCCAACAATAAAAAGGTGAATGACCACCACCAAGAAATAATAAGATACTACTTTACTTTTGGTTTGGATAGGACAATCCATTCTACTACTGTTGCAGGGACAAATCTGCACAAACAGAACTATGGACACTAAATAATGCATCGCTTAGCTTATCAATTATAATAGGTGCTGTAACTGTTAGACTTTCCACATACCTCAGTGATAACAGACTTTGTAGTTGAACCCCCAATCTCCTTACTGACTAGATAGTGTGGCAGAGTCATTTAGCTCCCAAAGTCACCGATGGCAGAGGCACGGACTCATGCTTGCAAAAATTCGAAAACCTTTAGCTCATCCACTCTAGTCTGGAGGACCAAAAACCACAGAGTCTATTTAAGTTTAAAAGCTTTATTAAAAGTAAACACATTTATTAAATTCAAGTTTGTCATAAAAGTGAACGTGTAACTGAAAATGGAAAAGTGCTTAGTGCTGACGATTAATTGGACACATTTCTTGTGGTCGAGCCGAGCTCTCACCTGGTTTGAACTTGATCCTGCTCGTGTTCTTAGAAGTCAAGGTTCTGTCTGTTAGGAGAAAAAGTGGTGCGAGTTAAAAAGTAAAAAGCAAACATTCATCAGTTGTGCCAAAAAGTGCAGCAAGACAACAGCCTTCCCTGGAAAAAGGGACATTTTTACTCTAGAGTACACAGTCAAAAATTATTAAATTGTACACTTTTTTTCACATTTCTTTCTTCCTCCTAGACCAAATATTATATAGTAGTGAGTGGTGTATTCTAACATTATTAAATGTACTTTGTAGGTGGAACATCTGGAGACGGGGCCAGCGCGGAGGTGGTGGCATTGGACGAGGAGGACAACTCTGGGGAGGAGGCGGTGCAAGTGCCGGAAAAGGACATGCCTGTGAGGGTTCACACGGTGGTGGCGGGCAGAGGTAAGCTATACATTCCTTAGTCATTGAGATTGAAGACTGCAGAGTGTGCTTTCTGCACGGGTGTATTATAAAAAAAGCAGGTAGTAGCCTCCTCTAAATGTACTTCGACTTAGCTGTGAAGTTTTTGGCGAGAAGAATCCCAATCAGATCTGAGGTGAACTTGATGGATGGGATGAACGAAAAGCGAAAGAAGGGTGTAAGTAAGTGTGGAAGCACGAGAAATGTAATGATGACTGGCAAAGAAGAATGATATGTGTTTGCTTGGTCCCCGAGGTGGCTGGGAAGGTAAGAAAATGGTATGGTGCATGGCTGGGTGAATGATGAAGCAAGGATGGGTGGAAGGAGAACAGCCTGGGTGGGTGAGACAGAAACTGTATGTCTGCAATATACTTTGAATGGATGGATGCCTTGATCATTCATGGTACTATCTGACTCTTAGATAGCATATGTGAATCTAGAGAGAGTAGACGGTCACTGTATGAACTAAGTGTTACTTTGAAGAGCATGTAACACCGCACCCGCACGTCCGTTCCAGTGTAGGAAAGGCAAGGAAAAGAAGTTGTAACGTTGTCCAAAGACTACCATGAATAGTAGCAGTAGTTTGTATTGCAACTGCAAGCACAGCATATATCCAGTTATTACGATGGGCACTCCCTACCTCCCTTAATAACTTTAGTTTAGTAGTAGTACGTCATTCATGTGTGGGGGTATCACTGTTCACTCAATAATAAGCAAAGCACCTAAAGTCATCCCATATGTCATCAAATACATCCCATGTGAAGTGATAGATAATCAGATAATTTAGCTTCTTCATTTTCCTTTTCTAATACTCATTTGCACTGTAGGGTGAAAGCTAAATTAATTAAGCAGTAGCCCTTTTAACAGAGTATTCTCAGTGCCACCCGTAATAGAAAAGTAAGAGCTTCACCACCTGCATGTACTGGACCGGTACAGTAACGCAAGTCTGTCTCACTCACCATGGTGTGCGTCTGTTTTTCTCGGGTGCAAGTTCACTGCGCTGGCATTATGCCGGCTTGCATAAGATAACGTACCAATTGTCCTAAACAAGAGAGAAGAAGAAGAATAAGAGTGGTGTACTGTCATAGTCGACTGTAATAGAAGTCCATAGTGCTCGTAGAATTTGTTCCTTAAACTCCCACTAATGTTAGAGCAAGGATGAAGAAGTCGGAGGTTACATAGATACTGTCCTCAATAGTTATGCACTGTGCTTTCAATTTGCTACTTGTACTGTGACAACTTTCTGCTCAATCATTTTGTGTTAATCTTAAGGAGCATTGGTTACAGACTATGTCTTTCTTTTTTCATGTAGTTGCTCCTTCCAAATCCAAGACACCATCAAGGAGGAAGGAGCAGGCTCGAATGGCCCGGCAACGGAGGCTGGATGCCACTGTGGCTGAATATCGGCGGCTGGTGGCCCTGGAGGAGGAGGAGACGCAGTCTGGAACAACAACAACGTCCACTGGGACAGCTGCCTCCTCCTCCGTGCGGGCTGCCAGCCAGCGCAGTGCTCCAGCGGTACGGAGCCGGGCTACCAAAGCCAAACGCCACCGCCCAGCAGCAAAGAAAGCAGCTGCCCCTCACAGGATTTGCAAGGCACACCGGCGCCGCTTATCCCTCAGACTGTCCTACCTGGAGCAGGAGGTCCATAATTATAAGAACGTGGTGGAGGGCCTCCGCTTCGAACTTGCCACCCTCCGCAAGGAGCATGATGCCCTGGCTGCTAATTCCAACAGCACCCTGCCATAGTGTCCCTTGCCCCTTTTTTAGAGACTTTTGGGGGGTGGGAATTGGGAGTTGTGATTTTTGGGGACTTTTGAAGGACAATCGTTGGGGTTAGGGAGGGTCTTGCGGGAGATTCTTTTGTTAGGGCTATAAAAATATACTTTTTGAAACTTTATCTGACCATACCTGTTTTTTACTGCTTTTGAGTCTGGTGGGTGGGGGTTTAACATAACAGTAAGTTTGTTTTCCTGAATAGTCCTAGGACTTTAGTAGTACTACCGTCAATCAAATCTCTCGTCTCTCCTAATACTCCATTATACTACCTCCAACCAAACGCCTATCTTACCTGTAATTTCTGTTTGCAAGTAGGGCTAGGCCCAGGGCTGGCTCCACGGGAAACAGCAAATAAGGTTGGCAATCCTGGGCGGATAAAATTTCCTCATAGCGGTGGTACTACTGGTGTGACACAGTGGCAGTTGCTTGCCTATGAAAAAAAGAAAATGAAATCTGGTTTGTCCTCCTGAGCAATACAAAGGTACAATACAGAATATAGCAGGTGACAGAAGTACACTAGAACAGTGCCACGTTGTAGCCTAACAAATGTTAAAGTATAACTAATTCGGTTGAAGTTCTTTGACATTAGCCATGGGTCTTTGTCAAGCAGAGTAAGAATATATCATCGGATTTCTTCACCAGCCTGTTGCTATCACCTTATCCTCCCCAGCAAGTGTGTGGATTTATTGCTGTAATTTAGTCACACATCAATCAAAACCACACAGCCCGGGGGAAGAGGGTTAGGCTTTGAAAAATGGATGGGTACGGGGGTTTTTGGGAAAGGTTTTGGGAGACAAGAAAAAGTAGCACAGCATGGACGAACAATTGTGAACATAAACAAATCTTTGGGTACAAACCTATCCCTCAATCTTTGAAAGTGCATACACTACTGTAACTGCATGCATGTCAGTTAAAAGTAATTAGTACTTTCGACAACTGTGGAAGAAAGAATGCGACAGTACAGGGCGTGGGTGGAAATATTGATAACTATATTCAACATAAGGTCTCTGTAGCCAGATACCTGAGAGCCTTGCTGGTCACTATAAATCCATTCACAACAACACTCAATGGGGTTGGTCTGGAAGGTGTCAGGTTTACTCCCCGTGATCCAGTCGATGCAAATATGGTTCCGCCTCCAAATGTCACCAACACCCAGAAGTGTAAACACAGGGTGTTCGAGGCATTAGGCGGGGGAGAAAAATAACAAACTAAAATAAAAAATGTGGGATGGGTAAAGGTAGGGTCAGCAGGGAAAGGATACCTGTAACAGAAGACAAGACAGGCATCAGTGAAGTGCTGTCCTAACATACAAGGGTACTCTCATATAGTCTCACTAAATAGTCTGCAAGTCTCCCGCCTACTCATGGGAAATGTAGTTTCATAGTACGGTAGGCGCTTAGGGGCTGCGTAACCTGACAGAAGGTATAGTAGATAGAAAAGGAGAAATTGCTTTTTTTCTAGGTGTCCCCTCACTCACCAGGGTTGCCCCTTGGTGACATGCTTCATCATTGGGGCCATCCCAGTCCTCTACGGCCTGGGGCGTGCTGCGACTTGCGAATTACGTAGGAGCACTTACAAATGACTATGTGTGGTGCAGATGTGATAGTGGAGTGGACTAAGTGATGTGTTAAGGGATCAATGTAGAAGCAGAGAGAGAGCCAAGAAATGCAGTCACAGTCAGAGAAAAAGGCAAGGGATACTGTATCTATGTGGTTGTAGTGGTCCTGTTGGAAGTGGTAAGTAAGTTGCCCGCAGAAAAAAAATCCTCCTATTAGCGGCACTCCTCCATTGCAGCCGACGCTTCGTCCATCGATGTTGGTCACCAGAAGACACCCTGTCCACTGCCTGCCTGATGCTGAATTGTGGCTCGCTACTGTGAAGCCTGACTCCATCCTTTTTTCCCCATTGCAGAGACTGAAACCCGGCCTGTAATTATTCAACGAAAAACAGGAAGTGATATAATATTACAACACCACTGATAAATAAATATAAGGCATGTAGGCTGTGGAGTGCAAAAAGTCACAATTTGTTTTTCCTAGTAGACAGTACAATGTTTTTGAAAGTGCGTACTCTGAGTCACCTTTTGAAGGATGTATGGGCAAATTAATGTATCGGATCTTGCCCCTCAAGCTAGGTGTACTGTAAACTGTGTTTTAGAACAAAATTAGATCTTCCTAGCAGTGCTCCCACCCAGACCCTTACTAAAGCCAGTCGCAAAAATGTAGAAGACCCCCAATCAAATCTCAAAAAACGAGGCCTAGCAGAAAACTGGTGACAAAACTTACTTTGAAAGTAAAAGTAGGCCGAAGTACCCTAATTACCCATTACCCACCATGGATTGCATTCAAACCACTTGCAAGCAACCAAGCAAAAGTAGCCATAGCCAGCATCGCTCCAAGACTCGAAATCCCCCCCACTCAAACACATGCAATAGAAATACTGCTAACCCTAACGAACCCTAAGTTAAGAATAGTGGCAAAGGCTTTCTTTAACTATGCCAAATCCCCCCTTTCCCACCATGGATTTTCTTCAAATGACTTGCAACCAAAATTACACATTCTCACGAGTGCTCTAAGACCCCAGAACTCAGTTTGAAAAATCTAGAACACCCCGAAACACATGCAATCCTGCTGCTAGGGCTAACCCTAACGAACCCTAAGTTACAAAAAGTGCCAAAACTAAAGGCTTTTCCGC
Organism: Lissotriton vulgaris; assembly: GCF_964263255.1. NCBI lineage: Eukaryota > Metazoa > Chordata > Amphibia > Caudata > Salamandridae > Lissotriton > Lissotriton vulgaris. The sequence goes on from NC_141693.1 coordinate 1,437,549,038, forward strand.
GCGGATTTTGTCCCAACCACTTCTACCCGGTATTAGACCTTCCCAGGAATGCCCCAAGACCCGGCAACCCACCCGCCAAGAAGCGTAACACCCCCAAACAGGCCAAAAGCAAAATCTCATACTTGCAATATTTCTGGGCCTTCGGTCCAAACGCGCTGCGTAGCTAGGCCATAAGTCGGGGTTGGCACGACGGATTTCCTGAAAAGCAAATGCAATCAAGATTAGAGTGTCCCAGCAGTGCTCCCAGACCACGAAACTCACCCGCAAACAGACGGAACCCCCCCTAAGAGCACCTCAAAGGCAAGCAAGTCATCAAAAACACAAAAAAAATTCCGCCTGGGATTTGGTCCAAAACACTTTTATCCGGTATTAGAGCTTCCCAGCAATGGCCCCAGAGCCGTCAACCCAGGAGAAAACGAGTAGAAGACCCCCAAACAGCCAAAGAGCAAAAGTACAAAAATGGGGACTTAGTCACTTTTTCACAAATTTCCCAAATCACTCCGCGCGCGCTCTGCAGCTAGGCCCTAAGTCCCCTCAGCCACCATGGATTTGCTTCAAACCTCTTGCAAAGTAAAGTATATATAGCCAGCAGTGCTCCCACACCACGAAACTCACCCGCAAACACCAGGAAGCCCCCCAAACAGGCCCCCGAAAACGCTACATAGAGCAAAATGTCTGAAATAGCCCAAAAAAAATCGGCCTGGATTTTGTCCCAACCACTTCTACCCGGTATTAGACCTTCCCAGGAATGCCCCAAGACCCGGCAACCCACCCGCCAAGAAGTATAACACCCCCAAACAGGCCAAAAGCAAACTCTCATACTTGCAATATTTCTGGGCCTTCGGTCCAAACGCGCTGCGTAGCTGGGCCATAAGTCGGGGTTGGCACGACGGATTTCCTGAAAAGCAAATGCAATCAAGATTAGAGTGTCCCAGCAGTGCTCCCAGACCACGAAACTCACCCGCAAACACCAGGAAGCCCCCCAAACAGGCCCCCGAAAACGCTACATAGAGCAAAATGTCAGAAATAGCCCAAAAAAAAATCGGCCTGGATTTAGTCCCAACCACTTCTACCCGGTATTAGACCTTCCCAGGAATGCCCCAAGACCCGGCAACCCACCCGCCAAGAAGTATAACACCCCCAAACAGGCCAAAAGCAAACTCTCATACTTGCAATATTTCTGGGCCTTCGGTCCAAACGCGCTGCGTAGCTGGGCCATAAGTCGGGGTTGGCACGACGGATTTCCTGAAAAGCAAATGCAATCAAGATTAGAGTGTCCCAGCAGTGCTCCCAGACCACGAAACTCACCCGCAAACACCAGGAAGCCCCCCAAACAGGCCCCCGAAAACGCTACATAGAGCAAAATGTCTGAAATAGCCCAAAAAAAATCGGCCTGGATTTTGTCCCAACCACTTCTACCCGGTATTAGACCTTCCCAGGAATGCCCCAAGACCCGGCAACCCACCCGCCAAGAAGCATAACACCCCCAAACAGGCCAAAAGCAAAATCTCATACTTGCAATATTTCTGGGCCTTCGGTCCAAACGCGCTGCGTAGCTGGGCCATAAGTCGGGGTTGGCACGACGGATTTCCTGAAAAGCAAATGCAATCAAGATTAGAGTGTCCCAGCAGTGCTCCCAGACCACGAAACTCACCCGCAAACACCAGGAAGCCCCCCAAACAGGCCCCCGAAAACGCTACATAGAGCAAAATGTCTGAAATAGCCCAAAAAAAATCGGCCTGGATTTTGTCCCAACCACTTCTACCCGGTATTAGACCTTCCCAGGAATGCCCCAAGACCCGGCAACCCACCCGCCAAGAAGTATAACACCCCCAAACAGGCCAAAAGCAAACTCTCATACTTGCAATATTTCTGGGCCTTCGGTCCAAACGCGCTGCGTAGCTGGGCCATAAGTCGGGGTTGGCACGACGGATTTCCTGAAAAGCAAATGCAATCAAGATTAGAGTGTCCCAGCAGTGCTCCCAGACCACGAAACTCACCCGCAAACACCAGGAAGCCCCCCAAACAGGCCCCCGAAAACGCTACATAGAGCAAAATGTCAGAAATAGCCCAAAAAAAAATCGGCCTGGATTTAGTCCCAACCACTTCTACCCGGTATTAGACCTTCCCAGGAATGCCCCAAGACCCGGCAACCCACCCGCCAAGAAGTATAACACCCCCAAACAGGCCAAAAGCAAACTCTCATACTTGCAATATTTCTGGGCCTTCGGTCCAAACGCGCTGCGTAGCTGGGCCATAAGTCGGGGTTGGCACGACGGATTTCCTGAAAAGCAAATGCAATCAAGATTAGAGTGTCCCAGCAATGCTCTCAGACCATGAAACTCACCCACAAACAGACGGAACCCCCCCTAAGAGCACCTCAAAGGCAAGCAAGTCATCAAAAACACAAAAAAATTTCCGCCTCGGATTTGGCACAAACCACTTTTAGTGCTTCCCAGCAATGGCCCCAGACCCGTCAACTCACCTGCAAAGAGGTAGAACAACACCCCCACAAGTGCTGAGTCTTTCTTCATTGGGCGTAAACCAGCCCTCTGCTTTGATGGAAATAGGAGTCTGGAGGAGGAGGATAGAGGAGCATGTTCTTCTGAACTTGTGAACCTGAGGAATGCAGACTGCGGCACCTTCAAATAAATTAGCAAACAAGTGAAGACAGTTCTGCTGATGGGCTTGTCTTTGTGATTATCTGATTAAAGTTTGAATTATATTAACTGTGCACAACAAAGAAAGACAGACACACAGGAATAAAAGTGAATAAGGATGAAAAAGAAAGTTATTGATTCGTTGTCTCATTTTCAGGGCTCGAAGTCGGAATCACGGTCCAGGAATAAGAATAAGGCTTCGTCATCATACTCTGCGAATTCAGCCCGGGTGAGGTCAGTGCCACCTGACAGAGTAGAAATTCCCTCATCTATGGTGCTGGCCACCTCCTCTTCATCCGGCACGCTCTCTCGTACTCTTATATCTGGTGGTATGAGGTGCTGATTCATCTTGATCATTGTTAACCTCTCCACATTTTTGGGCGAGAGGCGGCTCCGTTTGGGAGTTACAATCCCACCAGCCGCACTGAAAACCCGTTCAGAAGACACACTTGCGAGTGGGCAAGACAAGTAGTTTAAAGCCAGGTTGGTGAGCTGTGGCCACAATTCTTTTTTCCCATGCCAATACGCCAATGGGTCAGAATTAACATAGACCTCTGTGGAGTCATTCAGATAGTCCTTCACCATCGACTCAAGGTCCTCCTCCAAGGTTCCTCCACTTTGCGTAGCTCTTGCTGTGCCTCTGGCCTTTTGAGAACCAAACCCACGCAGAGCTAGCCAATCCTCTTCAGCCTCCAATGTTTCTGCTGTCTTTCGTGCAGATGATGCGGTTGCCGGTGTCTTTAACGGCTGAGAGGTCACTTGTGCCACAGCCACAGGTGCAGAAGTGGATTGTTTTGACTGGGGATGGCCTGCTGATGTACTGCCATTTCCTTCAATTTCCAGCCGTTCTGTTTCAAACTTCTTGGCTGACAAGGCTAGCCAACGTTTGTACTTTGTAACATCTTCATCAGCAAAAGGAAAGAATGCTCTGCCTGCCAGCGCCTTTTTGTAGCGTGGATCCAGAATAGTAGCACAAATGTAATGCTGTTCTGAGTGGATCTTTTGAAGACGTTCATCACCTTGTAGGAGCTCTAATAATTTCTCAGCCAGAAGCAAAGAGTCTTTCTTTTTGTCATCTTTTCGAAACACAGAACACACCTCCTTCAGTTGGTCCTCCAGCATGTACAACAATGGGATAGCTTTTCCCAAATTAGAGTCCTCCTTGCTGACTGCACGTGTGAAGACCTCAAAAGGACGAAGCATGCGTGTTAGGCTTTCAACTATGTTCCATTGCGGCCCACCCATCCTCAGCTCCTCTATACCCTCTTTCAAGAAATATTGATCGAGTTGCGTATACTGCTCATACAGACGCTCAAGCATGTAGAAGGTTGAGTTCCAACGTGTTACCACCTCCTGGATGAGTGCTTTCACTGGCATTTGACTTTGATATAGCATGCTCCTCAGCTGCTTGCGGGCCTTAAAAGAATGCCTGAAATGCTTGCAAATTTTTCGGCAGTTGTCCAATACACTGTACGCTGCACTGCGTTTATTACCCAAGAATTTTTGGACAACCAGGTTTATACAGTGCGCCAAACACGGCACTCTGAAATAGTAACCGTCCCTCATGGCCTTAACTATATTGGAGCCATTGTCTGTGGAAACATAACCAACCTTGCGTTTTAGTGGGGACAGACAGTTAAGGACCTTTGTGTTAAAGACATCCAAAATGTTTTCTGCTGTGTGACGTTTCTCCAAACCAAACATGGCTAGTGTTGCATGTTTCCGAGCACCTTTAAAAACAATGTTAGTGTCAACACCTGAGTTTAGCTTTGCTTTAGCCCCTGAAAAAGAGACCCAGTGTGCAGTGATGCACATGTAATCAGCGCCTGCGCCACTGGTCCACATGTCTGTTGTCAGATGTATAGTGTGAACAGCACTCTTCTGCAAAGCTGCCCCAATCACCTTCAGAACATCTTCATGTAGTGCTGGAACCGCAACTCGGGCAAAATAGAACCGGCTAGGAACCTTCCATTTAGGGCAGAGCACTGTCACTAATTCTAGAAAACCAACCCCTTCTACAAAAGAAAAAGGGAGAAGGTCCAGAGCTAGCATTTTAGCCAGCTTAGTGTTATACAGACGGGTCATTGGGTGGTTGCGTTCATATTGCGCTTCTGTAAACAACATCTTTTTAATGTTGCCCTGGACCAATGATTTACGGGATGATGATGATCTCTTCGACCCAGTTACGCTCGCTGATGAACTTTTCCGCATTGATGTCTCACTCTCTCCCACACTCTTAGTGTGGCTCCCATGGGGTGTGCTGCTGACATGGGAACTGGGTGTAAGTGAAGTGTTTGAATCGTCTTCTTCTACCTCCTCGTCATCAGCAGATGACAAATCAACGTTTTCATTACGTGCAATTCCGGCTTTCTTGACCGCCTCTAGGTGCGGAAACCATTCGACAGGGTGCCTTCTCTCAAGATGACCTCTCTGGCCTCCGGTACCATAGTTAGAACCAAGCTTACCACGACTATATCGAAGCTTACAAAGGCTACAAATGGCTACGTTTTCCTTTTTTGGGCAAACACTAAAGAAGTCCCAAACTGGAGACTTGAAATGTCTTCGGGGGCCGGAGGAGGCGGCGATACTGGTGGTGGTGGTCCTGCTGCTAATGACAGATGAAGTGGAGGATGTGGATTGCCGAACTTCAGTACGTTTTGCACTTTCACCACCACGAATTGAGGTCGAGGACGAGGTGGGTACCTTCTTGCGAGGAAGAAATATGGAAGCGGTAGGTTTTGGTGTACTACTTAACTCCAAATCTAATGATTCCATTTCCATTGCCTCCTCGCCGACATCATCATCACGCTCAGCAGCTTCTCGGGATAGGGTCAAAATGTCTCTTTGCTGCATGCCCGGTGGGGCTGCAGTGACCTTTGTGATGACTGCCTCGTCGTCATCGTGAGAGGCTTCATCACCAGCAGTATCTGTCACTTCTTGTTGAGCCTCATCACACTCCATAGGTTTGAGTTTTTGGACGACCTTCCTTTTACGCTTAGGTACCGGTGGCAGATCATGGTGTGCCTCTGCCTCACTGTCAGACCGCAGTTGTCGTGGTTCCCAAGACAGATCACTTGCACCAGAACGAGGTGGGCTTGAAGAAGATGTAGACACCCCCCTTGATCTTTTCCTTGCTAGGGATGTGGAAGACAATGAATGATCATCAGGAGGAGTGGCTTCCAATGATACCTCAGCTTCATTGTCGATTTCCAAATGTGCCCCTACTTCGGGAGGAACAACTATTGTGGGCACTTGTGAACGTCCATGCACCTTTGCTTGCGCATCTCCTTTTGCTGCCTCTCCTTCCACATGTACTTGGGCGTGTACTTGCACATGGTGTTGTTGTTGCGGCTGTGGTTGTTCAACACTTGTCAGATGAGTTACAACAACCTGTGTTGATTCAGGGACATTGCTGCTACTTTCTTGCGATGAGCCAACATCACTGGTCGATGGTGATTGGAGAAGTACACTGACTGCCTCTGAAGCACTCAAGGGCTTTGACTTAAGTTGGCGTGGTGGTGGAGGCACTGAACCCAATGGAGCAGGGGTGCTGCTCTCAGGTTGGTCCCCAGCAGATCCTGCTGCTGCAGGCGTACTTTTTTTTTTGCTCCCAAAAAAAGTGGCGGGTGACACACCAGCCTCCTTGGTAACTTGCTTCTTCTGCTCCTTACTAGCAACTTTCTTGCTAGAGGAGCTACGGAGAACTTTCTTTGGGGCCATCTTCTTCAGAGCAGGTCAGACAGCAGGCCGCAGTTGCACGAATTGTAGAGTTGTCTGAGGCCAGACGTGACGTCGCGTGACGTTATGCTGCACACACACACCGCTGCAGGACTTCTTCCTGGCACTGGTGGTTCTCTTGAGTCTTGTGCACCTAAAAAAAATGGAAGACAGAGGAACATCAGTTCAGTTATAGAGCACAAAAAAATCGAAAAACACTGCAAAATCAGCACAATCCCAATCCATCCATGCCCTCCATAATGTTTAAATTCAAGACAACCCACAGAAAGACTAGGCCCATGCAAGACTCACTACCCCTGGGCATAAATAAAGGTTGAAAAGTAGGCAAAATGGTTGGAGGCCTAACAACAAAGCCTGCATTCAAAATGGCCACTTGCCTGCCAAGCACATGGCCAGTGCCTGTAGCTGCACTCAAAATGGCCACCAGCCACATGGCATGTCCCTCCCCATGAACACCCCCAAAAATCGAAAAACACTGCAAAATCAGCACAATCCCATTCCATCCATGATGTTTAAATTCAAGACAGCCCACAGAAAGACTAGGCCCCATGCACCACTCACTACCCCTGGTCAAGGCCCCAACAACAGGTCAAAAATCGAAAAACACAAAATTTTACAAAAAAAAAAAATCGAAAAACACAGAAAAATCAGCACAATCCCAATTCATCTATGGCCTCCATGATGTTTAAATTCAAGACAACCCACAGAAATACTAGGCCCATGCAAGACTCACTACCCCTGGCATAAATAAAGGTTGAAAAGTAGGCAAAATGGTTGGAGGCCTAACAACAAAGCCTGCATTCAAAATGGCCACTTGCCTGCCAGCACATGGCCAGTGCCTGTAGCTGCACTCAAAATGGCCACCAGCCACATGGCATGTCCCTCCCCATGAACACCCCCAAAAATCGAAAAACACTGCAAAATCAGCACAATCCCATTCCATCCATGATGTTTAAATTCAAGACAGCCCACAGAAAGACTAGGCCCCATGCACCACTCACTACCCCTGGTCAAGGCCCCAACAACAGGTCAAAAATCGAAAAACACAAAATTTTACAAAAAAAAAAAATCGAAAAACACAGAAAAATCAGCACAATCCCAATTCATCTATGGCCTCCATGATGTTTAAATTCAAGACAACCCACAGAAATACTAGGCCCATGCAAGACTCACTACCCCTGGCATAAATAAAGGTTGAAAAGTAGGCAAAATGGTTGGAGGCCTAACAACAAAGCCTGCATTCAAAATGGCCACTTGCCTGCCAAGCACATGGCCAGTGCCTGTAGCTGCACTCAAAATGGCCACCAGCCACATGGCATGTCCCTCCCCATGAACACCCCCAAAAATCGAAAAACACTGCAAAATCAGCACAATCCCATTCCATCCATGATGTTTAAATTCAAGACAGCCCACAGAAAGACTAGGCCCCATGCACCACTCACTACCCCTGGTCAAGGCCCCAACAACAGGTCAAAAATCGAAAAACACAAAATTTTACAAAAAAAAAAAATCGAAAAACACAGAAAAATCAGCACAATCCCAATTCATCTATGGCCTCCATGATGTTTAAATTCAAGACAACCCACAGAAATACTAGGCCCATGCAAGACTCACTACCCCTGGCATAAATAAAGGTTGAAAAGTAGGCAAAATGGTTGGAGGCCTAACAACAAAGCCTGCATTCAAAATGGCCACTTGCCTGCCAGCACATGGCCAGTGCCTGTAGCTGCACTCAAAATGGCCACCAGCCACATGGCATGTCCCTCCCCATGAACACCCCCAAAAATCGAAAAACACTGCAAAATCAGCACAATCCCATTCCATCCATGATGTTTAAATTCAAGACAGCCCACAGAAAGACTAGGCCCCATGCACCACTCACTACCCCTGGTCAAGGCCCCAACAACAGGTCAAAAATCGAAAAACACAAAATTTTACAAAAAAAAAAAATCGAAAAACACAGAAAAATCAGCACAATCCCAATTCATCTATGGCCTCCATGATGTTTAAATTCAAGACAACCCACAGAAATACTAGGCCCATGCAAGACTCACTACCCCTGGCATAAATAAAGGTTGAAAAGTAGGCAAAATGGTTGGAGGCCTAACAACAAAGCCTGCATTCAAAATGGCCACTTGCCTGCCAAGCACATGGCCAGTGCCTGTAGCTGCACTCAAAATGGCCACCAGCCACATGGCATGTCCCTCCCCATGAACACCCCCAAAAATCGAAAAACACTGCAAAATCAGCACAATCCCATTCCATCCATGATGTTTAAATTCAAGACAGCCCACAGAAAGACTAGGCCCCATGCACCACTCACTACCCCTGGTCAAGGCCCCAACAACAGGTCAAAAATCGAAAAACACAAAATTTTACAAAAAAAAAAAATCGAAAAACACAGAAAAATCAGCACAATCCCAATTCATCTATGGCCTCCATGATGTTTAAATTCAAGACAACCCACAGAAAGAATCAGTCCACCCACCACTGAGTACCCCTGGGAAAAGGCCCCAAAACAGCCCAAAAATCGAAAATCCCAAAATTTTAGTTGCAGCAACTGTAATGCCCCAAACAAACTTACTTGTAAAATTTCTAATCCAACAGTGATCCAAAGAAAGTCAAAAAGGCCTCAAATCCAAAGATCCAGCAGCATCCACAAAAGGTAATCCTTCCAGGTCCACATCCGAATGAAAAGTGACCAGGAGATGGACAAAGCACTGGGAGGAGCCTGCTGAACAGGAACAGGAAGTTGAAGACTATGGGGCACTTCCTTCCTCCCACCCCCCTGCCCCCCTCCCCAAAATGGACTCCTCGCTAAAAAAGTGCAGGCAAATGTCAAACTAAGGAGTTATTCACATAAAAATCATCATTTCTAGAAGGTTTATGCTGCTTGCTGGTGGATTTCTTGTGCAGAATTGCAAATTTATATTTTCGCGCGCCGCATCTCAAATCTCGCAATTGCGAAGTACCGCGAGACGTGATCTCGCCGTACTCGCGTTGACAAACTCTCGCTGGCAAGCCGCGATGACGTAATCGCGCTCGCCAATTCCCGCGGGATCACACAGCAAGATCCAAAATGGCGCAGCACTCGCAAACTATCGAAAAAAACAACTCGGCAAACGATGATAAACGCCGCGCGCCGCAAAAATTGTATCACCAACGCCGCGCGCCGCCAAAAAAATCCGCTGCGTGCGAATTTGCGGATTTTGCGGGAAATCCGCAAATCTCGCGGATTGCGGATTTCCCGAAAATCCGCAAAATCCGCGAGCGGAACGGATTTTCCGCCCACGCTTATAATAGACCCCACCAATTCAGATGAACAGTGGTTCATTTATCACGTTTTTCTTTGGAAATAGTAATAGGCCCAGGAGGTAAACTCTGCTACGCTCGCAGAGATTGTGGAATTCAGGCTCTTCCGCAGAGTTCCTGAATTCCGCAATTCAGACGTGAAGGGGATGTTTTACTTCCATTTGTGTGCTTAGGGTTTCTTTAGGATCTCAACCACGAGTGCCAGGAGTCTCAGGCTGCATGCGAGTGTGCGCAAGACTTCTTAAACGCTAGCGAGCTTCCACAAGACTTTGCGCTCACTTGCACAGCTTCTTGCTGCAGCAGCGCCAATCTAGTATTCTTAGTGCGGATCGCGATCATAAACAGATAAATCGCTCAGCTTTTCTGCTGGAGATGCAGCTGAGAAACATTTGGAGTAGATTTTCTTCATAAAGTGATTGTTGTGCTAGATGCCATTTAAAAAAAGACCTTTTTGTTTTCAAACAGGAAGTGCCCCAGACACTCCAACTTCCTGTTCCTGCCCAGAAGGCTCCCCTCAAAGCTTTGCCCTATCCTGGTCACTTTTTATTGTGTTTTAGAGCTCGAAGGATCACTCTCTGTGTCTGCCACATGTCTAACATTGGATTTAAGGACTTTGTATTTGAGATTTCACAAGTAAGTTAAAAAACTGGTGTATAAGGGTGTTGTTTCTTTGATTGGGGGCATGCACCTGGATGTATTTGTACTGTTATTTAATTTTTATAAATAATGTGGTGGGGGGCCTTCAGTTTCAATTGGAGCCTAGTTACTTTCTTTTCAAAGTGTACTACATTTTCTCAATTTTTTTAAAATACAATTGGTATTATGATTTAATTCACTATGCGACCTAGTCTGCCAATGGGCCTTCCAGCCAGTAGGCCCTATACTAGTCATGGGTGCTTGATACAACTGTTTCTGTGGGGTCTGTTGAATTTAAATATCCATTTGGCCATGATTGGCATTATATTAAAATACAAAATGTGTCTTTTTAGTGGTATTTCACAATTCTTTTTCTCCTGCAAGCAGTGTATAGGTGGGGTAATGCCTGTGGAGGATTTGTGTTTTTGTAAACATTCTTAGCACTACAAATGTTTGTTTTTGGCATCACTGAATCAATGCTATGTTCTCTGTGTTACAAAAGGGGGTGGTGATGGACGGAGCATCTGAATCAATCAAACACTCACACCCAGTCAAAAGATCTGGGTTCAATCCATCACCGTTCTTTAGCCCACTCTGCCACCCCAGTTCAGACATGGCTATATGCAAATCAATCTGACCCTGTGCCTCATGGGAACAGTCCAGCCCGAACTGTTCTCTGTGCTATCATGCCTCCTTTGTCTGGCCAGTGTGTGAATGTGTGTGCCATAGGCCACCATTTATCTTTGTTCCCTATGCCATGTGGCTAAGGGCCATTTTGTATAGTCAATGTCAATAGGCCTGCATGTGTTCTTTGTTTTCCAAGGCCTACTGCTTGTTGTTGTGTTCATGTGGTGGGCAGCCATTTTGTGTAGCAAGCCAGTGTGCTTTTGCCATAGGCCTGCATGTCTTCTTTGTTGTGGCCATGCCTCCTTTCTCAGTGTTAGTTCTAGTTGATGGCCATGTGGCACTGGCTGGGAACCATTTTGTGCATCCAAGCAGTATGGCCCTTTGCCATAGGCTTGCATGGATGGTTGACAATGATAGAAGTTTAATATTTTAATATGCTAGTGGATCATTGCAATTATTTGAAGAAGAACAAAATATTTCCATTTTTTTCATTTTAGTTTTTGAATAACATTTTTTTATTTTATTTAAGTGTGTAAAACATGTTTTTACATTTAAAAAATATTTCAATTGTTTTTCTTTTACATTGTTTTAATGTATATTTTTTATTTTTATTTTACCATTGTTTGCTCTCCATTTTCCTAAAATCGGCATCAACCCCATGATTGCTATAGGTGCACTGCACAACAGCATCCATTGTCTAATTATTATTCCACCTGTACCTTCCTGAGTGCCACATCCCAACGTGATGAACATAAAGCAAAAAGTTACATCTGGCTTGTTGTTGTTGCTCTTTCTGATCCTACCTGAGTTTACAGCACCCAATGAAAGTTTATGTTGGTGGGGTTTTACTAATGGAAAGATAGACTGTATTGCTAATTATTTAAAATAACTTAAGTAACCACTCTAAATGATATTGTTTGTTTGTACTATCAATTAAATTGCAACAATGCACGTTTCACCAATGCTCTTCTTGCTTGTTTGCTTTTAGGTGCACAAGATAAGAGACATCCCCCACAATACTGCCAGACAGAAGGCCTGTGCATGACATGACTCGTGACTGACTATGCAACACAGGCGTCTCTTCAGCTTGTGAAGCTAAGTGCCACTGCCAACTAACAGCTTCAAGGTGGTCCCAAAGAAAGGTGCGGCTAAGTGGCAGTGGGGGGGGGAGAAGAAGCAGATTTCCACTACGGGCGTGCCAACCATAACCTTCTTTGGAAAACCTGTGCTTACCACACCAGCCTCTGGCGACCAAGCTGAGAGCAGCACTCCTGGATCAATAGCAATGCCTCCCCCCAACATAAGCCCAGGACCATGTCTGTCAGTGAGGCAGCCAGTGCAATCATGTCAATACCGACAAGTAGAGATGTTGAATTGGATTTGTCCCTTTCACAAAGTAGTATACAATTGTTCCAGGAAACAGAGCAAAGTGGACAACAGCCAGCAATAGTAAATTTGACTGATGTTAGAGCAGAACAGGAGGTTGAGCTTCCTTCCGAGCAAGTTGAACGTCCTCTTTTAGAATCATTAGCTCCCGGATCTCCTGCAAGGAAAAGGAAGGGTACTACTGCGCCTTCTTCTCCAAGCCCAACCTCTGATGATGTGGATGATAGAGACATGGAGTGGACCGCAGCAGAATCCAGAAGACAACTGGAGAGCCAGGGGGAAAGAAAAGTTCCAGATAGACTTAGACTTATGGAAAGGGGTGATGAGGAGGATGAAGCTGATGAGATATTCATGGTGCAAGGTGACACAGAGGAGTCTGACATTGCTAATCAACCTGTTCGAGGGATGTGGCACAGGTCGCACAGCCACCAGCTCTCATATTTGAAAAGCCCCAGCTGAGACCTGCACCAACCACTGCCTCAGGAGAACCAGTGAGGCAAAAGGTGACATGTCCACCTGCCTCCAGTTCTGCATGAGGCATTGGCAGAGACACAGTAGATACTCCTCCCCAGTTTGGGAATGTTTTACCATTAGCAAAGAGTGGGAGCACATTCCAGCATGCACCATTTGCCATATGAATGTTTGTCGAGGTAAGCCTGGTACACATTATGGTACTGGAGGCCAGATGACTCATGTGAAAAAACACCACACAATCAAATAGGAGGTGCACCTTAGAAAAAATTGCTGAACGTGGTCATAGTGGTGAGGAGAGCTGGGGAACATCAGCTACAAGTCCACAATGGAATGTGATGATGAGGAAGAAGAGGGTGACATCTTTCAAGCAAAGCAGCCCTGTCCCCAGCAGTGCACCAGCAGATTCACCTACCTCTGTGACTTCACAATGACATAACATTCGGAGTGAGATGGAGACAACACATTATACAGTGACTGCCCCACCACGACGCACATTGAGTCTACCACTACCCTCTACTTCTCAAAAGATGCCTGTGTCAGTGTCTGAAGAAAATAAGGAAATCCAGGCTACTATTAGGGGCATGTTTAGGCAAGAGGGACCCTACGAGAGGAACCACCCATCGGCACATTTGTATAATGGTAAACTGGCAAAAATGTTAGCGTTAGACCTCCTCCCTTTTTCTTTTGCAGAATGAGTGGGATTCTTAGAATTTGTGGCAGCTATCTGCCCAAAATGGAAGGTACCAAGTAGAACCTATTTTGCCAGAGTTCCTGTTCCATTACTGCATCACGATGTGGCGCAGTTAGATCAACAAACTTTGAAGGCAAAATGTTGTTCACATCAAAACAACAAAAGAGTGGGGCCAAAGGTAATAACAAACAGGCAGAGAGAGTCACTCTATAAGTGTGAAAAGAACCCTCACTCACTAACCTAGTGGGTGACATGCTTCATCATTGGGTTCCCACCAGAGAGGCCGAATGCTTCAACGCCTGATTACAGCGGAGCATGTTTTTGTGAAAATGACAATACAAAGTGTAAACCAAGTGATAGGTTAGAATTGACATCATCGAGTACATGTATGCTACACTACTTGATTTGCAACACAAAATAATTCTGCCTGCTTTCAATCCTTTTTCTGAAGGGGATGTTTTAAAATACAAGAGGTGGATTGAAAAGTGAGCCAGAGACGTTGAAGAAGAATGGCTGGAATGTCGAGTCCCATCCTGCAGTTCTAGGGTGTCACCTTGAACTTCCAGAGAGGGCAGTCTTGTCTCACAACACCCAACAACACCATCAACCAGAACACTGGCAACAACAGAAACAAAATGACCAGACCAAACCTCTGCAGTTTTTAAAGTTTTTTTTAGAGTTTTATATAGCGCAAACTCGACCTGAAGATATCAGGTATCAGAGCGCTTTACATGAGCACCAGTTTCATTACAGTGGGACACATTCATTTTTTTTTGTTAGGCACAGGAAGATTAAGTGACTTGCCCAGGATCACTAGTTGTTGAGTGTCGTTGCCGAGTACAAATTTGGTTCCTCAGATTGGAGGTCGACGGCTGTAGCCTTAAGGCTACATCCTCTCCCCAATTTGGTTCCAATTGGCAGGGCTCAAGTCCAGTGCAAAGGCTATGGCAAATCAGGTTGAACAGGTGGCAGCACCAATGACCATCCACAAGATGTTTCAGGAGTATCTGGATGATCCAAAAGAGGTCTATGTGGATCAAAATCCATTGATGTATTGGTATGGGTAAATGAGCCAATGGCCAGTGCTCAGCAGGCTGGCAATAAAGTATCTGGCTTGTCCTGTCACCAGTGTGTCTGCTGAATGTGTGTTAAGTGCAGCTAGTGTTGTTTTTACAGGCAGAAGAACCACCTCAAAATATGGAGATATTGGCTATGATCAAAATTAACAAACATTTTACACCACACAATTACACCTTTTCTGAAACAGCGGCACAGGTGGAGGAGGAGGGTGAAAGGTTCAAAATGTAGTCAAATCTGTTAGCCGACAAACCCAGATCTGTGACTGGGGGTAAGTATATAAATAGTTTCAGTTATCCTTCCATCATCTCCTTGTGTTTTGTTTTGTTTGACCTAAGTAGGCAGGGTATGCTCAGACGTGGGTCCTGTGCTCATTTTGCCACTGGATTCAACCTAGCCTGGCTGATGAGAGGTGTTGCCCTGAAACGGGGCCCAGTATGCTTATTTCCAGTCCAGGGAAGATCCAGCATGACAGTTCAGACTGCACTGTTCCCATGAGGAACAGGATCAAGACAGATTTGCATATGGGTGGGTCTGAACTGGGGTGGACAAGTGAGCTAAATTATGGTGATGGATTCAACCCATTTCTGTGACGGGGGTTGAGTGTAAAAAAAGTTTCAGTGCTCTGTCCATGATCTCCTTGTGTTTGCTTTGTTCACCCTAAGTTGGCAGGGTATGCCCAGACGTGGGTCCCGTGCTCACTTTGCTACTCGATTCTAGCTAGCCTGGCTGATGAGGAGTGTTACCCCGAAACCGGTCTCAGGATGCTTGTTTCCAGTCCGGGGAAAACATGGCTTGGTTGTTTGGGCTGGACTGTACCCATGAAGAACAGGGTCAAGACTGATTTGCATATGGCTGAGTCTGAACTGGGGTGGCTAACTGATTTGCATATGGCTGAGTCTGAACTGGGGTGGCTAAGTGAGCTAAAGAACAATGATGAATTCAACCCAGATCTGTGACTGAGGTTGAGTTTCTGAAAATCTTTAGGGCTCCTCCTCGTGTTTTCTTTGTTTACCCTAAGTTGGCGGGACCCTGCTCTCTTTGCCACTGGATTCAAGCTAGCATGGCTGATGAGGGGTGTTACTCCAAAACCTTTCCCAGGATGCTTGTTTCTGGTCCAGGGAAGAACTGGCTTGGCAGTTCAGGCTGGACTGTTCCCATGAGGAACAGGGTCAAGAATCATTTGCATATGGCTGGTCTGAACTGGGGTGGTGAAATGAGCTAAAGAACGGTGATGGATTGAACCCAGATCTGTGACTGGGTTTGAGTGTCTGAAAAGTTTCAGTGCTTCATCCATCATCTCCTTGTGTTTGCCTTGGTGAAAGCAACACCAACTTGCTGCAGGATCTTCTAAACAATAGCCCACACCAGGCTCTTTCTCACCCGCTCATTAAATAATTAACTATATTACAGAAATAGATAGAGGAACATCAATTATCATCATCATCATTCATGCCTTGTGTTGCGTAACTGTAAATGCCTTAACTAAGCTTGTCCACTCCAGAATAAGTTTTTTATAACTTAATTTCACAAATAATATTACTAGCTCCACATTAGCCACAACCAACTAGTACTGCTATTTTCTCTATTTTAGCACTAGCAAGCATTCTCTTTGTGTCCTCATGCAGTACTCAGGTGGTGTCAATTCTTTGTAAATCTTTGATAAATATATAACCCACTAACTCAGTCTTTCTATATCTATTTAGTTGTCTAGAATGGATAATCAATCATTCATTCAGATTAATCCTACAGGTGGAGCTCACCTAGGTGGAACTGGAAGTAGGACTTCGCTTGTAAAGTTGTGATGCCTTCCCTTTATTTGCTTCATCTATATTCAGGTAGGTCAACTAGCATGGATGAAATTTAGCTCAGTAAGTACTACTACTGTTTTTATGTAGATTGTTGTACACATTATAGATCATTATGGTTGCATTCCCCCTAATAGTCAAGATAGCTAGAGAAGTTAACTGTATAACTGAGCACTACGCTCTCTCTTTTGTTACAAGCACATAAATAGGCTGCATAAAACTACTTGAAGGCTGCAGTGCAAAGTAAAAGTCAAAAAAACTACTTCAGGCACACATTTGGAATGAATAAAATAGTTTCCACTTTCTTGATTTATCAAGAAACCCACCCTCTCTACCCAGACAACATGCCCAACCCTCTCCCCGACCAAAACTGACCAAAGTCCTAAAACCTAAAATGTCCAAGGAAAAACTCACTCCAGTCTCAACTCCCTTCCTAGCCTCTCCACCCAGCAGCAACAAACAAACCCCTCCCACTAATCAAAAAAATAAAAAAAAGGCTAGAAGAGGGCGTAATGGATATTCTTCTGGAGCTGGTAAGTCTCTGCTCCATTTTGGTGAGTTGGCCCTCAATGGTGTTCAATCGTTGCAGGATGTGGTACAGCAATGGTCTGTTATCAGTGTATTAGGGGGTGGCAGCAGTTGGCTGGCATCGGAGAAGAGATGGCTGGAGCCTGGAGGCTGCGGGGGGCCGGCTCCACTTGGGCTTGTCTGTTGTGTGTTAATATCCTCTTCCTCCTCTTCCAGGACTACCAGTCACCAGTATTCCAGCTGGATATGCTCCAGCCTCTGCTGCCACAAATGGGCCGCTATCTCCTGGAGTAGCTATATTAAGAATACAAAAAAAGACAAATTGTAAATAATGCCCTGTGCAAACAATTGTTTTAAATTACTGGGTGGCACAGTAGAAGTACATTGCTGGTCCCCTAGGTCCATTGGAATTTATTTGATATGATTATGATTAGGAGAGTCACAAGGCCGATTTTATATTTTACCCATGCATTCCACACATATAAATCACAGACTGTGTGGTAGAAAATTGTTAACAAGCAGAATAACATCATTGTATTAAAAAACTGTGATTTTATTTTTTTCTTTCAAAGGCTTTTCCAGTAACTATAAACTGAGTCAGACACTTTGAGCCAAAATATAAAATACCTCTAGTTAATGAGTACAGCATTATGTACTATATGGAGTGCAAGTTGTGTGTTGTTCTAAAATAATGAAGCTATGCTCATTGCTAGCCAGCGCGTCGGCTAGTTTGCTAAAGTCTGCAGCTTTCATTGACAGTTATCTATGTTTAATTCCAATGGCCCAGCTCTTTGCCAAATTCCTTTCTCTTTCTTATCTGTCTCCAAAGAGGCAGATGAATAATAAATAAGATACTACGTCAAACAACTTACGTATGAAATACGAGTATCACTATATTATTCTTCCGGATTGGGACGGGTCCAGGATGTTGTTGTCTTCGAGGTGGCGGGTCAGTAGCATGTTGACGATTTCCTCGATGACCTTCGCCGGGAACGGGAGCAGGGAGATGGGCCGGAAGTTCTTAAGGTCCTTGGGGTCCACCTTGGGCTTTTTGAGGAAGTCGTTGATTTCAGCGTGCTTCCAGCTTTCCGGGAATGTCGTTGTTTCAAAGGAGATGTTGATGATCTTCCGTAGTTGGGGTACGATGGCTGCGTCTGCCTTGTTAAATATGTGGTGTTGGCACGGGTCTGTCGGTGATCCTGAGTGGATGGAATTCATGACCTTGCGTGTCTCGACGTCGCTGACGTTGTACCAGGAGGTCAGGCGGTTGGTGCTGTTGGTGTACTGGAGAGGGGTGGAGTCTGGCATGGGTCGGTCGTGGTGTTGAAGCTTTCGTGGATGTCGGCGACCTTGCGGTGAAAGAAGATGACCAGTGAGTTGCACAGTTCCTGTGAGGGCGGGATGTCGTTGGTGTTGGCGCTGGGGTTGGAGAGTTCTTTTACAATGCGGAAGAGCTCTTTGCTGAAATGTGCGTTGTTATCCAGGCGGTCTTTGAAGGAGGATCTCTTGGCTGATCTGATGAGGTCGTGGTGTCTGCGGGTGGTGTCCTTGAGGACTGCGTGGTTGTGGGGGTGCGTTCGTGGAGCCATTTCTTCTCCAGTTTCCTGCGTGCACGCTTGGAGGCCAGAAGCTTATTGGTGAACCAGGTGGCTCTCTTGCTGGCGTGGTTGTTGGACGGTTTCTTCAGTGGGGTGAGGGTGTTGGCACAGTCGTTGATCCACTGTCTGAGGTTGCGGACTGCGGCATCTGGGTTGGCGGGGTCGGTGATTGTTTTCTTGGAGAGGGTGGTGATCATCTGATCTTTAGTGACTTTGCTCCTGCAGCGGCGAGACAGCTGTTGGGTGCGATGGTGAGTGGTTGGTTTTTTGAAGGTGAAGTGAATGCAGCAGTGGTCGGTCCAGTGGAGTTCGGTTGTGTGGTCGGAGGTGACATGGGTGCTTGTGGAGAAGATGGCATCCAGCGTGTGGCTGGCGGCGTGGGTCGGCACGGTGACAAGTTGTCTGAGGCCGAGGCTGGCGAGGTTGGCGATCAGTGATCTTCTGTATGGCTAGAATAAAACATTATACATAATTTGGAAGCCAGATACCCAACCCCACATACAACTGCAATACAGCACTGCAGTTCAGTTGGCACTGCAGTATCTTCCAAATATCACTCTGTACATTTGATTGGTTAGGTCACAAAGTCAGGGGTAGAATAATGGCCAAAGAAAGACATATTGTGTTGGATTGCAAATGCAATGTGAGTGGGAACACTGTCATGGAAAACTGCTGGTATACTGTAAGTATAAATGACCACTCTCTCATGAACTCAACTATGACAGAGCTAGGCATGAGCAGGATAAGGAAAGCCTTCTCAACAAAACCAACATAGATGATGAATTTAATTTATAACACCAGCAATACCCCAATGTTCTACCCTAATAAGTCAATTCAATTCAAAACAGCTTTATTCGGTGTAAAATGTACATCCATAAAAGTATACTTATACAAACCATAATTAAATTAATACAAAGTACAATATATAAATTTAAAAATTCAGACATTTACAATTAATATTTAAAGAGAAACCATATGATTGGTAATCAAGATAAATGTAAAAATAAGCGGGGGCAGGTTACATACAATAAATTCCTGTTGATACGCTTTACTATTAAAAAAAACATCTCTTAAAACCTTATTAAATGCAATTGTTATCATTATATATTAAGGACAATTCTATATACAATATTTGGTTGAGGGAATTTTTTCACAAGAATATAATAATTATATAGTATAGTAAACCTTGTGCAACATGGATACATAATGTGCAAAGATCACATATAGGATCACTATAAAATGAAATTTCTACACGTATGTTGTAACGCCTCTAATTGTGCTCATCAGATTTTTCGTACTAATAAGTCCACATCATTCATAAAAGGACTTACTGGGATCAGCAGAGCCCTCTGCAGTTGGCACTGGCGGACTAGCTTTTCCTGGACCCTTGGAAACGTCCCTCTCTTGCCCTTGGGTGCTGATAAAGGAAATTAGGGGAAAAATAATTAGTGATTCAGTTAATAATCTCCACAAACTTTTTTATGACAAGAAAACGCAATCACATTGTACTTCTCTAAAACAGATACTACTATTTTTGATTCAAGTCTATTGACTGTCATTGAGTTGCCCATTAATCCCTATTCCATATTTCCTTAAAAAAAAATTACATCTGGAACTAATGCATTGCAGTGAAGGATTTTTGATTCAATTCCCATTTCTCCACATGCTTGATGGATCAACTCAGTCTTCCTTTTTTGCAATGCACGGATGCATACTACACATCACTGTGAAACAAATAACTTGAAACTGCATGAGCTACATAAACAAAGTCACACAGAGAATGTGCTACTTATCGATTCACTATAGTGACAGGAGAACAGTCTGCAACTGCTTCTTAGCTATTCAGCTAAAGCAAGCACCAATGAAGAGTATGATTAGATAGCACTGAGCACCTGCCTAGCAAAAACTAGAAACTGGATCACACAATAATATACCAGCGTAAACTAAACAGAATTGACCTCTGAGTGTGAGCAGTATGTTATTCGGAAATAAAATGTTAGCATTGTAGAACACAAACAAAACAAATAATTAAAATACTCTCAGAGCTGAGCAGGTCCCGTTCATGGTCCAGATTATCCACTAGCAGTGCCTCAGCTGCTGGGCGGTACACCAAACTTGGCTGCAATACTGTAAGCACCGTTACCCTGCGTCACCAATGCTCTTGGAGGTGGTATCCGCTACCAGGCCTAATGCCAGCATATAAGGGAGGTGGTGATGCACAAATAAACGAGTGCTGCCACCTCCTCCTCTCCAAAGATCGGCCGTGGCTGCACACCTGTGCTGTGGCACCACCCGTAAGGAAGTTGTCCCTCTGCAATGGCACTGGGGGAGGTAGAAAAAAGATGGAAAATGAAGGGAAAGGTAAGGAAAGAAGATAGCAATAAGGAAGTAAGGAGAAAAAGTAAGGAGAAATAAAGTCAAAAAGTCTCAAAAAACATTTCCTAAAAACGTAAAATGCACAAACACAAAGAAAGACACTAATATTAAAAATAAAAATTAGGGTAGATAAATAATAAAGGAGGAGGATTAGAGAGATTAAGATTCAGGCCCAGCATCATAACAGGGAGCAGACAAAACATGATGACTGCACTCATGCAGACCACATGGTGCCATTTGTGCATGATTTAGAATGCAAGAACACAGTTGTTAGACTTGGCTTTTTCAGCAGGTTTACCCCCAGACATTTTGCTTTTTGCCTCCTTTTTTGACCCTATTTCTGTTGGTTTTAGGGCCCTGGGTTCTTTACCACTGCAAGTCAGTGCTAAATTGCAGATGCTCTACAGGTAAATTGTGTTTATGGATTGTTTTTTCCATGTTTGGCCTATTTGATTGACCATTAAGTCCCTAGTTTAGTGCACTATGTGTGCCCAGGGCATTAAATCAAATGCTGTGGGTACACCTGCAGCACTGGTTGCGCCACCCACACAAGCACCCCTGAAAAGGGTTCTCAAACCTGCCACAGCAGTGTCTGCGCTCAGTTGGTAGCTGACATGTCAACCTGGCAAATGCACCTACTTGCCAGGCCCTAATCTTCCCTTTTCTCACTTATAGTTTACCCCTAAGGTAGGCCCAAGGTACCCCTGTGGGCCTTTGGGCAGGGTGCTGTGTATGTTAAAGGTAGGACATTCACTGGTATGTGTAAGATGTCCTGGTAGTGAATTACAGTGTTTTTCTTTTTTCACTATGGAAAGACCCATACAATAGAGTGGGAGGTTACTTATAACATCTTGTAAGCATAGTTTCCCATTTGGACAAGATAGGGAAATGGATTTTAGCATGCCTGGACTCAGAATGTAAAAATGCATCTTTTAGTAAAGATGATTTTTATATTCTGTGTTTGAAAATCCCACTTTTAGAAATTAGGTATTTTCTTGCTTAGCCATCCTGTGTGCCTTTTCTGGGTCTGTGGATTGACTGTCTGGCTTTGGAGTGACAGGGACTGGGGATGTGTATTCTCTCACACAGCCACTGGGGGGTGGCGGGTTGGATGTGTATCCTGTCTTTCCTGAATGCGCCAGCGCCAGGCTGAATAGACATGGGCTGCAATCAGAGAAGTGGGAGGAGTTTTCACTAGCACCTGTATAGTCCTGGCCCGCATTTAGAGTGGTGGGAGGAGATTTCCCTGCACCTGAATAGGCCCTGTCTGCCTTGGCCAAAGCGGTCTCCACCTCCTGCCAGGAAGATGCACCAGTGAGGACAGAACTGGTTTTGGCTGAGTAAAGAACTTATCTGCCACCAGAGAACAAAGGAATTTGTGCTATAAAAAGTGGGGCCCAGACCCAAGAACTTTGTATCACTGCTGAACGAAGGAACCTGCCAGGAAGAAGAGCTGGAAAAGCTGTCAGGAGGAACTGCCACTTTGCTGCGTGCTCTGCTGTGTTGGCCTGCTGCTTGCTGCTTCTGTCTTGGGCAGGTAAAGGACTGGATTGTACTTTCATCATCCTGCTGTTAAAGTTTTTTCCAAGGGCTTGACATAGAGCTTGCCTCCTGTTGGAAGTCTCAAGGAGATAAAAGACTTCAGAGAACTTGCTGGAATCAAGGAACCTGCCAAGAAGAAGAACTGAAAGAGCTGTCAGGAGGAGTACTGCTCCTTTGCTGTGTTTTTGCTTTATTGGGTTGGCCTGAAGCTGCTGCTTCTGCCCTGGGCAGTGAAAGGACTGGACTGACCTTTCTCTAACTTGTTGCTGAGTAACTCCAAGGGCTTGTAACTGAGCTTGCCTCCTGTTCACGTAGTCTCAGAGACTGCAAAGACTTACCTCTGGACACTGTCGCTGGAACCGTGGGATTCAGTTGCAGCAGACGGGGAAAATAGCCAATCCTTCACCAACTCTGTCGCAGGCTCCGTGTCCTGATGGTATGCAGAGGGCACCGACGCATCTCACACTGCTACCACTGTCTCACCAACGACACCGACTGATGCTGCCACCACCAAGCACCTGCTTGCACTGTGACCTGTGAGCAACGCACTCTGCACCGCCTCACTACACTTCGGTGCCCTGGTCTCACCAACGCTGTCACTGCTCTTCAACCAGCTCTGTCACCTGCACCGCAATCGCCGCTGGATCAAATTAAATCAAATCATGGGATATTTTTTTAGCGCACATATCACTCGAAAGTCTCATGGCGCTGGCGGATGACTCTGAGGATAAGCTTAATTTGATGCAGTTAGATGTCAAACAGCCATGTCTTTAACTTCCTGCGAAAGCAGTTATGGTAATTGATGATGCGTAGGTGTGGGGGCAGTTTGTTCAAGAAAGTCGGGGCAAGGAAGGAGAACGATCTCCCTTCGTTTGTGGTAGTGCGAATTCTGGGAGATACGAGAAGTGATTGGGTACTAGATCTCAGAGTTCTGTCGGGTTGATACCAGCTTAACGTTTTAGCCCAAACGCCCGGACCTCTTGCATACATATTCTTGTGCGTTAAGCATAGAATCTTAAAACTTGCTAGTTTTCTTACAGGCAGCCAGTGTAAGAGTTTCAGGTTGGGTGCTGATGGGGATCTTGGTGGAAGATTAAGTACTAACCTGGCTGCGGTGTTCTGCAGAACCTGCAGCCTTGAAAGAAGGTTTTCATTTATGGACACCAACAGGGCATTTCCGTAGTCCATGTGATTGAGAATCAGTTTCTGGACTAGGGGTTTTCTCGCCTCCGTCGGAATCCATTAAAAAACTTTGCATAAGTTACACATGATGCCAAAGCAGGAGCTAATTGTCTTATTAATCTGGTTTTTCATTGATAATTTATTGTCCATTTGGAAGCATAGGTTCCGGACCGTCTGTGTTGGGGTTGGGCAGGTGCCAAGACTTGAGGGCCACCAGTCATGTGACCAATACTCATGAGCCTTGTCATACAGCATGATCTCAGTTTTTCCTCCATTTAGCTGCAGATGATTTGTGCTCAGACACTTATCAATGTGGGACATGCAGTCATTGAAACGTGACTTAGTTTACATTGGATCTGGGCCGTGAGTGATCAAGATCTGAGTGTCGTCAGCATACAACACAACATCAAAATCATAGAATCTGATAACTTTGGCCAGTGGGGTCACATATAGGTTAAAGAGTGTCAGGCTCAAAATAGAGCACTGTGGCACTCCAATCCTGACTGATCTGCTACACAAGATGGTGTTTCCCATCTGTACTATTGTAGTTTGATCAGTTAGATAACTTCTGAGCCACGGTAAGGTCTTCCCCCTGACACCAATCTCCCAGAGCCAACGTTCAAGAATGCTGAGGAAGATGGTGTCAAATGCTGTTGATAGATCTAGCAGGACGACAATAGATGACTGCCCTCTGTCCAATGCCAGTCTGATGTTATTAGTTACTTCCAGCAGAGCTATTTCGGTACTATGGGCTGCCCTAAACCCCGATTGTGAGGGGTCTAGCAATCCCTGGATCTCAAGATGGACAACGAGCTGTTGATTAACCAGTGACTCGAGCATCTTCCCAAAATGAGGGAGCAGCGATATTGGACGATAATTGGAAAGAGGTTTCGGATCTATGTAGATTTTTTTAGTATTGGCCTAACATTCGGCGGTTTTCCATATCTTAGGGACTTCTGATTATGACTTGTTAAATAGGTCTGTAAGGTTATCTAGCAATGCTGGGGCTATGATTGAAAGTAATCTCGGTGGCAGGGGGTCTGTGGGTGAGCCAGATTTTATTTTTAGCATAACTGTAGTCACTTCTTCTGAATTACACTTGGTGAATTCATCCAGAATGTGGGGGGGGGGGGTCTGAGGCTGTTGTGGGAGTATTTCCTGAGACAATAATGATGTCTTGTGGGGGAAAGGAGTTATGGATTGCTATGCTTTTGTCGTCAAAAAATTTGGAAAGGGAATCTACCCAATTCAGACAGAGGCTTGTGTCTGAACAGGTGGAATTGTGAATTCTTTTAGGATTTGACAGAGCTCCTTATTGGAGTTTGCTGCCTTCTCAATCCGATTTGAGAGAATTTTTTTTTTGTTTGACTGATTTTACTATATAATTGTTGTGGATACATTTATATTTCAATTTATAAAGCTTTATTCGTCATAAAAGCATTCACCTAGCCCTATACAATAAATACTACTTATAAAAATACTTCTAAAAATACATATTAAACATTAAATGTCGAATAATACATAGTAAAAAGTACATAGAAATTACAACACATTATTACAATTTAAAAGGTCACATTCCATAAGTTAAAAAACCAAGGACAATAATCTATGTCGCAAAAAAGACAGATTAAGGATATACATAATTTCATTATAATACAATAGCCGTTAGTGATCGGGTACGGATTAGCCACGACCAGGCCAAGAATTTTGCTACACCGACCACATAAAATGTTGTACAGTCTGTTTCAAGTATCCTGAGGGCTTCGGATTGGCTTCGGGTACCCAACTTTAAGCACACAGGTTTTAACCACTTACGTCTGGGGGACAAATACAGTGGACAACAAAACAAGAAATGGGAAATGTGTTCGGTTTCTTCATTACAATGGTGACAATGTTCATCCCATGCCTGGGACCAATGCTTCTTGTACGCATTCAAAGGTAATGTACCAATGCGAAATTGAAAATAAAGTTTTCTGTCATATGGTTTTTCAATTAGGTCCCAAAAAGGTTCATATGAGGGATACATTTTTATATTTAAAAAGCGAGATGTTAGATTTACGCTTGTGCTGTCACTAAACATTGTAAAATATACCATTTCCCAGTATAAATCTTTTAGCTTTTCCTTAGTAGGGAAACAAGCTAGGTCTTTGTTGTCCCATAGATAGTCCAGTTTCAATTTTGTGAGTAGTCCCCGCAACTCCCTTAGCCATGGGATAGTATGGAAACGATCAAATTTGATGACATCCATCAATGCTGCTGCATAGTGGCCTAACTCTGGGGTCACCATAATTCGTCTCCAGTATAGGAGGGGCCGAAGCCTCGCTATATCCACAACTGATTTTCTACCCAGGTCTAGTTTTAGCGGGATTGTTGGTGTGCTTTGGGGGACCATTACGATCCCTCTTAGGAACCTATTTTCAGCTCGGCCCAGTTAGCTCAAGTTTGAGAACCCCCATAATTCAGAACCATATAAACAAGCCCCCAGGACTTTCATAGAATAAATTTCCATCACACAGTTTACAGGCTTTGTCAGTGAAGTTCGATGTTTTAACGAGATGGCCCCTGCTAGCTGTCTAAATTTTAGTAGGGTTGTGGTTATGTGATGCTTCCAGCTCAGGTTTTCTTGCAGAGTGATACCTAGGTATGAAAAAGAGTCCACTCTTTCTAGTGGTGTTCCTTTGTATTTTATTACACCCTTAAAAGAGGACTTCTGATTGAGGCACATGAATTTCGTTTTAGAGGTGTTTAATTCTAGTCCCCTATCATCACAATATACACCAAAGGCATCAACTACTTTTTGTAGCCCACTGGGGGTGCGGGAAAGTAATAGTGTATCGTCCGCAAACATGAGAACTGGCACACGAGAGCCGGCTATTACAGGGGCGTCACTAGCAATCTTCTCTAGATGTTTGACGATACCATTTATGTAGATAGAGAAGAGGGTTGGCGCTAGGACACACCCTTGCCTTACCCCACGTTCAACCGGGAAGGGATCAGTTACATCTCCCTGTTTGCCCCATCGTATCCTAGCAAAATTGTTTTCGTGTAGGCGAACAAGGAGTGTGAGCAATTCCTGGTTTAAGCCTGCGTCCGCCAAGGTCTGCCATATGTTTCACGATCTATTGGATCTTTGGTTTTTTTCCTTTTCCGGTCCGCTGTGAGTAGGGCAATTTTGTCCAGCGCATTGGTTATTGTTCTTTCAAAGCAAATTGTTCCCTGATCAATGTTGTTGTTTAGACTGAATCGGGTGGAGCTGAAGTGGGTTGTGAAAAGGGGTAAGGTGACTTTATGCCATGATCTTCGCCAGATTGTTTCTTTCCTGGGGTCTATTTTGATGGTGTTATCCGGGTAACAAATTTTAGTAGGTCATCGCCAGACCATAATAATGGTAGTGGTAACTCAACCTTAATCTCTGTAGAATTTGTTAACAGTAGGTCAAGCGTGTAACCAGCGATGTGTGTGGGCCCTGTTACCAATTGGGCTAGTCCCAAGGTGCTCATACATGAGATTAGCTGATTTGTGTTTGGGTCCTGTAGTAGTTCAGCGTGGTAGTTAAAATCTCCTATTAAAAGGAAAAGGTCGGAGGCCAATACGTGTGGAGCAATTGTCTCGAGTAGCTTGTGTGGGAAGTCATTTTCGGAGCCAGGAGGTCTATATACTAATGCTCCTCTCCATTCCCCTCCTAACAGACACTCCATTTTAAAGACAAATAGTTCCAATTTGTCAGTATTTATGGTTTCTAAAGAGGTAATATTCACGCCAGGGATAGTGGCTATCAGTAGGCCTCCTCCTCTGGTCTTTTCTCTGTCCACTCTTATTATGTTGTATTGTGGTGGAAAAACTGTTACCACATCTGTGGAGACAGTCTCATGTAACCAAGTTACCTTAATGAAACAGATGTCTGATAATTCAGTGTCCATGAGGCTCCATATTTCAACGGTGTGTTTAGGGATAGAGCGCACGTTGAAATACATTGCTTTTAGTGATTTGGAGATTTTGGTGTGATTCAGGTTACATAATGTTTGGGTTTTGCTGGGTGGAGCTGATGTGTAAGAACTTGAATTCCTTTGCACCCCACTAGTTGTTGCATCTCCTAGTGTAGATGAATGTTTAAGAAATTAATAATTTAGATCTTTCAGCTGCTGACTTGAGCTGAAAGACCATCAGAAAGCCTCTGTCTGAACCGTGACCTGAGGTCACTGCACTGCGCACAGCTATGCTTTACAGCGCAACCGCCACGGTTGCCACAACTTGCTGCATCAGCAGCAACGAAAAAGGTACTGTTTACGAACTGCATTTTTTAAAGTTATTCTTGCAAAGTTCATATTTTTAAGTACTCCATGTTGGATCTTTGTCGTTTTGATCTTGTTTTGGATATATCAAAATATTGGATATTTTTCAAAACTGGTGTGGTGTCCTTTTGTAGTGTTTTCACTGTATTACTGTTGTTTATGCACAAATGCTTTACACACTGCCTCTGAGATAAGCCTGACTTCTCGTGCCAAGCTATCAAGGTGGTGAGCAGGGGTTATTTTAGCAGTGTAACTCCCTTGCCATGACTACAAAGAAGGGTCCCTTCATGAACAGAGGTTCCTACCTCTGTCAACTAGAGACCCCCATTTCAAAGAATACTTGAGAGCCAAGTTGTGCCATTCACGTGGGATTTGGAGTGCAAGGACGCACTCCGAGTACCTAATGCAAAGCAAACGAGTGTGCAGGAAAACTCCACCTGCTAGGGGAATTCCGCGTAGTTGTTTTCTGACTCCGTGAAGTTCCCCAAAGCAGAAATCAGTGAACTCCCCCAGGCCTAATTAGTAAGCATGAGGGAATAATTAATATCCAGTGCTGCTTTACTTGAATTATAAAATGTAATACCTAGGCAGTTTAGTGAAGTAGAGTTTTATTACATAATTGTGTATGCTATCATGGAGAGAATACATAATTTATTTAGTGCATTTCTTTGTCCAGCTTCATTGATGTTTAGAGAATAACCAGCAATAATATCATATTGATCAACAGTGTTTAACATAATAGGAACTGAAATAGAAGGGTCATTGACATATAATAAAACATTTTCAGCATAAGCACAAACTTTTAAAACAGTATCCTTTCAAGCAATTCCAGTACATTCATAAGTAAAGTTCAATCGGAATTAGAAACAAAAGAGGGGACAGAGGCCAGTCTTGTCTAGTGCCTATATGTATATTAAAGGGAGAGGAAAGGGAACCATAAATATACATATTGGCAGATGGGACGACATATGATGCTTTACCCATGTCTTCGAAATTTGGAACAAATTGAAACTCTGTTAGTGTTCAAAATAAGAATTGTCATCTCACATTACCAAATGCTTTTTCCGCATCTAAAGCTTAAAAACAAACACAAGATATTTGAGTCTATCACCCCCAGAGATAACATGACACAGAAGTTGTGTAAATATGCTTCAACTCTACCTTTCATAGACCCTGTTTGGTCGGGTTCCATATTAGATCTGAGCAAAGGTGTTAGTCAGTTACCTAGAATGTTGGCGCAAATGTTGCAATCCTGGTTGAAGAGTGATATTGAACGATTATTTAAATTATGGAAGGATACTTGTCTGGTTTTGGAAGGACAATCACAATTGCTTCTTTAAAAGAGCCACTCACAGTAGAAATGTTCCAGCTAGTGGAAGGAGAGTGAAGGAGAGTGCTGTTTGATTTTTTTTTACAATTCTGCGGACATGCCATCAAGGCCTGGAGCTTGATTAGTGCTCGGGCCTTGATTGCCTACTTGGTTTCTTCAATAGTAATTGGATATTCCAGTTTCAATGCATCTGCAATAGATGTTTGAGGCAAATGGCAATCTTTTAGAAAATTATCAATAATATTACTGTTAACATCCATAGGTTTGTTGTAAACAGAAGTGTGAAAGGATAAAAAATATTAACTATTCTGATTTATGTAGCATCAGGTTTTTGATAGCTTGTATGTGATTCATATTTTTTAGTATGTAAGTAATTGGCTAAAAGTAGTCCAGACTTGTTGCAGTGGTATCTTGATATTTCTTTAGAGACAAGCAAACCTGCAGTTTGGTTAGTAGAGTGTTATTTTTTTTTTTTTTTAAAGTTTAAAAAAAAAGTTAATTTATTTAATTTTGTGTTAAACAAACAAACATAGGATCATGCAGAAAACAGATCTTTCCACATGTAACGACAGTTGATATATACATGTTTCAGAGAAGTAGAAGCAGGGCCATTTTCTGTATCCATATGAAAGCACTATACATTTGCTATAGTAATTCTAAGGAAGGTTACAATTGGGGACAGCTCCCCTTCTTGACGTATACCTCAGTATTATCATCTTAGTGCACAGTTCAAGATAAACACTTCAAACCATACTGAGATTCATGGGCTATTCTCATTTAGTGGACAGAGGGGTGCACATCACTCTGGGAAGTACAAGCAAATAAGTTTCATGGTAGTCTTAACTGCAGTGTTACAGGTGTGTACGTTATTATCTCTGATGCTAATCATCTGCCATCCTGGTTGTGTTGTCTAAGGGGTGAGTAAGGAGATTGTTTTCAAAGGATCCCAAATATCTTTGGGGCAGGATGACAAGGGAAGCAGTTCTGCATAGTTGAGCATTTGTTCATGACAGTAAGTCAAGTCTTTAAACCACTCCTTAAACTTGGGAGCTCTGCCTCGCCCCCAGCGACATGCAATGCGGCGTTTGGCCATCAGTAATGCAAGAGTGACATATCTATGGGAGGGTTTGGCAACCAGCTTTGTGTACTGCAGTAAGGCCTGTAGTGGTGTTGGCTTGAGTGTTAGTGCTGTCATCTCCTCCGATGCTGTGAAGACTTGTCGCCAGAAATCTCCCACGCCTGAACAAGACCACGCCAGATGAAGGAAATCAGCGTCAGGCATGCCACATGTATCACATCTAACATTTTCTCTTAAGGTAAATGTATACATTTTGGCTGGTGTATAGTATACCCTGTATAAAAACTTTACATGGATGATCAGAAGTCTAATGCTAGCTGACACTTGCTCTGTCTTCAGGCAACAACCTCCTGAATTTCAGAAGGCTGCTCAAAATGTGGCTATTTACACAGGCCCAAGTATAGTCCCTTGCTGGCCCCGGCACATGCTAGACTCAGCGCCATGAAACCTTTTGGTGTACGTGCACTCTACAAGATACTATTAACATAACTTAACATAACATAACAATAAGACCATTGTTTGTCCGAAAGGGTGTCTTGCAGCTCCCTTTCCCAGTGAGCCACAGCGGGGCATTGCCCCAGCTGTTGCTGAGTGTGTATGACATGATATAGTGTAGAGAGAGCGTGTTGAGGGGACGTGGCCTGCAGTAAACAGTGCAGCGGAGCCAATGAGGGGAGATCTGCAGGGTATGAAGGAGTAATGGCCTTGAGACCCTGTCTAACCTGAATGTACATAAATACGTCTTGTGGCGTAGGTGTGATTTGCCCGAACATTTGATCTAATGTGCCGAATTTTCCATCACAATATAAATCTCCCCAGCACGCTATATTAATTTTCACCATGGTTTGCCTGGAAACAGTCTCCTGCAGCAGTTGTAGTTGTGGATGATAAAGCAGGGGGAGCAACAGGGAGTTTTACACTTGGCATGTTTTGGCGTGTTTCCCCCCAGTTTTTGCTTTCTACCCTCCCGGTTTTGACTCTGTTTTTGCTGGTATAACGTTTCTGTGTGCTTTTCGCACTGCTGATCAGTGGTAAAGCTCTGGTGCTCCTGTGGTAAATTGTGTCATGATTGGATGTGTGACTTACTTGTCAGTCCCCAGTAACGGGCACAGCGGGTGCCGGGGCTTGTGAGTCCACAGCTGCTCGTGGGCCAGCAGCACGGATTGTGCCACCCACGTACGTAGCCCAAAAGGTATAAATGAATGAAGTTTGGTATGCCTGAACTCGGCATCTAAAGACCTTTTCATTCCAAGTTCATAATGGCCACTTTTAGAAAGTGTGTATTATTTTGCTCGGTCATCCCGTGTGCCTCTGCTGGAATGTGGATTGCCTGCCTGGTTTTTGGACGACAGATGGCTAGGGAACGGGATGGCTCCTGATAGTCTAGGTAGGTCAGGAAAGGGCTAAATAGACCTGGGTTATGATAGGGAAAGAGGGAGGGGATCTCCTTGCACCTAAAAGGGCCTGGTCTGCCTCTGACAAAGCCGTCTCCACCTCCTGCCCGAATTCACACAAGAGAAGGTCCAACTGGTACTGGCCAGACACAGACACCATCTGCCATAAAGACCAAAGGATTTTTAGATACAAATGCTGGGTCCCAGACCCCTGAACTTTAGAACTCATCTGGATCAAGAAGACTACCTAGAAGAAGAGTTGGAGAAACTGCTGAAAGGAACGACCACTTTCCAGCGTGCTTTGTTGGACTGACCTGCAGTGGCTGCTTCTGTCTTGGGCAGCAAAAGGCCTGGACTGGAATTTCTGCAACCAAAATGGTGAGACTCTCCAAGGGCTTGAAGTAGACCTTGCCCCCTGTTCATGAAGTCGCAGGAACAGCAAAGACTTCAGGTTCTGCGACCCGCAGCACTGGGGACTGTTTGTTTTGTGCTGCAACCCGAAGAACGCTACCCGACAACATCTACGAAGACCCTGCCGAACCTGTGTCCTGAAGGCACCGCAGAGGGCACCGCCACAACGCCGCACCCCGACCTTGGTCTCACTGATAACACCTGCGGACGGCAACACCGAGCCGCTGCTCGCACTGGGACAGGGGGCACGGCACTCCGCACTCCTTGCTTCACGCCGAAGCTTTGGCACTTTCAGAGGGCACCGCCGCCACGCGACCCTGGTCTCACCGACGACGCCTGCTGATGCCTTCCCCAAGCCGCTGCTCGCACCGCAACCTGTGGGCCCGCACTCCGCACTGCCTCGCTACATGACGATGCCGTGGCCTACCTGATGCAGCCACTTCCCATCTAAATCAATGATGTTGCCTGCACCGTGGTTCGGGGGCACCACTCATAAGTTACACGATGCACCGCCCTCATCCCACACCGCAGCCTTGGCCTACCGACACCAGTTCGTCAGCCGACGACAGCGCTTCAGCAATGACAATGCCGCTGTTTGCACCGTGACCTGCTAACACCATGACAAGCACCACCTCCATCTTGCACCACAACCCTGGTCTCACCGAAGACTCCATCTGTTGCTGCCACCGGGCCGCTGCTCGCACCATGACCTGAGGCACCGCACGCCTCACTGCAGCGCTTCACACCGCAGCACCCGATGCCAGTTGGCGCCCGCGCTCTGGATCCCATCAGAAAGGAGCTTGACCTGCAACGTGAGTGACTTCAAGGGCCCCATCGCCTTACATCTCTGAAAGGTACTGTTTGCGGGTCTTCCCGACACCGTAGTTGGCCTGCGACCCCACAGTCAGCCAGAATTGTTTTGGGATTTGTTGTTCACGACGCCGTGGTAGCCCTGGACGAAGCTATCCACATAAAGGAACTATTTTTAAAGCATATTTTGAGAAGTGAAGATTTTGAAGTATAGTATTGTGGATTTTTATTGTATTTGGTCTTGTCTTAAGTATATGAAAATTGGATATTTTTCCAAACTGGTGTAGTGTCCTTCTGTAGTGCGTACACTGTTTTACTGTTGGTTACGTGCAAATGCTTTACACACTGCCTCTAAAATAAGCCTGGCTGCTCATGCCAAACTACCAAGGGGGTGAGCAGGGGTTATTTTACATGTGTAACACCCTTATCCTGACTAGAGTGGTGGTTTCGGCCTCGCTTTGGCGCAAGTCTCAGCTAGCCAGAAATCCCATTTCTAACAGGGAGTAAAGCATAGGGGCTCGTAGGAGTGTGGTGATTCAGCCCCACGCTGTAGTTGTACATGTAACCATTGTGGTCTCCGCCTCACAAGACTGGAGTGCACTACATATCATTCCAGCCAAAGGGATTGGGTCAGCAAGCCACTGCTCCATTGCTACTTGTGGCATATACGGAGGTGGATGAAACCAATAGCGGGCGTAATTGGCCTTGGCACAGACGTAGTAGAATTCCGAGTTTGGGACGGCAAACCCCCCTTGTGAATAGGACCCTGCTTGGTCGCTCACCCTTCCCATACTGCCGAGCAACGAAGTACTTGCCCCTGAATTGAACCTCTCGCTCTGCTGTTTCTTTGTACTGTGCTTTGCCATAAGTACCAAAAGTAGGCATGGCCTCCAATCGCTTGAGATCCTTTTCTAATTTGCGCAAGGTGACTCGGATATCACGGAGGACTCCTGACCCCTTAAAGATGCAAAGACCCCTAACCCTGACCTTAAAGGCCTCCCAGACTGTTGCCACACTGTCAACCGACCCAAGGTTGCGTTGGAAGAAATCTATCTCCTGCCCTAATTCACTTAGAAACGCTGCATCCAGCAGGATGTTAGGCCTTAGTCTCAAGGTCATGGGACTGCCTCCCAGGTCCGATAAGGTCAATGTAATGGAAACAGGTGAGTGATCAGAATAGGTTTGTGCTAAGTGCTCTGCCATGGCTATCAATGGACCCAGAGCCCTAGAGTCCAGAATGTAATACAATCTAGCCCAGGATGCATACATTGCGGTCCAATGTGTGCCCTCTGCCTTGTATGGTTGAATATGCCTCCATGTGTCCATAAGCCTGTGATCTGACACTATGTCATGAAGCAGTTTGTGTGTGAGAGTATAGTGATAAGGGCCAGGGTTGGATCTATCCATCTCTGGGTCAATATTAGAATTAAAGTCTCCTCCCCATATTAAATGGGTTGAGTCGATCTCAAGGATCTTGCCCCAGAGTGTGCTAAAAAAAACAGGGTCCACATTCGGCCCATAGTAACAGACTAGCGTAGTGGACACAGAACCCAACCTTCCTCACAATATACAATAGCGTCCCTCTTGATCAGTAGTCATACCACTCGGAGTAAATGGTGTATGCTTTTTAACAAGTATTGTCATACCCTTAGAGTATGAGGAGTAGTAGGAGAAAACCCTGTGAGACGCCCACTTAGAAGCGAAGGAAGGGGGATGCTGTGGATCCAGGTGAATCTCCTGCAACATCGCGAATTGTCTCTGGTAGCGATCCAAGTAGGCCAGGATTTGTCTGCGCTTGCGTGGATCCCACAGCCCTCTAATATTCCACGTTAAGAGGTGTAGCTTCACATTAGAATCAGGGCCTGCCATAAGAATGATCGTTGTGCATTGTTTGAGGTGATGTGTGGACTACCTCTGAGGTGTGGTGTAATGCATACAATAACATTCCTATATGTTCTGCCTTGTCATAAAATATCATCATCGAGAAAAACCCCCACCCCCACCCACTGAAGCATCCCAAACATGCCAGTATGATCATTCCCTCCCCCACCCAATTTTCCCAACAAAACGATAACAACAACTTGCACTATGAGCAAGAATAGAGGGGGATCGCCTGTAAGGGGGGACTCCTAGGCGTTGCACAACTTACTCCTGTCCCTCTGATTTACTGAGTAGTCAGATTAAGTCAATTACCCAATGGGGGAAGGGGTGCCCGGTAAAGTATACCAAAGTCCCATGGAGGTACTTATCTACAGGCAGTTCCTCCGCGATGCGGACACGACAAGAAAATCATTGCTATATCTCAAAGGACCAACCATGTCCTGGACGCCAAAGATCACGGAAGTGGTGCATGCCCATTTGTTGCGTACACTTCTGGAGGTCTATAACAAGTTCACTGTCCATTCTCAACCGGCGATGAACATCTTGGCGGAGAGTTTTGCTTGCTGTGAGGGGTATTAGAGCGCCTGATACGTTTGAGAAAGTCTACCTGTTGAGGATTTGTGAAAAATACTGCTTGCCTTGGTGAGTAACCCTCAGCCGAGCTGGATACATTAAGGCGTAATCTATTTGTGCCAAAACGTAACTTCTGCTTCACAGGATTGAATTTTCACAGCGGTTCTTGAACTAGAGCAGTGAAGAAAGGGTAGAGAGTGAAGGCGTTGCCCTCAAACGTGAGCTGTCTCTTGTCCTGTGCCACTTTGAGGGCCACATCCTGATCTCGATAATTAAGCAGCCTCGTGATGATCGTGCCTCTGGGGGCAGCTGAGGACCAAGAGTGCGATGCGCCTGTTCGACCATAAATTGTGAGGACAGGGAGTCAGCTCTGATGACTGCTTGTAGTACCTTCTCAACAAATTCTTCCATCCGTCCCTTGTTGGTGCTTTCCAGAATACCTATGATGTGGATGTTGTTGCGCCTACTGTGCGCCGCAAGGTCTTTGTTCTTAGCAGCGATCACTCAGAGTAGTGTATCCATCTGTGTGACCTGCTTATTTAGGTTGGAGGTGCTATCTTCTGTGTCAGAG
Organism: Lissotriton vulgaris; assembly: GCF_964263255.1. NCBI lineage: Eukaryota > Metazoa > Chordata > Amphibia > Caudata > Salamandridae > Lissotriton > Lissotriton vulgaris. The sequence goes on from NC_141693.1 coordinate 1,437,585,013, forward strand.
ATGCGGCGTTCAATTTACTTTATACACTCATCATGCTGGTCAATTTTATGCACAATGGCATCCATACGAGTGTTCATAGTGTCCATCTTACTTTCTATGGAGGCAAGGCTCTGCCTCACAGCAAGTCGTAGTTCTTTCATATCCTCTTCTTGTCCCTGTGCCGTACCTGCGGCATTGTCGCCACTTGCCTGTTCGGGGTCATCTTGTTTAGAGCGGGCGCCCTTTTGTGCTCCAAAATGCAACCAGGTCTGCCTCGTATCAACTTTACCCATTTTGCAGGGTAGATCACTCGTCGTATTGATTACAGCCGCTAGCTGGCAGGCTAGAGGATGAGGTCCGCAGTGAGCGAGGAGGGAAGTAGCTCCACCCTCCTCTAGCTATATAAAACAGGTGTGCCACAGTGCTCTTTGCAGGGGTCACTAGCAATGCCCCATCTCAGTATGCAAGCAGTGGGTTCAGAAAGCGCAGGCTCAGTGCAGCACTCATCTTGTGTGTGACCCTCTGACTGTTTTGGATTCTTGCGTTCTGACTGGTGGTGCGATTGATTCACCCCTGTAGTAAGATATACTGCCACTCGCCAGTGCCCTCACAAGTCCCTTAGAGGCAACATCCACTGGGTAGTGCTGCTGTGGTCTCTCTTCACATAAGAGGGGTGGGCCTGAGCTGGGAATGACACGGGGAAAAGAAAATAACTGCAGGCAAGCACAGTTAGTACCAGTTGACAGAGGGCATGTGGCAGGCGTACAGAACTGCCACAGAACCGCCCTTAGCCCTGAGTCTGAAGGATTGCAGGGGATGCTAGTACTCCTTAGTTCCTCTCCTGTTGTACACAATAGTGGCTCTCCCCGAGGCAGCACTTGTCCCTTAAAGGCACGTCTGTTATCTCCAGCCGCCTATGCATCTATGCAGCTCAGCAGTCACACAGGCGCTTCCAAAATTGAACAGAAGATTGTAGGACGTGAATTTGATTTTATCAAGTATTACGAGGTTCTGGCTCTATCGAGGCTCTTTTTAGCCAATGAAAACTTTGGAAAAATAATTTTCGACTTTTTAATTTTAGTGCTTTTTCTCACCTTTTAATTGTTCTGGTCCACACACTTGCATTTTAAATTGAAATTGAAAATTCTCACTCGCTGCTTTAGCAAGAAGCCTGGGTTGTTGTTTTCTTCCCTGCTGCCATCTTGAGTGAGGAGAAAGCTCAGTGGTGCCGTTTGGGGTAGCGCACTAGTGCAGAGCCCGGTTTTGGCGTGCGTAGGCCTATTTAAACGGCCTCATGCAAGCGTGCAGCTTGTAAAAAATGTAACTGAAGATTGTAGGACGTGAATTTGATTTTATCAAGCATTACGAGGGTCTGGCTATATCAAGGCTCTTTTTAGCCAATGATAACTTTAGAAAAATAATTTTTGACTTTTTAATTTTAATGCTTTTTCTCACCTTTTAATAGTTCTGGTCCACACACTTGCGTTTTAAATTGAAAATACTCACTCGCTGCTTTAGCGAGAAGCCTGGGTCGTTATTTTCTTCCCGGCCGCCATCTTGAGTGAGGAGGTCGCTCAGTGGTGCTGTTTGGGGTAGCGCATTAGTGCAGAGCCAGGTTTTGGCGCGAGTAGGCCTATTTAAACGGCCTCATGCAAGTGCGCAGTGCGCGCGCGCAGCAGGCACGCGGAGGCAAGCCCGTCTGCGCCCATCCGCTCACCAGCCGTGCCAAGTGCGTGTTATGCTGCCCGACCTGATCCAGCTCAAGGTAGGATAGTCTACTCTAGGGAGGACCTGCTTAATATCGGCAAGAGGGAGGGAGGAGGGAGCCTAAACCTCCTATAATTACTAGGGACAACCAGAATATCTTAAACTGCGGGCTATTCAACTGCAAATCCCTGGTAAAACATCATACAGAGATCTCCAGCATGGTGGAGGACCTGGACTTAGATGCCCTGTTTCTTACAGAGACATGGACTTGCACTGACCCGTTAGAATTGGGCTTTGCCTGTCCGGAAGGCTTTAAAATCTTTCACAAACCCAGAATAGTGGGGAGAGGGGGAGGAGTTGGGGTGATCTTTAAGGAAAAATGGGATTTCTCACCCTTGGAGATAGAGGAGGTGACAGGGATAGAAATATTGGGCTTCTCTTTGCAGGAAACAAAGGGGAGGTTAGTCATGGGTATGGTATGTTACAGACCACCAGGATCAGATACTCAGTATCAAGTACTGTTCAACACTATCACCGACCTTTCCCTAGCATATACTAGAATGATTATACTACGGGATTTTAACTTGTGGGATAATGGGACTCTAGGTACTCACCTGAGAGAGTTGAGCCATATATGCGAGAACTGTCATCTCAGCCAGCTGGTCCAAAAACGGAAACATCAGAGAGGGCACTTGTTGGATCTGGTATTCGCTAATCAGACGGATACCAAGATAATCGACATATTGCCGCAAAGCTGGTCGGATCACTCTTTAGTGCATTTTCACATCTTAATTGCCCCTTTCACAGACAAGTAATAGCGGCCGGACTACTTTCCGACAGGGAAGAGAATGGGCCAAATTAATCAATAACAAGCTTTACTTGACACCTCCTAACCAAAATGTGTTCGCTCCATCTAGCTCCATTGAGGAAAACTGTCAGGAAAACTGCAACTTTATTGACAGATCCCTGGATAAGTTAATACCCATTAAGAGAATAAAAAATAGGAAGAAAGCCTCTGCCCCTTGGTTTAGTGTGGAATTGAAAGCCTTACGCTCTAGCTGTAAGAGGGTGAAGAGAAAATGGAGGAGATAGTATGTGGATGTAGATAGGAAGGAACTAAAAGTAGCTCAAGCCTAATACAAGGAAGGTATTGCGAAGGCCAAAGCAGAGTTCTTCGCTGACTCCATTCTGCAGGCTCCAAATCGTACTAAAGCACCGTTTAGCATTGTGCAGAATCTCTCACATCCAACTTGCACTAGCAACAAGGTGGTCGCCTCACAGAAACTCTGCGACTCGATCGCGATACACTTTGAGGAAAAAGTCAGAAAGATTGTGGGCGAATTGGGCCCCAATAATCATAACAATGGGGACAATCGGATTAGAAGATCAGGAAAAGAATCTATAGCAGTCTCCTGCTTGGAAAACTTCCAGGTGCCATCGGAGAACCGGTTTAATGAGCTGGCCTTGAGCATTACATCTGGCTCTCCCCGGGGCCCCTTGCCCCATAGAATTTGGAAAACATCTGGCAAGGAGACCCTCCCTTGGTTGCGCCAAATCTGCATCCAATCTCTAGAAGAGGGAGTAGTCCCGGAAACTTGGAAGAGGGTGATAATTACTCCACTGCTCAATAAACTCTCCCTTGATCCCCTGGTTCCAGCTAATTTTAGACCAATATCTCTCCTACCCTACCCGATTAAAATCCTGGAAAAAATCATTAGCAAAACCTTGTCTGGATATCTGGAGGACAACCTCCTACTAGACAAGGATCAATTTGGCTTCCCCCAGCACAGAGCACGGAGACTGCCTTGGTCACCTTTATGGACAACCTTCGGATGCGAGCAGACAAGGGAGAATCTTACGGTTTAGTACTACTTGATATGTCGGCCGCATTCGACACGGTGAACCATACAGTACTGTTGGAGAGATTACAAATGACGGGGGTAAAAGGACGTGCTCTGCAAAGGCTACACTCCTAACTAACTGGAAGGCAACAGATAGTATCACTGCCTCCTATGAGGCGAGCCAATCTTCAGTTGTGCACGGGGTTCCGCAGGGATCGGCGATTAGTCCTATCCTCTTTAATATTTATCTGCGTCCCCTGCTCTTTTTGATTAAGTCCTTCGATATCGACCTAGTCAACTACGCGGACGACACCCAATCAGTGTTTTCCCTGAAAGGGAAGGGGGCGGTATCGATGGACAAGTTTCAAGAGTGTATGCGCCAGACAGCAGGCTGGCTCAGGCAGAACTCTTTACAATTTAAGGGAGAGCAAAACAGAGGTGCTGTTCTGTCCTTCCTCTAAGGTGCATCAATCGCTAATGCCAGACTTTAAGCTCACGCTAGAAGATGACCCCCTGACTCCGGCCAAAACTGTGCGCAACCTGGGAGTACAATTGGAGGGTAATCTCCAGATGGAATCCCAGGTTAACAATACGATCGATGTCTGCTTCGCGTTGTTGCGAATGCTACAGCAGATCCTCCCGCAATTGCCCAAGGACATGCACTCCCTGGTGGTACAAAGCGCAATTCTAAGTAGACTGGACTACTGTAATGCTCTGTATTTGGTAGCACCACTGTACATCATACGGAGATTACAGAGAGTCCAGTCTACGGCAGCTAAATTGGCTCTGAATAGGCAGCGGAGGACCTCTACGACTGCTGCTTTGAGAGATCTACATTGGCTGCCTATCAAAGAGAGGATTTCTTTCAAGTCCCTATGCATCGTGTACAAAGAGGTACACGGCATGGGCCCTATTCCTTTACGGGAAAGATTTTCTTGGTATAACCTGGAAAGACAGCTCCGCTCTTCCAATGTAAACTTGGTAAAGACCATCAGGTTTAAGAGAGCCAGGTTGGGCGGTCGAGCCTTTAGCGTGGTGGCGGCTCAACTCTGGAATGATCTGCCCCAGTCCATCAGACAGTCCCACACGTTGATTGGCTTTATAAAGCTGGTGAAAACCTAGCTATTCCCGAGGGGTGATCTCTAGCTCCCCCACTGTAATGATGGGTCGGTTTCACTGTAATATTTTCTGAAGTTCTAAGCGCCAGGATACCCATAGGGTGACAGTTTTGCGCTATATAAGCGCCTCTTTCCGCCCCACCTGGAATTGGCAGCACTGCAGCACAGTCCCAGTACGCGGTGGCTGGTCTACCAACGGGCCGCGGCTGCCGAGTGGGATTCATAGACCCCCTTTAGGTCTCAGATTCCACTCATTCAGAGCACCCACCAAGGACGGTCCGCAAGAGGCGTATCCTATGGCAGCCTAACCGCACGCACTCACGGGTACTCATGGAGGTATGGGCTTCCGCATTTTTCTAGCCCTCAACAGTATCCCAATTGTCCTCAACAATCATCAGCATGCACAGTGTGATGTCGAGGAGGGGGCTTGTCACCCCTGTACGGGAGACCGAGCGCTGCAGGCTGAACAGGAGGGGGGCATTGATGCCTCGTGGGAGCCTCGAATGTGCCATATCACACTACGCCCACCACGGGAACCACGGCGCAGAGATGGTACTTCAGCTGCAGCTGGCCGTCAGTCCGCTGGCATTCTGCTTCAGAACAGGGCTCCAGAAACTTCACTGTGGGGCAACATCGGTGTATTCTGTAGTCCGATGCCTCTTTAGCACACATTAGAGGCCCCTGGGCAGGATCATTTTATGGATGATTGTCCCGGGCTGCAGGAGCATCACAGGTGTGCGGCAATCTTGCCCATGCGCCACCTGGCACCCCTCTAGAGTGTTATATTCATAACTACATTTTTGAAGTTTAGATTTGTACTTTATAATGAGATGATGTCAAGAGTCTTTCCATATCAGCTAATCGATTCCCCAGTATAAATAGGTTAGCATGAAAGGTTGTATTCTCACAAGACATAATTAATATAGTGACACCTGGTGTATATGAATAAAAGCACCCAGAGAATAATTAAGGTTACTGTGTATAATATATTCATTGATAGCAGCTGAAAGTTTAGCGGAATTTGTTGGTATAAAAACTAAGTCAGATATTCTTCTCCATCGATTTTTTGAAGAACATATGTCATGGACGGTCAAGGAGAAGGGAATTACATCATGGTCAGAAATTGAAATAGGTTCAGTGGAGGAATTTGTAATCATGTTACATAAATATTGGGAAACAAGAAGGTAGTCGATCCTAGAAAAACTTGAATATGTGTTAGAATAAAAGGCAAATTCTTTGGCTGGAGGATATGCTAGTCTCCAAAGTCATATAGTTCAGCGGCCGCACAGAAAGGTTTAATAAGTGAAAAGATGTATTTGATCTAAATTTAAAAGTAGGGGAACAGTGGGTAATGAATCACCATATAGCATCCCCCAAAAACAGATGAACATTATCTAGTTCTCTTTATGTCCAGGAGGGAAGCAAGATGGCGGCCAGCAGAGGCAACTGCTCGCAGCTCACAGCACCTTGGCCTGCTGAATCCCCCTGTTGCCCCCCTTATTGAATGAATATTGCTATTGGACATATTGGAAACCCTGTTGAGGCAGTAGAACGAAGAGGCAAGCAGCTGTGCTCCTGCATGCAAGATGGATGCCAGACAGCGGGAGCTGCCACTGGCTTTCAAGAAGTTTATAATGCCCTGGACCGCCCTGAACCCTGTCGCTCGGTGCTGCACTCACTGGCTGTGATGAAACTGAAGATTTTGGTGGTGGCTCAAGGGAGGGCATATATGGCTCCACACACAGGCAGTCCTACAGTGGATGAGGCAGCTGCCCAGTCAACTGCAGAGAAAGGTGTCGGAGTGGAGACAGCAGCTAGGAAAACCAGATGCAGAGGACAGATCACAACCCAGAAGAAAGATGTAAAGGAAGGGGAAGGGTGGAGCTGTTCCCCAGCAACGTCTGCCCTTCCCCACAATTGCGAAGCTACTTAGAAGCTCCAACCTTGCCCTGGATTAGGACTTGGGACCAAGAATGCGGGGATTTCGGAGCCCCAAGAGGGGAACAGGTGCAGTGGCCTAAGGGAGGAGCATGATGAAGGAGGAGGCCCAATTGAATATGTTTTGGGGGCAACACTGAGGGTAACCTTACAGGTAAAGGACGCCCAGACAACACTCAGCCAGACGGAGCCTGGCAATGCACAGATTTTTGGCAGTAGGGGAGAGGGGACTGAGCCACTCCAAACAGATGTCTCAGTTGGGGACTAAGGGGGAAGAAAGGTAATCAAAATGGATATACCTGTAAACACCCCAGTAACCAATATTCCAGCAACAATGCCCAAACTGAAAATGTAATAAACAATACTACAAAGGGAGGGGATGGGGAGCTACAGGTAGATCCCTCTGAAGAACCCTCTGAAAACCCTCAACCGAGCAGGTCCTGGATGACACGCGGGGGAAACTTTGACTGCAGAGGCCAAAAGCGCGATAAGGAAGGCGGGGGTATGAAAGACACAGATATAGAGGCAACAGATTGCTTTTACTCATTGTTGGATGACACGAGTGGGAGTGAAAGCCTTTCTGACACTAGCGGGATAGACTCCACCTCAACTATGCATAAGGCTAATCGGAAATCGGGGTTCACGGGACAAGCCAAAAAGAAAGGAAGAGATCTGAACTGGGATTATTCTCTGACTAACCAACTAATGGGGGTTGTTGGGGATAAGGCACCTGGATAGGAGGGCAGTTCTACCACGACATTAGATGCTATTCTACATTCTATTATGTTACATCGTGAGGAGGCAAGTATTCTACATTCTATTATGGTACATCGTGAGGAGGCAAGGCAGGATAGCCAAAACTTTGAAAAGGCCAAACTGGTCAGCAAGCGCAGAGCGAATGATATTGTGTTCTGTGCCCGACCGGACTTTTGTCACATGACTCTTGAGAGGTGCGGGAGGCTACGGCAGATGATTAACCAATTTCCGGCAAAGCCTATTTCATGAACCCAGTGAAGCAAAAAGTCGCAAGCCTATTTCATGAACCCAGTGAAGCAAAAAGAGGTATTTGATGGCAAGGCTGACTTCTTTACATCTGAGATCAAAGCAAGGGAACTCCTGGAAGAACTCAGGGGATAGGAGCTTTAAGTAAAACATTTCCCGAACTGTCTGGTTGACTAGGATGCAGGGGCTAGAGTAGACTAGATTAGCATTGAAGGGGATAGATTAAGAAGGGATTAGTAAGGGATACACATGTGTCGATTTTCTATTGTTTTTGTCTCCTTATATCTCTCTTATGTATTCTTTCTGTAGCACAGTAAAGGGAAGATGATGCAATTGTTTCATGGGGGGCTTTCTGTTTTTTGTTTTTTGTTTTTTGTTGAAAACAACTGGTCAATGAATGGAGGGGCTCATTGGTCTTGGTGTAGTGCTGCTTCATCAATTAACAGACCACCAATCTGGAAGCTTCCATGGTTAGGGAGGAGGGGGAGTGGTTGGGGAGGGTGAGGGAGGATATGGCGGGGGAAGGGTGGGAGGGTGCATGGGGGGTAGGATCAGAACTGGGGGGGACCAGAAAGGAAAAGCAAATGAAGATGAGATAGGAAGGACTGTTAATATACTATGGTCTAGATGGAAGATTGCTGTATATGATTATTGCTAAATTGAGGATTTGTTCAGTGAATGTAGGGGGCTGAACGATAAAAACAAAAGTGCCAGAGTACATGAGATACTAAAATTTATCAACCCAGAAATATTTTGTCTGCAAGAGAAACATATTCCATAGGGCAACAAAGATACCCTTCAGATAGGGGAAATTAAATGGTGGTATGCTTTACCCAGACTTCCATGATAAGATGGGTAGCTAGTATATCACTTATCAAGACGGCGTAGAAAAGCGGACATTAGCTGATAACTAGGGACATTGGGCAATATTCTCATTAACCACTGGACTGATGATAGGGACAGTATATGGTTCCAATCAGGATGATCACAAAATCTGGGAGAATTTTGAAGTGGAGTTAGCCTCCTGGCCGGCCCCTTTGATATTGATAATATACTGTGACCAGAATATACATCTTGGGATATCAAAGGATGGCTCAATAAAATACAATGGGAGGAAGCCCCAAGTATATAGAGCACTAACTGCTTTTAAGAATAGTCATGGGTTTACTGACATCTGGGCATATCAGAATTTTACCAATCCCAGATATACCTATTCCTCTCACCCTCATAAAAATAGGTTCGGTTGGAATATTTTTTTGCTCCAAGCAATATGCTTGGTGGAGTAGAAATCATGAAACCTACTTTTTCAGTCCATGATCTGATACAGCTGGAAGTAATTGGGCATGGGGCAGAGGTGAGGCAGTGCAGCTGGTCATTCACCAGGAAACTAATAGCTGACAAACAATTTTCCACCTATATAAAACAATGGGTAAAGGACTTCTTTGACAAATATAGTGCCTTATGCAGGGTAGTGCAGGAATCCTTTAAAGCTGGGGGCGTAGGCAAGAGTTAATTAGCTATGTGGGTCAGCGTCGTAAACAGCAGAGGGAAGAGGCCAATTCACTAATAGTACGGTTGGCCCAATTGGAGGTGGAACACTTGATACTGATTCATGAGGGGGAGGAATAACAAAGGAAGCATACAGCAAAACTGGCTATAGCAAAGAGAGTAATCAATAGTTATTTCCGGGTAAGAGTGGCCCAAATATATCAAACCCACAAAAGAGAGATGTGTGAATATGGGGAATCAGCAGGACATCTGTGGGGCAGTGTGAAACGAGACCCGCTCAGATCATGGGTGTCTTTGAACAATTTTATAAGGAGCTGTATCAAGCAGACCCCCCAGATCCAATCGAATTGGAGCACTAGATCGACAGCCGATACTTAAAAGAATTGATTAGGCTACATATTTTGAAATGGAAGAAGAGTTTGCACTGGAAGAGATAGTGAATGCTCTAGGTTCTTTGTCTTCTGGAAAAGCCTTGGGCTGGATAAAATCCCCTTGGAGATATATAGGCTGCTTCAACACGAGCTGGCACCAATAATGCATGCCCTTTTTGTAGATTTGCAGCATCATGGAATTCCACCCTCCTCTTGTCAGGGAACGGATATATTAGTATTTGTCAAGAAGGGGAAGCCACCGGAACTACCTGCCTCATATTGCCCTATCTGCCTGAAAAACTCTGATGCCAAAGTGTATTCAAAGGTTTTAGATAATCGGCTGCAGAGGATCATAGCCAAACTTGTTTCACCGTGGCAGCATGGCTTTGTACCAGGTAGGGGGACCACCGACCATGTCAGACGGGTTATTACATACTGGATAAAGCTGAAGCAACGGGGGCAATATGGCTGTGATCCTCCTAGATGCTGAAAAATCTTTTGACTGGGCTGCATGGCAATATCTTTGGGGAGTTTTTATCAGAGACAGGGGTTGGCCCACGACATAGTACTGCTATATGAGCAATGTAGTATACACCCAATGCACAGTTGCAGGTTATGGGTAAAACATCAGGTAAGGTCGAGGTAGTTAGAGGGACGAGGCAGGGATGCCCATGCTCCCCAATTCTCTTTTTATTAAAATATTCATAAAGTGTTCTATCTATTACGCTCCGTCCCCTTTGAACTAGCATTATACGAAAAATAAATACAATGTTCTCTAATTTTTTTACGGAACCATCAAAAAACCCGAAAAGGAATGATGCTCCCTTGGACTAGGGGCGGGTAGGCCATCCTGAATCTGTTGTTTTCCTATTGGGCAGTTGTATTACAGCAGCTGGGCATTCTCCTCGTACCAGATAGTATGAGAAGTGGTGACCCAGATCTCCCACCATCTATCATTTAGTTATGGGAAAAGAGGCGGAGGGGATTTCCCTTAGACAGCTAGAACCTAGCTATTATAAAAAAGACACATTTTCAGTGCATAATGGCGGCCCGGAAGATCTGGATTAAAGTTGGTAAACTGCTAGAAATTCCAAGATACAATAGGTATACACCCCTGTAGCGCTCCTCCATCCTCCCGGCTGTGATGTATGACACAATGGGTAGAAGCTGGGAGCAGGCTTGTGTAGATAGGATAGCTAATCTATCTAATAATACAGATATTATTCCATTTGTATATTTAGTGCAAAATCTACAGATAGACTGCAGAACATATTTTAAATATGTGCAGATTAGGTGATGTCATAAGTGTTTGCCCATTGGGTCCCTCAATCTAGCTAAAATCCCAATATTGAAAATAATAAAACGACGGGAAGGTAGTGTCAGGGATTATTATACAATTTTAATAGAAACTCTACCTGATGACCTGGAGAAAACTGAGGTAGAGTGGGCAATAAAGCTGGGGGATGGGGTGGTAGACTTGGATATGTCAATTGAAATGGGGTTGATGAACTTTCTGTCAGCTAATCTGATGGCCCAGCAGCATAAAACAATTTTTAATTTGTAATAAACTTCTGCGAAGCTGTACAGTTGGGGGACGAAGGAAAATGACAACTGTCCTAGATGTCAAACAGGACCCTCTGACTGTATACATATGTTCTTTGCATGTAGCAATCTAATGCCTTTAAAAACCAGCATAGAGAACTTTTTGCAGCAAACAATCAATAAGGCAGTTTCCATTAGTCCAACTCTGATGCTACTAGGGTAAGATGGTTTGGTTAACTTAACAGCAGCACAAAAGGATTTTGTATTTATTACAGTAGCTCTTGTGCAGGTATTGATCGCAACGGCATGGAAAGAAACTGAACCCCCCACCTATCATGCTTGGTTTGTCATGTCCAGGAAACCGCATTAAATAAGAGTAAAAGCCTTCGGACCAGGGAGAAGGTCGAAAGATGTGGGCTCCTAAGGCAATCTGTCTTAGTAATAAGGCTGGATAAATCGAACTGCTGTAGGGATCAGTCGAGATCGTAGCAAGCTATGCCTCAGAATTCGAGGGACTGCAAACTATCTGTAATATCTTAAATGTAAGATTTGATCTGCCCGCTCCGGAGGTCAGACACGGACACTCACACTGGCCTTGGGAGAGTGCAACGGCACCCCCTCCTCCTGGCAGCTGCGGGGGAGCGCAATGGCACTCCCCCGTCCTCCCTCTGCACGGCAGGGGCCCAGAGATGGGGTCCCGGGCCCCTATGTACATTACTTCAGGGGGAGTGCGACGGCGCTCCCCGGCTTGCCCTTTCTGCCGGGACCCAGAGTTGGGATCCCAAAGCCCCTTCTCTCCCTTTACGTGGAGCATGATGGCACTCCCCGACTTGTGTTCCTCTGCGGGGCCAGGGTGGGCTCCTGGCCACCCAGCGACCACCTCTTCATGGCACTCCCCCGCTTTGCTTCGGCCCGGGGATGGGGTCCCGAGCCCCATAGAAACCTCTCTGCGGGGGGGCACGAGGGCGCTCCCCACATCCTCCTCCACACATTAGGCCTGGAGTTGGGATCCCGGGCCCCTGAACATCTTTGAGGGGGGGTGCAATGGCGCTGCCCGGTATACAACGTGTACCACGCATTTTTTACCACGCACTACACTTACAATGCAGGCATTACCACGCATACCATTAAAAAGCATTGCGCTGGGGGGCGTTCTAGGATAGGGAATAAGTTTAATTTTATATCCAACACCTTCCCTAGTGTCCACGGGGACTGGAGTTGGAATATAAAATTATACTTACCACTATCCAGCACCTCAAAGCGCTATGCGTTGTAACGGTATGCGTTGTATATACCGCGTTGTAATGGTATGCGTGGTAATAGTATGCGTGGTAATGTCATACATCCGCGCTGCCCTCTATCCACAGTCCATGGGTTCCAGGGTGGGCTCCTGCTACCCAGCTTGCATCCTTTTCATGCTGGCTTTCTCTTCTGGTTGGGGGCACATTCAAGACCGGTGGCAGAGCCCAACAAGCTTCGTCCTCAGTCTTCCTGGAGGGCAAAGGTTGCCTACCTTCTGGAGGGCGTATTTTGGCACCCAGGAGACCGATCTTTGTGATCTTGGTCTCCTGTTGCTCCTGGTGGAAACTCCCCAGCCACTGGGAGCCCTCTCCTTTGCCCCTGGGTCTCTGAGAGGGGGGATTCAGCAGGGAGCGGTCTTCACTGGCTCCCTTTGCCAGTCTTTCACCTGCTCTCTTCCTGGGCCTCTCTTCTCCCTGCGCAGAGGCCCCTGCTTCTGCGCACTGGTCCTGGACTCTTCTTAGGGTGCTGTTCAGGATCCTGGGGGCTGTCAGGGGCTTTCTCCTTCCAACAGCCCATTGTGCCAAGTTCCAGCACCTTCTGCTTCAGCAGACCAGCCCCCAGAGAGAGCTTCTCTTCCTGTTCAAACCCTTTTTAAAGTTTGGGGAGGGGGCTGGCAGGAAGTCTATCACACAGCGACACATCACTTCCCTGCCCTGGCTCCCTCCTTCCTGCCCAAGCCTCTGGGTTGGTTCAAGGTGGCGTCGTCTAGGGTCTCTTGCCACATGGTCTCTTAAAAAGTCCCTTCCCCCAGAGCTGCCTTGGATGAGCCTGTAGCTCCACCCATCTTCTCCTCCTTGGAGAGGAGGCTTTAGCTCGTGGAAGATAGGTTATCAATCCAGCCTGCTGAGGTCAGCCCTCAGCCAGGCCCTGGTTATGGCTGACTCAGTGAAATATGACATTTCCGGAGGACCCAAAAACAGAACAAATATGACTTTGGACTCTGCGGAATACTTCTTCTCACACCCGTTACAGTTGACTTTAGTGTGTGTCTGGAACCTCTAGGCCTTAGGAAAGTTAATCTAGCCCATAGGCTCCACATCCACATAGGGGAATAATGAAGTGAAAAACAGTAAAACACACGCACTTTCCCTGGCATGTTTGTTCCCAGTCTATAAAGCCTATTCAATGTCACCACCCCAGTCTGCATAAGTCCTGCCACACCATTCACTTTGTAGTTGCTCCAGGACTGCGCACACCAGGAATCTCCCCTGCGCAGCCCCTAAAAGTGTGCATACACATGTACTCATGTGTCTACAGGTAACCAGCCCGGTGTCCTTTACTCCAGCTGCTGCACAGTGGCCTGGTCAAGCTAGGGGGACGAGAGTAAAATCCACATGCAGTCTCTTTCATCCTGAGTTCACTGTGGGTGAGTCCCAACTTATGAGGCTCCCCCAAAGTAAAAGCTCAACAATTAGGTGCTCAAAAATCGAAAAATCCGGGAGGTCCATAGTGTCAAAATCACCTTCTAACAATTCTAAATATAGAAAAGTGATTATCCCTACTTGGTACTCACTTCTTTGTAATCTGCAATATATTATCATAAGAAGGTTAGGTTGCCAAAGATTGTCAGAAAACATATTCATCCAACACATTATACTGTGTTTCTAAAAAATACTGCTGTATATATTGATTCTGCATACTTCGAACACAAAACCTTAGTGTCATAACTTATGAGCTAATACAAGCCAATAATAGGGGTGAACACCTCTAATAAAAAGCAGTGTAGCCTTTGACACACAACATATACCACACGAAACATATAAATCAATATTATTTAAACTACATACACTATTTAGGCAATTGTTTTGCTTCAAGGATTCCCCAGTGGTCATGGTGACCTTATAGTGACACTCTGCCGGATAAAGAAATGATGCCCATCCCTTCAAAAACATGTCTATTGGCTCTGTCTACCCTAAGAAAGGCAGGTACATAGTTATTGAGTTTTACTCATTATTAACCATACCGACTAGAGGCAACTATAAATATTAATTTACCTACTAGCAAGATATTTTTAAAGTTTTCTTTCCACATAAAAAAATCCTCCACTCCTATGTTGTTATCCTTTTACACCATCTAAATTCATCTATTATTGCTCCGACGTAATCCGTAGGTCCCAGCACACCTACTTCCGCAGCGGAAAGGGATGGACCAAGGGGTGAGGGATACATAAGAAAACAGTTTTATTTTCTTCACCTCGTGGCGGGTTAGTTCATAGGAAACTGATTGGCTCATTTTGTTTTTGGTACTCATTGGTAGGAGGGCAAGCCTTTCTGTCCCTCTGTCTCCCCTTTATTTCTGGAAATATGTTGAATTTACTTCAATATTTTAGTTAATGATATTGCTTGTCATTCCACCATTTTAGATTTGGTAGATGGAGGGGAAGCAGTTTTTTTCCATTTATTTGGATGAGCCAGTTGAGGTTTAATTTCCATAATGACGTTGGTAGACTTAATGGTATTAATATAGTATTTTGTAATGATGAATAAAAAGCAAATTACAAGTAGCACCATTCACAGTAATGCCAAACTACAATACTCTGTTGCTCTCCAATAACAATAAACGTAAATGAAAACATTAATGTACAGTAATTAGTTTGCTACGAGTAGTATTTAAACAGTTAGGATCAGGGGTGTACAAGAAGTCTAGATACAAAGGGACTTATACTAACTCTTCTGAGGGAAGATATCTGCAGGCACCTAGAGCTACTCTATTTTTATGTATTCAGCATCCAATTCAGTTGAACAAGAGAGGGTTAATCCATTTAAGGCACCAAGATGCTCACGAGAAACAATCCATTTAAGAGGGAAAGAAAATAGAAAGTAGGCGGGCGTGGTCGAGAGAACACTATTCAGCAGGCTTCTCCCTTCACTAGAGGCAGGCTTCTGTTTGATATGAGGAGAATAGAGGGAGCACATCTGACGGAAGTTCTGCGGCTCACTCCCAAATATTTACAAATCAAAACCTCACTGCATGGCCCTAGGAACTTAAGCAGCAGTTGGCGCTAAAGCAAAGCAGAAAAACTTACCCACATCATCGAAGCAGCTTGTCATCTAGCATGTACGCAATGGAGACTACAGCGCAGCAGCCATCTTGGGTCTCACTGACTATCATCTCCCATCAATTTAGGTTTCTAAAGCTTCAACAATTGAAAAGCTCAGAACACATCTAGAATTGAGAAGACGAGACAAAAAGGCACTTTCACTACGGATATAGAAACAAGGTTGACAAACGACTACTATTGTAAAGCCTGAAACTGACCCTCTGGTTAAGATGGGGGCTACAACCTTCCTGTAAAAATGGACTACTATGTAGCAACATTCAGGTTTGCTACCAAAAAGGTTTGTGAAATGTATTTAAACACATGCCAATGCAACACAGTGTCAATTACTGTGTTAAAAGTGTGCATAAGAAACACAGAAAGTTTCTTATACAGGGCTTTAAGTGGGATGAAAAAATTGGGGGGGTCCTCTAAAAGGGGCGTGGCCAATGTAATTAAGGGTGTTGCTTAAAACACGCAAACTAAAAATCTATGCCGCCCCTCTTGTTGTTCCTGTCATTGCATCCAGATATATGATACAACAAGTAACATCAGACATACAACAAGTCAGGACTATTGGCTTTGTCAATGGTTGGTAGTTGCATAAGATAAATAGGCAGCAACTATGGCTTGTATATAATATTGAAAAAGCTTCCACTTAAAGGCCTGGTGACACCACGATAATGTTGCTACTACTGAGTCTCAAAAAGAGAAGGAAAATCCCGAGAGAAAATTACTCTCTTTAAAGGCTTTTCCTTCCGTACAGCGCTCACCTGGCATGACGTCAGGCCCTAACTTCTCTACTTGTGAGAAGTGAGCAGTGTGAGATGTGCCTGCTGTCACTGCGTTCCGGAAAAAAACAGACCGCCTGTGCCAGGACACAGGGCAGCTCGATAGAGACCCGTTTCGAAGCCCCTTTTAAACAACTGCCAGTGCTCAGCACCTATGAGGCCCGGCCCTCTTAAAGCCCTGGTCTTATATATCATTTATGTGTGGGCTTTGAAGATGGCCTCTGGTTCTTGTGTACCCAAAGAAAAGACGCCCAAGAACGCATATGAATCGAGACAGACAGACGCCGCATCCCATTAGGTGACTGGCCAACCTAGTGCTGCTTTTCTGCATTCAGCAAAGTCATAATGCCAACAAGTAAAAAGCAGAAATGTAAAAAAAGTTAGTGCAGATAGGAGTAGGCTCACCAGGCAGATTGTCTCTCCAGGGACGGACTGGGCACAGTGAGCATAGGCAGGGGCGGTGAGGTTCCGTAACAATTGTAAGTGATGTTTTCGACTCGCACGAATATAGTCGAGTCTGGTATCTACGAACCGCAAATGACGAGTTTAGTAAGTGTGCGCAGTTTTGCTGTGCTAACTTAAGCCGTTCGTTTGCTACGTGGGTTTTTCATCTGTACCCACGGGTTCCATCTTAGATACGGCATCCATTTTGTCTCTTGCCCTCAAGTAGCCAGCGAACGGACGTTGTCCGCTTCGCGACCTGGGACTCCCAAGATATTTGCGGAAGACACATGTCCTTTGTAAGTATCTTTATGATAAGGGGGATGATACTGTAAGGCAGATGGCCCCGCTCGAGGCTCATCTCGCCGTGCCGGTTATTGTCTTAGCCGTGCATCTCATTAGGCACGTCCCTTTGATGCCTGTAGCTCGTGTTTCCCGATACCTCCCCTTTTACACCCTTTCCCAATCTCCCCACTGTTTTCATCTTCCTCTACACCTGTCCCTGTTCCTATTTCGATCTGTTTTACTGCTGATTGGAATGTACTAATGGTGGGAAGATGGGTTTTTACAGTTGGGAACCGCCAAATGTTTCCGCACTTATGTTCCGGACCTTATGAGTATTAAAGTGACCAAAGCGACCCCTCCCGGGGATAATTGTGGGAACCGGGTTGTAAACCTTTGTCTGCTATGCAAACTTATGGGAAAATCGTGTATAAAAGGAGCGATCCACAGAACCAATTTGAAGCAGTCTCCCTGAACTACACTCGTTGTACTTCCGTGATCTCTGTGTTTCCCTGCAGCAAATAAACCTTGAATCTTTGACGCCGAAGGAAGTGTCCCGTGTCTCTGTCATTCGTACGCCGGAGCAGGTTACCCACGAAGGTTTCAGGTGTTGTCCCCTGGCACCGCTGGGTCTTAAAGAACCCAGTCCTTCAGTTGGCGCCCAACGTGGGGCTGCATCAGTGGTACCGGTCCAAGCCCGACGATCGTGAGGAACTTCGTGTGAAATCTCAGAGGGAAGGTGCACTCCGCTTCATCGATCCTGTTGTCAAAACAAGTGGCCCGAAGACTTTTCCCGCGAAGATTCCCGCCTCCTGACGGCTGCGATGGACTGCTGCCCTGACTGTAGACCTGTTTTGGCGCCTGGCGTAGACCTTGGTAGAGCGAGACGATTGACGGGCCTTCCAGGTGACGCCATCGATCTTTGAGTTAAGTATTTGTGGGTCGCTCCCAGAGTTCTTGGTTGTGGTTGTTTAGTGGTTGCATGGTTCCATTGCATTTGTAGTTCTTGGTACTTTGTTGTGTTGTTTGACGACTGCAGCCGCCAAAAACCGAGGGCTTTTGCTCTTTGCTGGGACTTGGTAAATCCCGTAACCCTTGAAGTTTGTGAAACTCGGCTAGTGTGCAATATGCCTGGTCGCAGTACTTTGTTTAGTTGTTTCAGACGTTGTGGTGCAGATTCCCGACTGGAGGACTCGTGTCCGATACCTCCGGTTGGAACTCCGACTTATGAACTGTACAGTAAACATGGGCTAGGCCCGATTACTTTTAATGATTATTGGATTCGCTATACTAAGAAGGACGGTGTCCTTAGTTGGCCACCTCATGGTAGCTTTGAGACCCCGATCTTAGATAACCTAGAGGCTAAATTGTTCGAGAAAAAGTCCAGGCCGGCCATGTTTGATGCCTTTCGGTTGTGGCGTAAAGAACCCCGACAGAAAGAAATCAGACAGACTAAACGAAATCAGAGAGATGGTGTTGCTACCATTGTAAAGAAAGCAGAGCAGTTTCAGCGTGATAAGGAGGTTAAGGAAAAGGAAGTGTTTGACAGGCTACAGCGTATGTCCATAGATAAGTGCTATCCTGTTTTGCCGAAGGAGTCGGATAAAAAGGACGAATCAGTTGAGGATCCCTTAATGTCTTATCTTATGAAGTCCCCACCTCCGTACGTGCAGGGTACCGCAGCTCCTGTGGCTCCCCCTGTGCCTGTTCCTGTACCTGCTCCTCAACCTGCACCCGTTCTTCCGATTGTTCCCGCTCCCTTGCCTATTGCTATTCCTACTGCTCCTCCGCTTCCACATACTCCTGCTCCCGCTACTGCTCCTGTATTACTTACTCCTGTTACTTCTTCTGTGTCTACCTCTTCTCTTGTGAGTCCTTTGTCCTATACTTCTCCGTCTACTCGTAGCCGTACTCCTCCTGTTGCGGCTAGTTTTTTCCATTCTCTGGGTCCTGTTCTTGGGTCCGCTGGTTCGGACGGTCCTCAGAGACGTAGTCAGCTTCCCGGTAACCGGGAACGCGCTTCGCTATACAATATGGCGATGGGTTGGATGACGCACCCTCTTAGAAATCCTCCACGTGCTGTACTCGATACGTTTTGTCAATTCAATATACCTACACAAAGATATGTGTTTGAAGAAATGTGCAAGATACTGCGTGATCAGATCTCGGCTGATGCGCCTGACGAGGTGTTGACCGCTTTGTCTGATCTACAGCTTCAGTTCTCGACTGGACTGATAGTGGATACCAATGTTCGACGTGCTGTTGAACGGTTGCTATCTTTCCGTCCCACTCCTATACATCAAGCTCTGTTTGTTGAGGATGTTGAGAGGCAGTTAGATGCGTCCGGTCAGTTCCCCATGCGAGAAGTTCCACCAGTGTGGATGCCAGGTGATGCTGCTCAAATTCCACCTATCCTGCCACATTTCCAGAGAGTATGGATACATCTCCCATGGAAACGATCAGAAGTGTTACAGGTAAAGCAATCTTTGCCTGACCCTCGCAAGAATCCTGCCGGGTATTATAAAGAATTATCGCAGCTTGTAGACGCCACGATAATGAATCTTTCCGATATCGACATGCTGTTTGGCAATATTGTACCGCAACCGGTATGGGCTAAGATTCGGCATGAAGATCATGCGAACGAATTAGGGGGCGATTGGGCTGCCCTTACTGCGGCCGATACGCGACAAGTTGGCGGGGCTACGCCTGAACAAATCATTACTGATCTCCCTCAAAGAATAATTACCTTAATGAAAACTCTTATGCCAGCTATAAGAGTGAATTGGGATAAATTATCGGCTTGTAGACAGAAGAAGGACGAGAGTGTCTCCGACTTCTTTACGAGATTCGAGGAGGCATTCATCGACCATAGTGGCCAGGATATGAGCACTGAGGGTGGTCAACGGTTATTTGTGGACAAATTCATTTCAAACTTGTTGCCCGATTTGAGCAATAAATTAAAGAATTCAGAAAGTGCGTGGGCCGTTTCTACCTCGGCTCAAATATTGGCTACGGCACAGTATTATGAGAATAGAGAGAAAGAAGAGAACGACCGTGCTGATAAAAAGACGAAAGAACTCAAAACTAAAGTGTTGTTACAGCAGGCGTATCCTCCGCGTTCGAATCAGAATGCTCCGCAGCAAAATAGACCGCAGTCACAATCGAATCGATCACAATCCCGAAATGACTCCTCTTCCCAAAGATCTTCATTGGGGTACAATCAATGTGCCTATTGTAAACAGGAGGGTCATATCAAATTCAATTGTCCTGTTCTCAACGATCGTAATAGTGGTAATTCATCTAGAGGAGGTCGTGGTGGTTCACAGCAAACGTCACGTGGTAGAGGTCGTGGTGCTCAGAATGACCGTTCAGATAACTCATCAAATTCCGATAATTGTTTTGATCAACGTGGATCATCGCAAGGACGATCTGCGCAGTACAATGTAGACGATTATTACGTCGATCAGGGAACTGACGACAGTAATTACTAGGACAGCCATAGACATGGAGAGGGAGTGGTGTCAGTTCCGGTTGATCAGAGAGGGCCTTACGTCGCGGTTGCTACATCGGGCGTCGTTGAGCCTTTTCTGTTGAACACTGGTGCAGCGAAAAGTTCCATAAAGCATTTGAAACTCCCTGGCGCACCTTTGTCTGGCTTAACAAATGTTTCCGTTGGATTCTCTGGCGCCCCCGTTAGCAATCCAGTTTCACGCCCTTTGCCCCTTACAATTGGGCCCCGTGAGCTAGAAGCTCCATTGATTTTGACCACGGGCTGTGGTGAAAATCTTTTGGGCCTGGATTTACTAAAACGTTTGTATGCAACTCTGTATTGTTCTCCTGCGGGTGTAAAGCTTACTTTAGGAGAAAAGGTTGTTTCTCCTATGTATTTGTCTCTCGATAAGCTCCCACCGGAATTGAGTTCACTTCCTGCATCTTTGTGGGCAACAGGTCCCAATGATGTGGGCCTGCTTGACATCTCCCCTTACGTTGTTCAGTTGAAATCTAATGTGCGGTTGCCACGTATTCCCCAGTATCGTATCTCTCTTGATGGTGAACGAGCATTGTTAGCGATCATTTATGATTTGATCGAGAAAGATGTTATTGAAGAGACGCGGGGAAACGTGTGCAACAGCCCTGTACTGCCCATTCTAAAACGTACTGATCCTTCGAAACCACCTGTTTATCGTTTTGTTATCGATTTACGGGAGGTAAATAAAATTGTGATTCCTCAGTTCCCCGTTGTGCCCGACATCACGGCACTATTGACTCTGATTCCAGCTTCTGCATCTTGGTTTTCGGTAATCGATTTGAAGAATGCGTTCTTCAGCATTCCCATTGCAGAAGAGAGCAGAGACCTTTTCGGTTTCTCTCTTGGTAGACGCAGCTTCCGGTTCAAACGCGCTCCTCAGGGCTACTGTGAAAGTCCATCGATTTACAGTCAAGCCTTGAAGGGTCAACTGGATGCGTTTATGTTGCCGGCTGGTGCGGCCTTAATCCAATATGTCGACGATTTGTTGGTAGCTGCAGATACTCAGGACATTTGCAAACTTGCTACGGTATTACTGCTGCAACATCTCTGCGAGTTAAATCACAAGGTGTCACCTTCTAAACTCCAATATTGTTGTCAAGAAGTAACCTATCTAGGTCACTTATTGTCAAAGGAGGGAAGGCGGTTGACCCCAGAGAGAATTGCAGCAATTGCGTGAATGGCTGTGCCAACAACCTAAAGAGATGTGCGTGCCTTTCTAGGTATCACGTCGTACTGCAGGCAATGGATTCCAAATTTTTAATTGCTAGCGAAACCATTGGTGGCTCTTACGTGCAAGGATGTTTCAACTCCTTTACCATGGACGGAAGAATGTCAGAAAAGTTTTTCTGAACTACGTGACTCATTGTGTTCGGCTCCTGTGTTAGGTACTCCTGACTACGGTAAGCTGTTCACATTATATGTTCACGAGAGGGAAGGTTGTGCGTTGAGTGTCTTAACGCAACCTTTTGGTGGTAAGCAACATCCATGTGCATATTTTTCCTCGACCTTGGACCCGGTAGCTAGAGCATTGCCGAGTTGTTTGAGAGCAACAGCGGCAGCTGCGGTGTCCATCCGACAATCAGCAGGACTGGTCATGGATAATATGCTTACGGTGATGGTTCCGCATGCAGTCGACACTCTTTTAAATCGTACGAAAACTCAGCATTTGACGAGTGCAAGGTTGTCTTGGTACGAATTGACGCTGTTGGCAAGCCACATTCAGATAAAACGTTGCAATGTTCTGAATCCGGCGACCTTGTTACCAATTAGCTCAGAGTCAGATGAAATAACAGAACACGACTGTTATTTGAGGACAGAAGAGGAAACAAAAGGTCGAGTGGACCTTAAAAACACTCCTTTGGAAGACCCAGATGGAACGCTGTATGTGGATGGTTCATGTTTTAAACTGCCGAATGGTGATGTGACTACTGCATATGCTGTTGTAACATTGAATACTGTTGTTGAGACTGCAAGATTAAATCAGAATTCTGCCCAAGCTGCAGAATTGATCGCTCTCACCAGAGCGTGTATATTAGCAAAAGGGAAACGTGTGAATGTGTTTACCGACAGCCAATACGCTTTTGGCGTCGCACATAGTTTTGGACGGTTGTGGAGAGAGAGAGGTTTTCTGACATCGCATGGTACGAAGATTCAGCATGGTCAGCTTGTGAATGATCTTTTGGATGCACTTACGTTGCCTAAGCAAGTGGCGATTGTTAAATGTAGTGCGCATCGTAAGGTGACGGATGATGTTGGTCGTGGTAATGCGTTTGCGGATGAGACTGCTAAGGAGACTGCCGGAACCTTAGTACTCGAATGTATGTGACGAGTTCGGTTAGGTGGCCTACAGAATCGAGTATGTGTGAGGACACTATCGAGAGTGTGAAAGCGATTCAGAATGAGGCCACCGAGACTGAAAAGGCGAAGTGGAAAGAAAGTACGGGAAAGTTGGATGCGAATGGTTGTTGGATTGACGTATCGGATCAGAAAAGATGGATGTTGCCTGATGCATATGTGCTGGCTGTTGTGACAATGGCACATGGGTTAGCACATATTAGCATGAAAGGTATTTGCAAGTTGTTGTCTCCTGTGTGGAAGAATGATGGTATCACGAAGTGTGCTGAACGCTTGGTTAAGAATTGTATGGTATGTATGTTGTACAATCCTGGTAAGGGAACCCCAACTCCTCCTGGTAGTTTTGCTCCCCCTTCATGTCCCTTTGAGGTAATCCAATTAGATTTCATCCATATGGAGCGATGCAATAACCTGAAGTACATTTTAGTCGTGGTTTGCGCGTTCTCCCGATGGATCCAAGCCTACCCTCTTAAGGACAACACTGCTCTGTCAACTGCGAAAATCCTACTGAAGGAATACTTTCCTTGGTACGGAATGCCTAGAGTTGTGTGGTCCGATAACGGAAGTGAGTTTGTGGGGAGTGTGATGAAGAGTGTGTGTAAGGGCCTTGGAATTAATCAGAAATTCCATAGCGCCAATCATCCCCAGTCAGCTGGTTTGGTTGAAGGGTACAATGGCACCCTTAAATTAAAGCTAGCAAAGATTCAGGCTACGACTGGTCTTTCGTGGCCTGACGCTTTACCCTTAGCATTATTGTCAACAAGGGCAACTGTACACTCCCGAGTAGGGCTCAGTCCCTATGAAATAGTGTTCGGTCGTCCTGCCAATGTTTGGGGGGTCCCTAGGCCGGGTGTGTTCTGTAATCTTGAGTATCCAATGTTGATCGATTATCTTCATGACTTGACTGCTAAACTGAGGTTAATTCACCAACAGGTTTACGAAGCATTGCCGACGCAGACGGAGGGTCCAGGCCACCAGCTCCATCCCGGAGACTGGGTGGTGACGCGCAATTTGTCGCGCAAGAAGAACTTGGAGCCAAGATTCACTGGACCCTACCAGGTCCTCCTTGCCACAAGAACTGCAGTTCGTCTAGAGGGTCGGAAAAACTGGGTGCATGCCACTCATACCAAAAAGGTCCCTATTCCGTTGCCGGCAGACTCGTGGGTGAGGAGAGGCATTGCATCAATTGAAACCGAAGGATTGCCGGCGTTTGTACCTTTCAGCGACGCACAACCTGTCGGAGAATCCTCAGTGCAGCAGAAAGACACTGTTGAACATTTGTCATCAAAAGACTCAAGACCAGAACATTCAACAGATCAACAGAACGCTGTCTCTTCAACGGATCCTTTGTTTGACGAGCAGACACGTCCTGGGAAAACCCGATACTTTTTGCGATCCAGCACTAAAGACTAATAAAAAATCCTGTTCTGTCCTTTGACAATTGCATTATCCCGTTTTCCGCGATCAGTTTGAACACTCGTATCATTGTAATTATTTTTGTATATATACACTGAGTTGCGTTCCTCATATTTTTTCTTCCACAGCTGAGAGACACTTTGCATACACATAGTTGTGAACAAAGGCCGTAGGGCCGTGCGTGTACTTCCTTCAGGTTAGTAGGTCTTGACACTAGGTTAAAGACCGTCGGTTCCTGGGAACTCCTAGGGATTGACTACTGCTACACAGAACGAAGTGCGTCAAGAAACGTTGCGGACGGTCGTAGGGGATGGCATTTTCGAAGCTGATGGACTTGGAAGGAGCTCAGGCGAAAAGGTTCAAGTTGCAACAACTTAGTCGTACCAAATGTTTTATGTTCCAAATATTCGTATTGTTTTTGACTGTTTCTGCATTATTGGCGGGTGGGGTGTATTACACGATGTCTTACTTCTTACCTTCTGCCATACCTACTCCTAACCCTGACCCTAAACTCACCTCCACTGCCTCTCCTCATTCTTTTCATATCTTACCTGAACACGAGCAGGCTAGACGTGCAGAATTCCGCAACAATTCCTTTATTCAGCTCCTTCATCAGCATCAGTTAGTGGTTAACACTACTAATTGTTGGGTGTGTGGGTTGATGCCACACACTACGGATAAGGGAATTCCATATCTGGTGTTACCGTATAGTTCCCAAGGGTCTGCTCGAGCATTTCAAACAATGTTTCGAAGCGCACTAGGCTTCCACCCCATTCGAGAACCACGCTCCCCCTACTCTGGTCCTAGCTCGTATCAAAAACCTTTGTCTATAGCGATTGAAGACTTAGATAGCGATATCTATGATCCCTCGCTTATTCCAGAAGAAGAGGTACAAGCCTACAGGGTCCTGAGTAGAGGCGAGTATAGTGTGTTCACTAGTGAAAAACAACTTAAAAGCTCGTCTCCGATATGGGTCGTACCCCACATTGGTAATTTTTGTCTAATAGGTCGTGGCCGAAGATCGAAAGCCCGACTTGGAGAGAGTGCTTGCACTGAAAATTACATTCTGCCGATGGTCTCGTCCCCTGTGTTTCTGGCTGCCAAGGGTACATACTTTATCTGTCATGATTGTGCGTATGCATGGTTGCCCTCTGACTTCATGGGCTCATGTTTTATCGCAAACTTGTTGCCTCCGACGTTTACTGTAGATGCAGATTATCACAAGACTAGAGTTGTGAGAGGCGTAATTAGCGAAGAGGATACGGCTGGTCAAGAGGCAGGAGACTTTTTCAAGGGTTTCCTCCCGTTTTGGGGACCTATGGTCAATAGTAGGAACCTGAGACAGTTGACTCGAGTGGTAGAATCGACAGCTAATATTACTGCCAGTGCCCTTGGTAATATCACCACAGAACTTCAGGCGGATAGACTTATGACGTTACAAAACCGTATGGTTTTAGACGTGATCTTAGCAGATCGTGGTGGGGTATGTAAGGTGATCCATTCGAGCTGCTGTGTTTTCATTCCTGATAACGCTCCGACTGTCTATCAAGCCATCTCGAAGTTGCATAAGATCTCCGAATCCATACACGTGGATGTAGGGGATTGGACGCTACTTGGGTGGTTTTGGGGCCTGATGTCGACTTGGGGTTGGAAGATTCTGATGATCATCGGAGTCGTTGTGGCGTTCCTGTTCACGTGTTGCCTTTGTGTGCAGTGCGGTCCTGCCTTATGTGGCCTCTGTGCTACAACGTGTATGAGACAGCCGCCTGTTACCAATGGAACTCGGTTGGACAGAGCTATGCTACAGCAACATCTAGATGGTCTGATGAATATCGAGTATGATTCCGACTAGTGCTTGCCTACATGAGGGCAAAAGGAGCGTCTGAGGTTCCGTAACAATTGTAAGTGATGTTTTCGACTCGCACGAATATAGTCGAGTCTGGTATCTACGAACCGCAAGTGACGAGTTTAGTAAGTGTGCGCAGTTTCGCTGTGCTAACTTAAGCCGTTCGTTTGCTACGTGGGTTTTTCATCTGTACCCACGGGTTCCATCTTAGATACGGCATCCATTTTGTCTCTTGCCCTCAAGTAGCCAGCGAACGGACGTTGTCCGCTTCGCGACCTGGGACTCCCAAGATATTTGCGGAAGACACATGTCCTTTGTAAGTGTCTTTATGATAAGGGGGATGATACTGTAAGGCAGATGGCCCCGCTCGAGGCTCATCTCGCCGTGCCGGTTATTGTCTTAGCCGTGCATCTCATTAGGCACGTCCCTTTGATGCCTGTAGCTCGTGTTTCCCGATACCTCCCCTTTTACACCCTTTCCCAATCTCCCCACTGTTTTCATCTTCCTCTACACCTGTCCCTGTTCCTATTTCGATCTGTTTTACTGCTGATTGGAATGTACTAATGGTGGGAAGATGGGTTTTTACAGTTGGGAACCGCCAAATGTTTCCGCACTTATGTTCCGGACCTTATGAGTATTAAAGTGACCAAAGCGACCCCTCCCGGGGATAATTGTGGGAACCGGGTTGTAAACCTTTGTCTGCTATGCAAACTTATGGGAAAATCGTGTATAAAAGGAGCGATCCACAGAACCAATTTGAAGCAGTCTCCCTGAAATACACTCGTTGTACTTCCGTGATCTCTGTGTTTCCCTGCAGCAAATAAACCTTGAATCTTTGACGCCGAAGGAAGTGTCCCGTGTCTCTGTCATTCGTACGCCGGAGCAGGTTACCCACGAAGGTTTCAGGTGTTGTCCCCTGGCACCGCTGGGTCTTAAAGAACCCAGTCCTTCAGTGGCTGGTGACATTTGAAAGTGGTGGGCCGTAAACTAATGTGCCTATTGCACCGCAGAGATCGAGCGCAGCGAGCGAGCACGAACCACCTTGCATCCATCCATATATCATTCATGCATCCACCCATCCATCCACCCACCCACCCTGCATCCATACATCATTCATTCATGCATCCACCCATCCATCCATCATGCATCCACCCATCATGCATGCATCCATGCATCCATCCATACATCATTCATGCATCCACCCATCCATCCACCCACCCATCCTGCATCCATACATCATTCATTCATGCAGCCACCCATTCATCCATCCACCCATCCATCCATCATGCATCCACCCATCATGCATGCATCCATGCATCCATCCATACATCATTCATGCATCCATCCATCCATCCACCCATCCATCCATCATGCATCCACCCATCATGCATGCATCCATGCATCCATCCATACATCATTCATGCATCCACCCATCCATCCACCCAGCCTGCATCCATACATCATTCATTCATGCATCCACCCATCCACCCACCCATCCATCCTGCATCCATCATTCATGCATCCATCCACCCATCATGCATGCATCCATCCATGCACCCATCCACCGAACAATCATTACTGCACCCACCCTGCATCCATCCATCATTCATGTATTTTTATGACCATATAAAAATAAATTATGGACTCTAACAAGCCTTTAGGATCGATGTTGAAGGATGTGCCAGTTTACATATTACATCACCCCTACCTTTTTATGCTGGAAGCCTTCTACCGCCCATGTATTTGCCATCCTGTAAGCCCTAGGTATGTACTATACAAATTCACATACAAACATACACCAACATGCATGCAATATTAAATGCATATATCATGCTATTCCGCCTCTACAGTTTGTTAACATTTTGAAATTTTAAAGAAAAAGAGATATTGAGACGGAAAGAGTGTCAGGAAGAAGCTGAGGCATAGTCAGAGAGAGAGTAGCAAGCAGGTTCAGAGCGGCGTGGAACAGTAACGGGGCGGGGGGAGACAGGTGGCAGAGGGGAAGAGCGGCACCGAGCTTTAAAAACCGAATAATAAAGACGAGTGAGAAAAAAGCTAAGAAATAAGGGAGATGTGTTGAACTGAGAGGGTAACAAATATGGGACGTGGTAGACGAAGAAACGAGACGACTGGAGTAATGCACTAAAAACACACACTCTTACCTTGCTGTCGGTCCCGGTCCGCGCCACCTCTGGGCTCTGCTCCCCACACGTGACAGGCTCACAGCGCCCCTGGCCAATCCTGGCGCCAGGGGCACAGGTACCCTCTTGCCTGCAGCACGCCCATTAGGGCTTCTGATGCGCATGCGCAACGCCGCAAAAACACAAGTGCGCAAGCGTGGGCACGGGTAAAAATGTCACCCTCCGTCCCCACGCATGTACTTGTGTTGCCGCCTCAACCCCCCCCCCCCGCCTCACCCCGCCCTGCCTGTACGATCTCAATGAATCAACATGACGCCCGCCCGGCGGTCTGACGTCATGATGATTCATTGACATGATTGTCATGAGGGAGCTGCGGGCGGCATCGGGCAGGGAGGGCTACGCCCCCACGCCCCAATGGACGAACTGCGCCTGAGCATAGGGCGTTTCCCCAGGAGGCTAGAATGGGATGGGGGGGGGGTGGCATTGCTGCAATATCCGCCCTCAGTAACAAAAGAAGCAGTGCTTCGCATAGCCACTCCCCCACCACATCCTCCACCCCAGGACTGGTCAGACAAAATTGACAGAGCTTATGGGCTCTCGGTCCGGCCCTGCGTCTCTCACGTGTACTTGCAGCGTCAAGGTATGGAGCAGCCCATCTCTGTTGCTGGTGCAATGTTACCATGTGACCAAAAGATGTTAAAAAGTATCTGATGCTTTAATGGTAAAATTATCAGCAATGGATCTCCAGCTCATAGCGAGAGGTATAGCAGCCACAGGTCCTCTTCAAGAATGGAGGGCTCCCTACGTAGGCTGAACAACTTCCTTACAAACTAAGGTCAGGAGCAGCAGCAGGACAGTGAAGCAGAGCTTCAGTGAGACCACAGACTCAGTTCTAGCAAGGACAGTGTGGGCAGAATGTGGGCTTAGCACTTTGAAATGCTACTTCGACAAAGCAGTCTACACAGCATCTGTCCAAATGATGTCCCCTGAGCTTATGGGTAGCGCTAGCTTATAAGTACAAAGTGGGCATTCTAATGTGCAGCCAATACAGCTAGGTCAGGCCTCTCTGAGAAAGGAGTGTGGATTGCAAGAGCATTTGATTAAATGCTGGGGATTCGGTGAACCGTCCTGGAGACTAAGCATGGGCGAATTTTGCGAATCTCGCGTTCGCGAATTTTTTGCAGATTTGCGAACTCGCAATCCGCAAAATCCGCGAATTCTCGCGAATTTGCGGATTTTTTTTTTGTGTGTTTGCGCGGGTTTCTGCCAGTTCGCGAGGGTTTTGTACCCTTTCGCAAATTGCGAACTTACCTGTCGGGTCGCAAGTTTCGCGAACTTGTTGTTTCTACGTGTCCAGCCTGTTTGGGACACTCTTCTTCATCACTGCCACTCTCTGTCACCACTGCCACTCTCTGACTACTCATGCCACCCTCTGGCCCACCCATGCCACCCTCTGTTTCATCACAGCACCCTCTGGTTGTCCAGTCAGTGTACATTATTGTGGCAACGCAAGCATACCTTCCCTGCCTCAAGTGACCTGAATTAATTTGGGGCTGATTAATGTGTCACAGAATATTTTTTTAGCTGGCACCTGCTTCCTTAGTGCTTCCTGATTAGTGATCTTTCGCACTTGCTAAGTGCTTTCATTGTTGCAAAATTAGTTACAACACCTGCCCTGCCCCAACTGACAATAATAAATTAGGGGCTGATTAATGGATTTGAACTTCCAGCCTGGCTCCTGCTTGTCTCCCTTAGCTGTAATTCAGGACCTTTGTGGCATATGTGTAACTATTCTGAGGTTCAGAGCAGGGTCACATAATAGTTGCAACTGCCAACTGAACTCTGGAGGGACCCCTCAGGAACCACTACAGGAAATGGCTACTAATGATGAGCCTGAACTTTTGAACCTGGTAAGTAGTTTCAGTTTTGCTAAGATCGTATTTCTGCAATTTTGCACTTATTCGCGGGGCGCGAAGTTGTACTGGGAAGCCGCGAACTCACGCGAACAGTGCGAGCAGTGCGAGCAAAATCCGCGGATTTGTGGATTTTGCGGGAGATTCGCGAATCTCGCGGATTGCGAATTTACCGAAAATCCGCAAAATCCGCGAGCGAAACGGATTTTCCGCCCATGCTTACTGGAGACCCTCTGGTGGAAACTCAGAAGCTAAAAAAATAAGGAAGGAAGAATGAGTGAGGCTTGTAATTTGTTTGATTTATGTATTATCTAATGAAGTGCAAACTCAGTCCAATCGGGTTTCAGAGCGCTGTGCAGAAGGTGGTGGGGTACGCCGGGCAGAGAGGGCGGAATGTCAATCTTGCAATGACAAGTAGTATGAGAACAGATTGTTACAAAGTACATTGGCTATGACACTTACTGGGGCGGAATGTTCTGATGTACAAAATGTACGCAAAAGTAATGAGAAATACAAGTTGCCAAATAAACTGGAGCGCAAGTTATTTCAATACAAAATATCAACAATAAACAAATGCAAAATAATTGGTATAAAGCACATTAATGTTGAACAGTAACAATTGTCCTTTATGGACAAAACGCACCCTCCTTACTTTCACAGTAAAATAAATGTACGCTTTTACTAAAAATTGCACTAAGGACACCAATGCTTATGAAGCCTGTAATTTCAGTAGTGCGTAAAACTATTTTCAAACACCAAAAATCACATGGCAAACTCTTGTGACGAAGAAAAAATGTCGGGAGCCACCATCTGTACAGTTTGTCGATAACATTCGTCCTTCACATTCTTTTCCACTGTTGTTTACCTAATAGTTAATTCAGACTTTAAAAAAATACCTATGCTGTTCTCAATTCGCTCCACAGTAAACGAAAATCTGTTTGCAGGAGGGCCAACTATATTATCTGCCCTTTCGTTCTCCTTTAAGGCAACATTGTAAAAAAGTCTTTAAAGAGCTGGGATTTAACTGATCTGAGGAGTCTGCAGATGTTGACAAAATACTTGCATGCTCAGATCCTACAGCTTTCCTTAACTACCAATATGGGATTTGGTGGAAACATGGCATGGAATCCCGATAGTGCTCTCGGTTTCAGAGCATGTCGTTTAAGGTGGGTTTTGGGTGCATTCTGAGACTATCTTTATCAGAAATTCAGGGGAGATAGGCATGACACATCACATATTGAGATGAAATGTCAAAAGGGAACAGACCTCTGGGGCTGTTTGAGTATATATGTTTGCCCACATTCTGTTATGGCCCTTTATGGGAACTGGTGGAGCCTGCGGTTTTTAGAACTGCTCTTTCCCCTCAGCTGAATGTTCTTCCACACATCTAGCTCAAGCTGTTGCTGTTGGTGGTTTACCTACAACACATTGAATTCCTGGAAACATCTCTGCAGCCATTGTGATTCAGCCTCATAGACCATTGAACACCTTAAATACCTATCAGACTTCCAGGCATATAAGTATTCAATTAGTTGCATACAAGAAACTGTTATCCTCGGATGCTCCTTCTAGCCATCACTCTTCACGTGCAGTGCCACAATGACAAGTACCCAGGGCAATCATAGTCATTGGAGGACACATTCACGGAAACCAACAGGGTATCGGAATACCACCAGGTAGGAGTGGCACAATGGCTGAAAAGTTACATTGAGTGCGTGAGTTGATCTACAGTAAGAACATTTCAGAAGTGGACCCCTGATTCTATCACACAAGTCAGTTGAAATAACCTCTCCAACCCAATTTCTTCCAATGCCTAGGGGATGCTCCTGTGCACTTGTACCAGTGCCATGATTACAAGCTTCTTCTGCCAGGCCTTGGCCATCTCTAACGTAAAGCAAAACCAGAATAAACATGTTGATTTACAATGGAATGTTACCCTAATACAGGAGAATGTACTTTTTGAGAAGCAGATTTTATTAACTTTTAGAGAAAAGGTAACAAGTGTGTAGTATATTACATTTAAATAAAGAAATAGGGCATCCTGAAGTCGGTAAATGGGTTTATTAACCTCAGCCACAAACGGACGTTTTCAAAATGACACACCTAAATCATGGCATTCTAAACCAGAATACAGAACGTAGGTTCTAATACCTTAGAGAAACAGGCAAGAAAAATGCAACAGTAAGTACACATTATCACAAAGTGCAAAAGGGATATGACAATCAAATCAATAAGAAAGGTTCTTTAATCTCACTTTTCCCTCTCCCACCAACCCACATCCTCCCCTCTTAAAAAAAGAAAGAAATTGAATAGATATGCAACAGTAAAAAGCCACGATCTTGAAGACAAGATATAGTCATTCCACCATTTACCCCATTTTTTTTAGATTTAGTGGGGCAACCCCTGTCAGTGTGAATAGGTTCTTCTAGTCGAGCACACCAGTCCATGCCATTGAGCCATTGCTTTAGGGTTGGTAGTGATGGTTGTCGCGTGTGGCCCAGTCTCTGGGGGGCCGGATGGGTGTGATGGAAATAATGGAATTGAATAAGCCTGAGTCAGGAAGATATCGCCAAGTCTCTTAGAGCCATACAACTCTCACGCCACTCCACCTCGTCCAGCTCACTGACCCCTCTTTCCAATTTCTGAAGCAATTGGTCCAACGACCCGGGGCATTACCCACCAAGACAAGATATAGTTGGGAAATCCAACCTTTGTCCAGTCTCCTGAGTAGCAAGCGGGCTTCAAGGGGGTTGAAGTCCGAGAGATCATGTAGCTCTGCATTGTAAGGGGCAAGGGTATGCCTTGTATGGAAGTAGCGGCGGAACTGAGTTTTGGAAAGGGAGAACGGAGATTGAAGGTCAGTGAAGTATATAATAGGGACCAATGCTAAATATCAGCCAAAATAGTGATGCCAATCTGGTCCCAAAAAGAGAATCTCTTGTGTTAAGTGTGTTAACCAGTGGCCTCTCCACAGCAGGTCAATCCCGTAAGGCATTTGTTACATCCCGTAAAAAATGAAGGGCCGCTCCCCATACTATAAAGACCACTCTAGTGACTCCTGGGAGAGACAGGGGAAGTAGAGACCCGTACATAAAGTCCATCACACCATTGAGGCCCATTTCATTGAGTTCCAACTGATAAACTGGGTTTCTCCAACCACCCGACAGCCAGTCATTAATAACTAAACGCTGGGAGGCCCAATAAGACAGGCAGATGTCCACTACCCTGATCTCGCCCTCATACACCAATCTACTGCATGTGCCCTGGGCTATGTGAGGAGGATGTCCATGCCAGAGGAAGGAAAGAAAGAAACAGCAATAACACACCTGTGAACCACGCATTTGGAATATGAAGTGGTACATTTTGCAATATATAAGAAAATGTGGCAGCAAAATAATTGTTATTAGTGCCACTGTAACGAGGAGGTTTAATGGAAGGTAGCACCATGCGGTCAAACTAGCCTGGGTGTCTCGCAAGAGGGGTGTCAGATCAAGGGCTGGGTGAGTTCCAGCACAGTCGCAATATGCAGCCCTAGAAATTTGAAGTTCAGCCAGCGAATGAGAATTTCCGCCCTCCAGGTTATCGATGCATCACCGCCCCTCAGGGGAACTAGGAGAGATTTTGGCCTATAAAGGAAGAGATCTGATGCAACCTCAAAAGCGAAAGGAGCTGCAGGGCATGGGGCCTGAGATAGCTGGATTCGCGAGGTTCGAGCAGAATGTATGTCGTCTGTATATGACACGATTTTGTCCTCGGCATGGGACATCCAGCGACAGCCCCCAAGTTCTGCATCATGGTGGTTTAGTCACACCAGGGGCTCTTTGGCCAGGATGAAGAGCAATGGGGGGAGAGGTGACACCCTTGTCGAGTGTCCCGTTCAATTGGGAACGCATCGGATAATGTACAGTTAAATTGGACCTGGGCTGTTGGGCAGGGAAAAGCACAGACACCACCGTTCAGAAGCAGGATCCAAAGCCCATATATAGAACATCACTAGCGCCAAATAAGCCCAGTCGATTGTGTCAAAAAAAAAAATCTGAAGTCGAGAAGGAATAACGCTAAATCACCAGGCAGTTCATCTCTACTATCTAGGGCACAGTGAAGGCACCGGATGCAGTGCTGAGTGCTGCGATTCGGCATAAAACCACACTTGTTAGGGTGATTTAGGGAGGTGAGCCCTAGTGAAGTCTCATTACCAGGATCTTGGTGTATATCTTAGTGTCTGCGTTTATTAAGTAGATAGGGTGATGAGAACCGGTGTCAAGTGAGGGTGGGCTGGTTTTAGGAATCACAAGAATTATCGCAGAGTCTGTATCTCTGGGAAATTAACCCTTTTTGATAGCCTCTCCATAGAACTGCTAGAGAAATAGTGTTCAGAATGACCCGAAATTTAGAATAGTACTCCAAAAGAAAGCCATCCATCCAGGGTGTCCTCCCAGAACACAGGTCCCCATAGGCGTCCTGCATTTCGCCTTCATAGATCGATTCCTCTAAAATCCTGCTTTGGGTTGTGGTCAGAATGGGAATGAGATTTCATTAAGAGGTGGTTGAGTGTCTTCCAATGGGGGATGTGGGTGGCAAGCATATAAAAATCTGTAGTAGGTTGCAAATGCTTCCTCAATCTCAGGGGCCGTATTGACCTCAAATCCTGAGTCGTCCTCAATCTCAGGGATAAGCATGGTGGCGATATCGCTGGTTATTAAACGATACAGTAGTACACAGTTTTTGTTGCCATGTTCGTAGACCCTTTGGGTGGTAGATTTCAAACAACTGCAGGCTTCACATTGGAGCTGTTGCTGTAACACTGTTCTGCCTATGTCAAGTTGTCGGGTGAGCAGCTCCGTGGGTCCATGGGTCAACTTAGTTTCATTGTAAAGTATACGGACCTCCAGATCATATATATCTTGCTGCCTAGCTCTTTCACTTTGTACAAGATACCCCCTCCCTTGTCCCCGTATTGGAGGCTTGCTGGCTGGCCAGAGTGTGCCAGGGCTTTGTACAGACCCGGTATTGGTGTCACAATCTATATCTATACTACTATTATAAAGAGAGAACACAAACCTTTGAGCCAGGTAAACTACAAAAGTAATGCACCAATCACTACGCCCAATACACCATTTGAAAGGGGAAATATGGCAGAAGGACATAGGCTATAGATATGTACACCATATACATTAAAAAAACAAAAACGCCAAAAGTGGTAAAGTAGTCCCTGGGGGCGTGGTTGTGGGCGTCTCAAACAACAAAGGTGGGCGTTACAGGGCCGGGCCAAGTGCAAATAACAAACATAGGCCAAGCGACTTCACAACACACTTACATATGCACACAGAGCGGAAATGCGCTTTCACTGAATTTAGAACGCACAATATGCAGACAGAGCGGAAATGCGCTTTCAATGAATTTCTAACAAACATTTGCAAATCCCAACACATACAGCGGAAATGCACTTTCAATGAATTTAAATTCACACATACAGCGCGGTAACAACAATATACAAAAACAGCAGAGGTGCGCGCTATAAGAAATATACACACATTTGTTGCAGTTACCCAGACAACATTGACGCCTTCGCATTAAAAACTGGGCGGGACTTCCATCGACGAGGAGTGTTAAATGACGCAACACAGGGGGCAGGATTAATCGCATACTACACTAATCACAACGCACTAAAGAAACACACACGACTTCGGTTTACCAAAAAAAAAGTCTTTAACCATTGGCCATTGACCAACGACGTCACAGGGGGGTAAACACGAACAAAAAAAGCCGACATTTCTTAACGGAGAAACACAACCGACTGCGCATTTACAAGACTTTCCTCGCATCTTTCGGACAAGATAAAACGCTTACAATAAGACATACGAATAACGAAAATAACACAACTGCCCATAATCACTTGAGCACTGCCAGGACTTCACCACACAATTGACAAAACGAAAGGGAAACTTCTTTGAAGGGATATAAAAACGAACACACGGAAAGAGCCTTCGAAAGAAAAAAAAACATTAAACAGGTGACACAACACTTTCCTCACATCTTGCGGACAACATAAAACGCAGAAAACATTACATACAAATTAAAAAAATAACACAAGTGGGCCAAATCAGTTGAACAGGGCCAGGACTTGCACAGACAACTCTTCTGCGGGGCGGGCGGGGGCCCTGAAGCAGCCTTTTGCTCCCGGACAACGTCGGGACGGGCTGCTAGTAAGAGATAAGTTCACTTTCTAGGTATTTAATCAACCCTTCATTCAAAGAAGGACAGCATGATCACAGTATTCTTGTGCGATGGGGCTAAGAACCATTCAGTCACGGGAGAGGACAGTTCTATCCACCTTGGATGCAGGCAGGCAGAATAGGATTTATCAGGGCACAACCACAAGTTTATGAGACCTTTCAGGGGCCCCAAGCATTAGGAGCGATCAGTCATAATCCTCGGGGGCAGTAAGTGTCAGACGTTGGCACAGAATGTCCAACCCTACAACTAGTCTCAAGTTCACCCGTCACACCGCAGGTTGCAGGCAGGTAGTAAATGGGACCCCCAAATGCACTTGTGGTGGTCCCAGAAGGTACCCACAGTGGCAGCTGGGTATAAAAATGGTGAACTCAAGGATCTCATGGAATGGCGAACTCAAGGATCGGCCCCAGCAAAACAGCCCCATCGATGGGAAGGAGGCTGCCAGATCTGGATCTTACTTTCATGGGTCACTGCCTCTGGAAGGGAGAATACGCCGTTTGTGGGCTCCGCTACTCCACTGCAGGCCAGAGTCACACCCCGCTACACCATCTCCTAGGCAGTGGCACCACTCAACTCGAGCATGGTCCTCCAATGCCACAATCCCTGGCAGCAGTGAGGCAGGAAACGGCAGCTCAGTGGCGACAGGGTCGGAATCGGGGTGCCCAGCAACAATTCAGTCACAGCTAGAAACTTCGTTCTAATAAAAAAAACAGCATGTCACTCCGCAAGGGCGGCTGCGCCATCTCGTGAGGCTCCACTGCAGCTCGGAAACAGTTGTTGTTGGCAGGGGCTGTTTTACGAGTTTTGTGGCCCTGGGCAGAATGGGAATGTGCGATGCCCCTCTAATTTGCATGGGCACGACACATTCAGGAATGTTTGCATCTGAATAGATGGCCCTGCTCCTGCAGCTGCAGCCCCTCCCTCTCAGCCACCTACAAGCACCTCTTAACAGCTCATCAAGGGCCGAAGGTGTGAGGGTTACTTATCTCCAGAGAGGGTTAATTCTGACAGGGAGCTAAACAGCAGTGCAATAGCCATCCCGCTGTGCTTCTGTCTGGGTGGGGGGCAGAGTCCTATTTGCAGGACAAACCTGAGGAATGTGTCTTCTTGCAACTGCCCTTGGGTCAGAACGCATCTTGGCTTCGTAGCCATGTTCTGAGAATGCACTTTTATTGGAAGTTACTGGTGCAGGGTCTATTGTCAGAGGCATGGGGTAGTGACTAGTTTTTAGGTCTCGGCAACAGCATTGCTTTGCTTTAGCAATGCTTGTTTGTTAAAGATTATAGTAAGGCTTTCAAAAGTCTATCCAAAACTGCGGATCGGATACAGTTCATGTGAGCCAGGCGCGTGCACATCACCAGCCACATCCCACACCATTTGTCTGAGCCTCAGCATCAGACTTCAATGGAAGCCGCTCCCCCGCCCCCCTCCGTGCAATGCCAGAACTTGTTTTAAAAAGAGCTGGAGTGATATTTATGTAGAGTGACTTTAAAGATTGCACAAGTGCATAACTTTACACCAAAAACAAAAAACGGACAAACATTGATCGAATCCTTGAGCCAGAAAAATATATGTGGCCCCTTAATCCACAGCCTTGTCCCCAAAATGCAAAATAATCAGTGCAGGTCTCCTGTGTGGCTAATGAATATTTCTGCTTTGATCATCCCCTTTTAGCCTCTTGCAGAGTATGTCTGTGTCTCCCCCGACCCCCCTCGGCCGCTGCGCTTTGCTCGCAGCAGGGCCATGCTTTGTTAATTGATTGCGGGATTGTTCGGCCTGGATTCCAGCTACAGGTCTTGGCAAAAATGCATGTCAAGGAAGGAAAATGTAAACTTTCACGGTTGTTATCAAACGACGGTTAAAAACCCCCCCACCAAAATGCTTTAAATTCCTGAGCGGCCTGATCCTCTGTTCGCCAAGTTAAAGGTGCAACTTGATGAAGCCGGGCAGGGGACCTCGTGCGCGCCGCCAGATAGTGCCTTTTGTTGCTTGAATACCGGGAAATCTCAGGCGGGCAGTTCACAATTTCCCCTCTGCTGAACCTGCGAAAGAATACAAATGAAAGTTCACGCTTGTTTGTCCGAAATGGTGGTTACTTTCCTTTCTCTTGCTAACATTTTTTTTATACCATTTTTTAAAGATGGGTGATGTTCGGAGATCGGCTCATGTCTATTTAGAATCTCATTCTTAGCGTTGATTTAGGTGGGTCATAGGAGGATTACTCACAACAATGTCTATTTCTGCCCGTGACAGACAGTCAGACAGTCTAGTCTCTCTGTCTGTCTCGCACACAAATACACACTCTCTCTCTCGATATAATTTAATTTAACTGCAATGTAAAATGCCACAATCTCGCTCTCTGAGAATGGCTTAGTAGTGCGATATGAAACGAATAAATACATTGTTAATCGTTTTTAAGGCCTGTCTTTTTCTTTCTGTAATGTGTAGTAGAAGTCTGCAGTGGACTCGGACACCACGCTAATAGTGCCACTTTGCGGTATGCACACTCACAGAGCCACGTGATGGGGAGTTTACATTGGCTTACAGTCTGGTCAATTTGATCCAGCATTTGAAACTGGTTGTCGAGTGGTATTTCACCATGATGATAAGGCTTTGATTGGCAGATGGAAGAGTTCTGAGCCAATGCACAGCTACAGCACGGTTCACTCCTGACCCGTCTGGTCTTTTCCTTGCTGAACCTGAGGGTACCATGCCCATGAAGCCTTATTATTGCTGTATTTTGTCATTCAAACAGCAGACTGGAGGGTAATTTCTTTCCATCTACAGGCCCCATGACACATTTGCTACTCCACTGATGCCAGTGAGGGTTCACATCCGTCCATGCCCACCACCACCATGTCCACCTTCACGTCCACCACCACCACGCCCACCACCACGTCCACCACCACCACGTCCACCACCACGTCCACCACCACCATGTCCACCATTACCATGTCCACCACCACCACGTCCATCACCACCACTCCCACCCCCACCACCATGTCCCCCACCACCGTGTCCACCACCACCACATCTATCACCACCATGTCCACCACCAACACCACCACATCCACAACGCTCACCTCCACTACGTCCACCACCACCATGTCCACCGCCACCACATCCACCACCACACCCACCTTCACCACCACCACGTACACCACCACCATGTCCACCACCACCATGTCCACCACCACCACCACGGCCACCACAAGGCCACTACCATGTCCACCACCACCACCACATTTACCTCCACCACCACCACATCCACTACCACCACCAAGTCCACCACCAAGTCCACCACCACATCCACCACTACATCCACCGCCACCATGTCCACCACCACCTCCACCACCAACACCACCACGTCCACCACCACAACATCCACCACCACCACGTCCACCACCACCACATCCACCCCTACCATGTCTACCACATCCACTACCACCACATCCATAATGTCCACCACCACCTCGTCCACCACCAGCACATACACCACCACCACATTCACCACCACCATGTCCACCACGTCCACCACTACCACCATCATCTTCACCACCAACACCACCACATCCACCACCACCACACCCACCATCACCTCCACCACCACCACGTCCACCACCACCACACCCACCTCCACATCCACCACCACCATGTCCACCACCACCACACCCACCACCAACACCTCCACCACCACCTCATCTACCACCACCATGTCCACAATGTCCACCACCACCATGTCCACCACATCCATCACCAAGTCCACCACCACGTCCACCACTTCACTCTATCTATCTATCGACCTCACTCTATCTATCACCCTCACTCTATCTATCGCCCTCAATCTATCTATCTATCTATCTATCTATCTATCTATCTATCTATCTATCTATCTATCTATCTATCTATCTATCTATCTATCTATCTATCTATCTATCTATCTATCTATCTATCTATCTATCTATCTATCTATCTATCTATCTATCTATCTATCTATCTATCTATCTATCTCTCTATCTCTCTATCTCTCTATCTCCCTCACTCTATCATCTATCTATCTATCTATCTATCTATCTATCTATCTATCTATCTATCTATCTATCTATCTATCTATCTATCTATCTATCTATCTATCTATCTATCTATCGCCCTCACTCCATCCATCTATCTATCTATCTATCTATCTATCTATCTATCTATCTATCTATCTATCTATCTATCTATCTATCTATCTATCTATCTATCTATCTATCTATCTATCGCCCTCACTCTATCTATCTATCTATCTATCTATCTATCTATCTATCTATCTATCTATCTATCTATCTATCTATCTATCTATCTATCTATCGCCCTCA
Source organism: Lissotriton vulgaris (assembly GCF_964263255.1). Classification (NCBI taxonomy): domain Eukaryota; kingdom Metazoa; phylum Chordata; class Amphibia; order Caudata; family Salamandridae; genus Lissotriton; species Lissotriton vulgaris. Next base: position 1,437,625,668 of record NC_141693.1, read on the forward strand.
CTCTAT